>NC_135856.1:12002174-12355299 GCF_031162955.1 Sander vitreus | reverse complement strand
TTATTACAGGCCGGCTGCAGGTTCGTTGCAGCGATGCTTCATTTCTTTTTCTTGGGAGTGTTTACCTGGATGCTGTTAGAAGGGGTGCAGCTGTACCGCATGGTGGTCCTGGTGTTCAACACCAACATTCGGCCCCTCTACTTGTTCATCATTGGTTATGGGACACCCCTTGTTATCGTCATCATATCTGCCATCATTAGACCAAACGAATATGGCACTGACCAGCAGTAAGTGTTGTAGTATGTGTGTGTGTTTGCATACTCGATGTGTGATAGCAATGACATCAGTGCATTACACAGACCTGCTGTTATCTATCTCGGCGACGTCAGGAAAACCCTGTCATGCATGTGTTTCCGTCCTCCCAACTAGCTGCTGGCTGTCCCTGAAAGACGGCCTCATCTGGAGTTTCTACGGCCCCGTGTGCTTCATCATCATCCTCAACGTCTTCTTTTTCATTGTCACTGTCTGGAAGCTCGCCCAGAAGTTCACCAGCCTCAACCCAGACCTCTCCAATCTGCACAAAATTAAGTCAGTCTGTGTGTTTGTTTGCCTGTGAGGCTTTTTTTGTGTGTCTGCTACTGCTGTGGTAATGTGTATGAAGTAATGTGACCCTCACCTATTCAACTGTGTAAGTCAATACGTATGTAGGCCAAATGGAGCAGCTTTGGGAACTGAAAAATGCATGGACGGAAAGAATGTGAGAACTTTGTGAGGGAAAAATGTAGCGAATGTTTTTTTTTACCAAATCTGCTCTCTCTAATGGCATGCTACTGAGCCCCCCCCCCTCCACATCCATGCATTTTTTTTTTACTCCACTCAGTGCATTTGTAGACAACACTGTATTAACGAGCAGCTGCAGAACATATCATGGGTCATCAATCAGTGATGTTCAATGATCAATGTTAGTTCAGGGAATTGGGAATGGGAACTTCTGGGAGCAGTTTTTGAGTTAAAAAAACAACTCAGAAAGCATTTCTTTATAATCAGGTTTCTGGCAGTGGAAAATGTTGTATCCTATCCAAATTTCCGTTCAACTACCGTATTTTCCGTAATATAAGTCGCACTTTTTTTCATACTTTGCCTGGTCCTGCGATTTATAGTCAGGTGCGACTTATATATGAAAATATATATAATTTAACATGTTTTTATATGTTATTTCATGCTGAAAACATTACCGTCTACAGCCGCGAGAGGCGCTCCATGCTTGTGACAACTATATTCTGCTCCTAAAGACAACTAAGAAAGAAAAGAAACTGCAGGCGACTGCAGGTAGTAAAATACGCACCCGAAAACGGTAATCGAGCAGCAGAACGAAAGTTTGGAGTGAGAGAGAAACTTGTGAGGGACTGGCGAAAAGGTTAGTCTTACTGCAATGAAGAAAACAAAGAAAGCTAGTCGCGCGCTGAAATCCAGATGGCCAGAGCTGGAGGAACGAGTCCACAGATGGGTGCTTGAACAACGTGCTGCTGGGAGAGGCTCGTCAACAGTGCAATTACGTTACGTTAACATACCGGACACCTACCGTATTCAGCCCCTTGTTCTGTGTGCTATTGTGTAGTTTAATAACTTGCCTTTCCAGATTAAATGTCTGTTTTTGGTCTTGGATTTTGTGAAATAAATTTCTAAATAAATGCGACTTATAGTCCAGTGCGACTTATATATATTTTTTTCCTCTTCATGACACATTTTTTGACTGATGCGACTTACACGCCGGAGCGACTTATAGTCCGGAAAATACGGTATCTCAGATTCTGAGGGACTGAAATTTAAACCTGGTGTTTTAGATGATACAACTTGTATATGTAATTAATCTCCTCTGTATCTTGTGAATTATATTGCTAGTTATTAATAGGAATAAGAGGGATACATAACCAAATACTACAAAGAGTATCATGCAGTATTGGTACATTGAAAGGAACAATTTTTTCTGTAACCTTTTATATTCATCAGTTGCTTTTGGTTTCTCTTCTTCCAACGCCTTTCAATAGACAGTAAACTGCTGCTTTGCTGAGCACCATCCACTTTTTCTCTTCCTTTACACCCTCCAGGGGGTTTCCAGACAGTACAATGGTTGTTGAGTCATCCATGGGTTTGGGCTCATGTTAATCTTTCCTTTCGTTCTCTATCTGTTGCCTTTTTTTCTGATCCCCCACCCCCCTCCTTTTTTACTTGGCAGAGCTTTCACAGTGACAGCTATTGCGCAGATGTGGGTACTGGGTCTGATGTGGGTGTTTGGGGCCTTCCTGTTTCAAGAGGGCACTACAGCAGCAGCGTACATCTTCACTATCCTCAACAGCCTGCAGGGAGCACTGGTCTTCATCATGCACTGCCTACTGTCTAAACAGGTAGTGTGTGTGTGTGTGTGTGTGTGTGTGTGTGTGTGTGTGTGTGTGTGTGTGTGTGTGTGTGAGAGAGAGAGAGAGAGAGAGAGTGTGTGTGTGTGTGAGAGAGTGTGTGTGTGTGTGAGAGAGTGTGTGAGAGTGTGAGTGATATAAGAATACAAGAGAAATTGTAACTACAAAGATGTAGGTGTTTTGAGCAGTGGATTTATTCTTCCTGATGTTCTGCTGCCCTCTGCAGGTGAGAGAGGAGTATGCCCATTTTTTCTCCTGTATCTGCACACCACAGAAGAGATACTCGGACTTCAGCAGTACCAATCCATCCAGTAGTCAGTCACAAGTAAGCATCAAGGGACCTCACTCACTATCACTCTCTAAGTCACAAACACATCAACTACATTGTTGAGGTATTAATACTACCTAATACGCCACAACATTTTAGGTGGACTTTTTACGTTTAATGTTTATTTCTCTGCATTTATTTGACACTTGAATTCAAATTTCACATACAAAACATAGCATCGTCATTAGATTAAGCATTAAAATGATCTCTACCTCGACCAACTATGACATGTAAAGGCTATTTACATGATCATGCATAACATATTTTATGATATATAGAACAATATAGCAACACATTTTGCATAATGCATATACTTTAAGTATCCATTTATAAGTATTAGCAACAAAATGTTGGTTATACTTAAAAATGTTTACTTTTGAATGCCATCATTTTACTGGAGTATTACATTGTGGTTTTGCTACTTTTACTTTAATAAAATCTTACCTCTGCCATTGCTGCAAACACATTACATACAGTATGTTGTCTTACATTGTTTCTGATCTTGTGCTGCTTGTGTTAATTTAGGGTTCTCGCAGTGGGCAGCATACCGGAGAATCCAAAATATGAGACAGACTACCACACCTTTAACCTATCTCGGCTAAGTTGGCCCTGACTCTGCCGGTTTGGATGACTTCAAATAAAAATGTTAGTCATTATTTACAATGATGTTAATTCAAACTTTACTTTAGTTTTGTTGTACCACTGCACCAATTGTTTAATGTTACAACGTATTAAACAATGAATTAAATCAGATAGATGTGAGGGTTCGTCTGATTAGCCCCAGTAGTTACATCTCAGAAATTTCAGACCCTAATGAAGTTGATGGGACCAAATATTTTTTACAACTCAAAAACCATAAACCTAAATCCACTAATATGAGTAGCATCATCTGCCAATCGATTGCTAAAGTAATCCTTCACATGTGTCATGATTGTCAGAGTGAGCAAGAAGTAGCCGACTTCTGTGTTTTTTTCAGGAACTCTTTAAGTGAAAGTGACGATATTTCAGTATCTTATCGAGTTATCCAAAACATATCAAAATCATAATATGAGCTGTATTGTCTTTGGAGGGATTAAAAGTGTACATACTGTACACTGACAGACTATTTATTTTCAAGTGCAGACTATTAAGTCTACATTATGTAGGCTACAAGAAAATATGAGTGATGCTCTTTATGTTTAAAGCATGAGCAATACGTTTGCGCTGTATTTTATATAAATGTTTTACTGTGTGAAAAAAGGGTGGGTATGATTTTTGTTCATGGGATGTTCACATAAATTATTCCATGTTTCCATGTTGTGTATTTACCGGTGTGTCGTAATGGCAAAGAAACAACTAACGGATGATGCAAATGACCCATGAAGTGCCTCTGATGTTTCCTGCATGTTCCTGCTAATCCCATGTGGGCTCCTGCAAGGATTTTTTTTTTTTATTATTATTTTAAACAAAATAAGTGATTTTTTTTTAATCACTTGTGGCTATTTTTAAATAATATTTTTTAATTTCCAATTGAGCTTAGTCCTTTTGTCACTGGCGTATGTAAATATATATTTTTTTCTAATAGTTACTTGGGAAATTCACGAAAACAGACCCACCCTTCTGATAAGCTTCCTGCAATCAAACTGTGTTTATGGAATACAATTCCATTATGTTGTTATGTTTTCTTATAATAGCTGTTAGCCTATGTGTACACACATTGTTAGTGACTGTAAGGTATCACATCCCTGAAATGAGAACTTTAACCATTTTGATGAGGTCTAATGGGAGTTGTACAGACCTGAGTATGTTATTGCACTTTTCTGTTGTAAAAATGATAACCAGCACATCTTCACTCACATGGTGCATGTGATAATCAAGAAGACTTAAGAACCAGCCTCACTTACAGAACAGTTTACTTGTTGTAATAAAGCTATCAATATATATATATATATATATATATATATATATATATATATACACACACACACACACACACACACACACACACACTCTACCGGTCAAAAGTTTGGGGTCACTTAGAAATTTCCATTCCACTCCATCACAGACAGAATACCAGCTGAGATCAGTTGCATTGTTTTTTAACCAGGGCAGCAGTTTTCAGATTACATTATGTGCTTACATAATTGCAAAAGGGTTCTCTAATGTTTTCTCAGTTAGCCTTTTAAAATGATATCAGATTAGTAAACAGAATGTGCCTTTGGAACATTGGATGAATGGTTGCTGATAATGGAAAATGTAGATATTGCATTAAAGATCAGCCACCCACTCAGATCAGCTGATATTCTGTCTGTAATGGAGTGGAATGGAAATTTGTAAGTGACCCCAAACTTTTGACCGGTAGTGTACATACATATATTTTATAGAAATTGATCAGAGACATTAATCTGCAGAAAAAGAGAGATAGAGAGAGTACTTTTGGAATCCAAATCAATCTGTTTTATGCAATTGGTTTGGTCCTGTACTGTTTCTTTATATTTAAGTTGCTTCTCCCTCTCTCATATGAGACTGATTGTAAGACCACTTATGTGTTGGTTTTAACAACTAAACTGTTTTAGGTCTTACGTGTGGCGATACCTTTTATTCATGCATTGCAAAATGTATTTTATGTGAAAAAGCTATGTGCATTATGCAGCATTTTGTGAATGTAAGGATCTTATTGTTAAAATATACTATAGTTGTTTATCATTTGAAGGTAGGCCTATATGAACTTATTTTTCTACTGTTTTGATGTTGTTTGGTACTATTTTCTTCAAAGATTATGTACCACAATTTTTTTTATTAAAGCTTCTACTTCAGCTGAAACATCTGTAAAGTGTGTGGTTTTTCGACAGAATAACACATTGACACAAACTACATACAAAACGTGGCCCACATAGCTATCTTATAAAATGAGATGAACTGCCAACAATTTGCAAACTGCTCTAACATTCTGCTCGTTTATTCAATAACATAGCGCCATTTTGCCGTGCTGTAACTTTTGATACACTTTGCTTTTGATACAAAACTTCTTGTTTTGAATGCAGTTCTTTTACTTGTACTCATTCATTGTAATCTACTCTCGCTATTTATTCCCCACAGCCATTTACAATATGTGGCATTCTGAATGTTACTCAGGAAACGTACAGTTCATAGTTTCCCATTAAATCAAACATTTATGATTTCATAAATCAAACTACGTGACATGTTGTTCTCCCGGGAGGGGGTGAATCACACCGTAGGGAGCAATGCTGCAGTGACGCAGCAGCTTATGAGTTGTAAACTGCGCTGCGTTCAGCTTCAGTACGTTCTGCCGCTCATCACGTATTGTCCTTCTGACTTCTGACAGCTCATGATCAGGCTATAAGCGGCTGTGGCTCGACTGAAAAAAGTTAACTTTACTGATAGCCTACATCTTTGGACTTGAGGAGGAGCATTGCTGCTGTTTTCTTTATTTCTTGCTGAATCAAGATCGAAATTCTCGGACAGGTAAGCCTCCTCTCACGGAAACATACTTCTTTGGATTGTGATTGTACTGTTTTTGTTTTGCATGAAGTCACTGTTTGTATCTTCACAGAGAGCACTATGCATGTGATGAGTGGTGTCACAGCGTTCCTCAGTGTGTTTGGGGCTGTCAGACTGCTCTCCCTCCCCTGGCTTTGCAGCCTGTTGGGTGGGCTGGGGCTCTGCATGGTCTGGAGGGGATCCTGGAAGTTCATACATGTAGCTCTACGCACCATCAGAAGAGACCTAATGTAAGGAGCTTGTGTGAATGTGCTTGTATGTGCGTGTTTCTCCCATTGTCATATTTGACACTTAATTATCTTCAATGTTGCCTACTCCATTTCTACTTCTAACTTTCTTCCATTCCTCCCTCCTTTTTTCTACTCCTCTCTATCTAAAAGGTGTCTGGTCGTTATCCTGCGTGTAAGGTTTTCCATGTACCGTAATTTGCGAAATAGAAGCACCATCCCTGCCCTGTTTGGCCAGATGGTGAAACTGCACCCAGACAAACCTGCTTTGATCTATGAGGCTACAGGAGAGGTGAGGACTCAACGACAATCACAAATAAATGGACCTACACTGAAATGGATATCAAACAGAATCACAGACCCCCAGATCAAATCAGTCATATTATTGTCAAATCATACTGCATTTCCATATTCATTTTATTTCAGATTTGGAGTTTCAAGGAGCTGCAAGAGAGGAGCCATGCTGTGGCTCACTGGGCACTGACACAGGGATGGGCCGAAGGAGATGTGGTGGCTTTGTACATGGAAAGCCAGCCTTTAATGGTGGCTCTATGGTTGGGTCTGGCTATGATCGGCGTAGAGGCTGCACTCATCAACCACAACCTTCGACAACACTCGCTACTGCACTGTGTCAGAGTGTCTGGTGCTCGGGCGATGGTTTTCGGGACAGAGATGAGAGAAGGTAGGAACATGTCGTAGGAAGCTGGAGATATTGACTGATAGATACTCAGATACTAGCAGATACTAGCAGTTTGCATTCACATTTGTAACACGTGACTTTTGATTGTCTTCTAGCGGTGTCAGAGGTGAGTGGCTCTCTGCAGCCCCAGATGGTTTTGTTCAGCAGTGGTGAGCGGGACAATGAACAGAAGCTCCGCAGCCTCCAGATTCAGAGCCTGGATGCCCTGCTGGACCGTTCGCCCAAACACCCACCACGCTACACACTCAGGAAGAACTTCAATGGTGAGGCTCCACTGAGTGCTTGTGCATGGGGGTGTGGGGTATTACTATGTTGCCATATGATATTATGTTACATATCACAAAGTTTTAATTGCAACACCTTCTTTTCCTTAGCAAGTCTTTGCCTGCCAGAGAGAACTGCTTGCTGCCAGATTTCACTCTCTCTGGTATTGGATAGAGCATGCACATAAGCACACACACAACTGTCAAAAAACATAAAGTCACTTCAGAGATACTGAACCTCATACAACATTTAAGTGCATTTTGAAAGATAGTTACGTTTTTCGTTGGTATATTACATTTAAATTTCTCTCTAAACTTCACTTTTGAGTTATAAGGTGATATGTCTGTGCATTTACTTTTCTCTCATTGATTTGCTTATCTGTACTGTTTTTACCTTTGTTGTCACGTGACATTCCTAAGTAAATAGTTTTCATGTCTTTGCTTGTTTGAAATACTGATGATTTAGAAGGAGACAAAAACATGTTAAGGAATGATATGGATGGAGTCCTGCATACCACACATGTGAAACTCACAACACACAACTCACTTTTCACGTCTTCTGTCTTCTGTCTCTGTCTCTGTCTTCTCTCTCTGTCTCTGTCTTCTCTCTCTGTCTCTGTATTTCTCTCGCTCTCTCTTTCTCTCTCTCTCTCTCTCTCTCTCTCTCTCTCTCTCTCTCTCTCTCTCTCTCTCTATGCAGACAGACTTTTCTACATCTACACTTCGGGTACAACAGGAATGCCGAAGGCAGCTGTGGTGGTGCACAGTCGGTGAGTTTATCTGTGATCTCATCTGAACTGATGGTGCACTGTTAAGTTTATGTAGGAAACCAAAATTTTGTTATTGTCTACTTAGTAACTTTTACACTCTGAGGTCAGGGAAATTTAGCAACCTATGAAGGATAATTAAAAGCCTTTAAAATGTTGACATCAGAATCAACAAACTGCAGTGCCTCAATTAAAATCAGGACCATAACGATCTGGTGATGATGGATGTCAATCAGTTTATTCTATCTTTCTTGTCAGATATTATCGCATCGCTGCCTTTGGTTTCCACTCATTTGGCTTGTGTCATGATGATATCATCTACAACTGTCTTCCCCTGTATCATTCTGCAGGTAGGCCTGACTCGATTCACGCTCTCCAAGCCATAATCATTTTGTTCCTGTCTTCAACAAGAAGACATGTTGTTGTTGCATAATCAGTGACATATTTAACTAACTCCCTACATTATATCATTGTGGCTTTTCAAAACCCCTCATGAAATGTTTCCTTGTATTATCCTATCCAAATATAACACCATACCAATTATACCATGGTGCGACTATAATGATCATAATCATACCTAATAACTTTACAGTTCAGAAGTTGTAATACTATTGCTGCCATTACTGAAAACATCACCACATCCATCACCCACACATTAGTATCTGTGTGCCAGGATTCTGCAATACATTCTAACTACTCCTTTCTTGAATGAACCATACCAGTAGCTGGTTTGAAGTTTATATACTGTCCTTACATCCCTGGTGTATAATATCATTGATTTGAAACAACCATTATTGTGATGTATTTTGCTTCCATACTGTAGATCAATGGTATATGTCTGGTTAATATACTGTTAAGCTTTAGGAAAGAAAAACAGTTGACTATTGTCATTATGTCTTTCCTTGTGTGTGTATATGCTCTGAAAATATGAATGTTTACAGGTACCATCATGGGTGTCGGCCAGTGTCTGCTCTTTGGTTTGACTGTTGTCGTGAGAAGGAAGTTCTCAGCCAGTCGCTTCTGGGATGACTGTGTCAAACACAAGTGCACTGTGAGTACACACTGCCACCAAATCCAGTTAACAATGAGGAGTGTTCAGCTGCAGGCCACTTGCAACCAAAATTGATTGATCTCTTTTTTTTTGTCAAGGTTATTCAATACATAGGTGAGATTTGTCGTTACCTGTTGGCCCAGCCGGTCCATTCATCCGAGACACATCACCGGGTGCGTGTTGCCATTGGAAACGGCCTCCGCTCTTCTGTGTGGGAAGACTTTGTCCAGAGATTCAGAATCCAACGAGTTGGGGAATTTTATGGCGCCACAGAGTGCAACTGCAGCCTGCTGAACATAGACGGGAAGGTGTGTGTTGTTTTAAATAACTTCAAGGTAGGGTGACACATTTTCAACACTGCATCCTGTGTCATGCACATGTCTCACATGTCCAGGTGGGGGCTTGTGGCTTCAACAGTCGCATCTTGCCCAACTTTTACCCCATCAGACTGATCAGGGTACAGGAGAACGGAGATCTGTTCAGGGATTCACAGGGACTCTGTGTACCCTGTTTGCCTGGTGAGAACACACACACACACACACACACACACACACACACACACACACACACACACACACACACACAATAAAAATGTTACAAATGTTCTCTTTTCTCTCCCCCCATTTTTCTCTCTGTCTTTGCAGGTGACCCAGGTATGTTAGTGGGACGCATCAACCACACTGATCCATTGAGGAGATTTGATGGCTACGCTGATAAGGATTCCACCAATCAGAAAATAGCTCACAATGTCTTTAAGATGGGAGACTCTGCTTACGTCTCAGGTGTGTTTTATTGTATTTCTTTAGAATACAGTCAGAATAATGATGAATGACTGTCTGGGTTCGTACATGTTTTCTCCCACAGTCTGAAGACATGCAGTACAAGACAGCTGGATTGGAAACTTTTAATTAAAATGTTAATGGTAGTGATTCACTGTCGTGCTGACAGGCTGGGAACTTGCCCATCGTGCTTCTCATCTTTCCCCCCAATGCATGCTGGAATATGTTTCAGCTCCCTTTGAGTAAAAAAACCCAACAACAAATAGAGAGGCTACACTTGATTTAACCCTTGAAATGAACACAGGATAGCAATAGAAACAAACACCCACAGACACACTGAGAGCATTACATAGCTTTACTGAAGTAAAACATAATGTATCCTTTGTCCACAGGATACGTTATGTTTTACTTCGGTAAAGCAAACTACAATGAGTCATCATTAGAAAATGTATATTTAATTTCTCTATCTATAATTGCCTCATTTACAACACAGTGACTCACCATCATATCATATCAAAGTCAAAACTGTACTGGTGGTGAGTCATCATCACTACAGAATTTACCTTCGTCTACTCCATGATCCCCTCCAGGGATGATGATGACGATTGTTATCATTTCTGTTTCTGTCTGTCTATCTCTGTCTCTCAGGTGACATGCTGGTGATGGATGAATATGGCTACATGTATTTCAGGGACCGTAGCGGCGACACGTTTCGTTGGCGAGGGGAGAACGTTTCCACCACAGAGGTGGAGGGAGTCCTCAGCCGCCTGCTGGGACACACTGTTGTTGCCGTCTATGGGGCTTCTGTTCCAGGTAGACATGAGACGAGACAGGCAGGACGGGCAAACAAAGACTAAAGATTAAGGGCTTAATGTGTCTTCTGTTTATTACCTCACCTGTCTGTTTGTGTGCAGGTGTGGAGGGGAAGGCTGGTATGGCAGCAGTAGCTCACACAGGAGGCCAGTTTGACCTCGATGCGTTCTTGATCGCTGTACAGAAAGCCCTGCCTTCCTACGCGCGCCCCGTCTTCCTGCGACTCATGCCATCTGTTGACACGACAGGTGAGACAGTGATACACACACACACGCACACACACACACACACACACACACACACACACACACACACACACACACACACACACAAAAAGTCACACATGAACTTTCCACTTTTGTCCTCAGGTACCTTCAAAATCCAGAAGACACGGCTGCAGAGGGAAGGATACAAGCCACAAGACGCAAGTGAAAAGATTTATTTTCTGGACAGTCGTGCTGGGCGTTACGAGGCTGTTACTGATGAACTATATAATGCCATCATGGAGGGGAGAGTGTGTCTATAAGACAGGATTAGACAGGACTGTATGGTTCAAGGGGGAAAGAGAGTTGTATTTCCAGGGACAAATACAGTCATGCCATCTGTTGACATGATTTTCACATGACTGTACATCTCAAAATACTGATGTGGAAATATGATTGTGATGCTGTTTTTTTTTGCAATGAAATAAACTTTATATTATTTAACACATTCAATGCATCTTTTTCTTGCATTACATTTGAACAGAAGACAATATGAAGAGTTTTACATTCATCTAAAAAAAGAAAACAGAAAATGGAGCTAAAACTCAGCTTTCAATTTCAAGTAAAACTCACGTTATTAGCCTTTGTTGTTGGGATATAATACAATATCAGAGGATTTAAATACTGATGAGCACACAGCAAATATATTTGTTCATCACACTGCTTAGAAACAAAATCCAATCCAATTCTTGAATTATAAGTATTCAAAACAAGACTCTAGAGTCTAGCGGCTGTACTTGGGCACAGCGGTTGTTTTCGGTGCTTTAAGCTAAAGGTCACCATGTTCCCTATCTTAGTTCAGTGTGTTAGTATGCTAAGTATTTGCTCATAGGACTAAACACAACGTTATGATTTGTCATTCACATTGTTGATGAGCTCTGTTCAGTGAAACATGGTAGGTCACATTGAGCCTTGGCTTGCTGCTCTGTTTTTTGGCAGCAGTTTTGTTGTCTTTTGTCTTTTCCTTTCCAGCGGTTTTTGTTTTAATGAGCTGGTCCTTCGTGGTGCATCTCTGAGGTATTGTTTTCTTCTCCTCTCTTATAGAACAAATCTGCATTTTTTTGTCTTCAGTCAGACGTCCGCACTCTGATATCTTGCTGTTGGTTTTGGTTGATGAAGCATTAATGTCTCCCTCAGTGCAAGATTCACTTTTCATTACCTGATCCTCCTCAGTGATAGCAGTGTCCTCCACGGGGACATAATCTGACTCCACGCTGATGTTCACTCTCTTTGTCAACACAGCAAAGCCCCCACACAACGCAGTGCTTTCAAAGAATGGGTATATCTTTTCAGTAAAGCGATGTCTAAACGTGAAAAGATGTGTTTCAGAATCAGCGTTCATGAAATCCAGGGTCCCTTCATCCCAGTCCAGCCTCACACGGACCCTGCTGAGCTGGTGTGAGTTTAGTATCTGAGCGGGAGCGGTCAGGGCTTGGTACTCGCCTTCTCGCAGGCTGATGCACCAGAGTCCTGCCTCTGGACAGACCTCAAACTCTGCCTTTCTGGACACTGACTGAGCAGCCACACCGATTGTCCAATTGTTGGTGGCACCAACCTGTTGAAATCAATAGAGATAAAGATTAGACAAACAGGGTGGATGGAAGGGAGAATTCATATGCTAGCATCTCAGAAACAAATGTATCTCAGGGTGTGTGTATACTAGATACTACTAGAACTGATACTGGATTCTTGAGACTGACACTAGCAATATTTGAGAGTAAACCAAATCATTATATGGGCTATTTGTGTTTACATAAACACATCATTTTGACATGACAAAGTTTATGGCATAACGTACGTTTTTGGCAAGGATCCTCCAAATGTGATTTTTACTGTGACAGATAAGAATGGATATTGAACATTACTTTTACTATCAGTGACAGTGTGTAATGACTAAACTTGCTTCCAGAAAGTGAAAAAGCAGCCTATGAATCATGTATACTGAAACTATTTTCTAAGCCAGTATTAATAAATAATTATATACTCAGGCTCTAGTACACACAGTTTGTAAGTACCGCAATATCCCAACAGTGCAGTCCTGATTCAAAGCCCTCTCTCGCAAGGATGCGGGAATAAGGGTGGAAACGTTCAGGGTTAGCTGGGATAGGAACAGCAAGATCCAGACTCTGTTCCAGCCCGTGTGAGGGTCCAGGGGTAATATGGAAGCTGTTTAACCCAGGAGACACCCTCAGAGACTGGCCAGCTGTCCTGGGATCCAGGGTCACTGGAGCTGGAAGATATAACGGGGATCAGAGGGTACAGAAGGAGGGAGCAGCGACGGAGGGGACAGGAAGTGCATGGAAGTATAGAAAGAAACTGACTGTACGGGGCGATGTGTTTCATCTTCTCCCACTCAGCATACTGGAGGTTACCAAGGTGTTTGGCTACATCTATTAGAGGTCTGCAAACCTTCTGTGGCTCCCTGTGACATGTGCTGTAGTAAATAAACATGAACATGCAGACAGTTATACAGTTGCATTCGCATGTATGTCTGCTTTTGTGTGAAAAAAACACCCAGAAATGTCACATACCTACTCATCGTGTCTTGGTAGTGCTGTAAAAAAGAGTTTGTATGGTAACTGTTTCAAATACAAGCACCTGTTCCTATTCATTGACTAATTATGTAATATTTGATTGATGTTACCTCTAAAAATCCAACCCCATCTCCACCTGCATCTAGCTCCTCTTCAACCAGTTGGATTTTTTCTTCCAGAGATTGTATCACCTGATTCATTCTGTCTATCTCTTCTTCTGCCCCTCTCTTCTTCTCCTCCCGTTCCTCCCTGAGCGCGAGTAGCCTGGCTGCTTCCTCCTCTCTCAAAAACTGGTGAAAACTCTCAAAATCCTTTTTTATGTGCTCTTCTGTGAGTTTGGCCTCAGCCTTGGAAGAGCAGAAAAGCAAGGAACGTGCAAGGAAAGAAGAGGACGTCCTAAAGCAGTGAATCAATCATAAAGGTTGTAATGCATCTGAACTTTTCTAATGTTTTTTTTTTTAAGTAACAGCTCTAATGTTTTTTTTTTTTTTAGTAACAGCTCTACCTGGTTATGTCTGGATACATGTTGGCAGGTCTGTGTGACTACCTCAAAGGATATCTTCTTCTTCTTCAGTCCATTTAGTGATGTCCTGAGCTCCGCCTAGGGGCCAAAGGGAGAATTACTTTAAAATAACGCTCAGTTAGTATCTGATGCAACCATCAAAGGATAGCCAAAAACAAGTAGTAGTAAGTACATTTACTCAAGTACTCTACTTACGTAAGTAACATTACTTGTAGTGTACTTAAGTAAAGTACACTTATTTGCCATTCTGTACAATGAGTACTTTTACTGACAAAAATGTGATATACATATCAATAAATTCATGTAGCTACTTATAAAATAATTATAAATAATTGTAGGCTTATGTCCCTGCTAGTTTTCCATCATATGTATAGGTTTTAAATTCAATTGTCTGTGGCATTAAACAGGTTTTAAAAACTTGGTGAACACTGCAGAAACTCAGATTAGGTGATGTCACCAAACTCTGTACCACTAAAGAAGATAACAGGGTATAATAATAACACAATAACAGGGTCTGTCTTCAGAAACTGTGCCTTTAAACGAGCCGTGAGGAATTCAGTATGGTTGTGATGTCACAAACATACTATATACAGTGGGGCAAAAAAGTATTTAGTCAGCCACCAATTGTACAAGTTCTCCCACTTAAAAAGAGAGAGGCCTGTAATTTTCATCATAGGTACACTTCAACTATGAGAAACAAAATGGGAAAAAAAAAATCCAGAAAATCACATTGTAGGATTTTTAATGAATTTATTTGCAAATTATGGTGGAAAATAAGTCTTTGGTCAATAACAAAAGTTCATCTCAATACTTTGTTATATACGCTTTGTTGGCAATGACAGAGGTCAAATGTTTTCTGTAAGTCTTCACAAGGTTTTCACACACTGTTGCTGGTATTTTGGCAGAAAAACAGCCCCAAAGCATGATGTTTCCACCCCCATGCTTCACAGTAGGTATGGTGTTCTTTGGATGCAACTCAGCATTCTTTCCCCTTCAAACACGACGAGTTGAGTTTTTACCAAAAAGTTCTATTTTGGTTTCATCTGACCATATGACATTCTCCCAATCCTCTTCTGGATCATCCAAATGCTCTCTAGCAAACTCTAGACGGGCCTGGACATGTACTGGCTTAAGCAGGGCTTCAATTTTTGTTTCTGGTGTCCTTTGACAGCTCTTTGGTCTTGGCCATAGTGGAGTTTGGGGTGTGACTGTTTGAGGTTGTGGACAGGTGTCTTTTATACTGATAACAAGTTCAAACAGGTGCCATTAATACAGGTAACGAGTGGAGGACAGAGGAGCCTCTTAAAGAAGAAGTTACAGGTCTGTGAGAGCCAGAAATCTTGCTTGTTTGTGTGTGACCAAATACTTATTTTCCCGAGGAATTTGCAAATAAATTCATTAAAAATCCTACAATGTGATTTTCTGGATTTCTTTTTCTCATTTTGTCTCTCATAGTTGAAGTGTACCTATAATGAAAATTACAGGCCTCTCTCATCTTTTTAAGTGGAGAACTTGCACAATTGGTGGCTGATTAAATACTTTTTTGCCCCACTGTATAGGTAGAAAGTGCCGCTACAGTGCTGTTTCAGTCATTCCCCGGCTGCAGTGATGGTGCAGAGACTCCAAGACCGCAGATGCGGAAGACCAAAACATGCTAACCAATCAGAGCAGACTCGCTAAAACTGTTTCAACAGAGGGGGAATACAGGTATTTTCAAAAAGACAGTATGAAAAAAATAATGTTTTTTGAAAATTAAAGCATGTAAATATGTTCTAGTAGAAACCCAAAATACAATAAAGCTGAACCTGAAAATAAGCATAATAAATAAATTAGTACTATTTAAAAATGACTTTAAACTGACATCACAGGAATTTAACATAGTCCACCAGCTCTCAGGTTAGTCTTAGCATTTTAGTGTATGTGTGTGTGTGTGTGTGTGTGTGTGTGTGTGTGTGTGTGTGTGTGTGTGTGTGGGTCATATTGCATGTCCAATGAGACTTAAACATACATTTGTGATATGATGATAGCAACAGTAATTACCAGCGTAGTTTTCGTTTATCAGTGTTTTAAGCCCCCAATGTCTCCTTCCTGGCAGCGCTGCCTTGAAGGCACTAGGATTAGGGAATGGTTATGGTTATGGTTATGGTTAGGGTTAAGGTTAGGGTTAGGTGCCTTGAAGTCAATGGTCGCAGCGCTGCCTTGAAGTTGATTAGGCAATGGTTATGGTTATGGTTACGGTCAGGGTTAAGGTTAGGGTTAGGTGCCTTGAAGTCAACTGTTGCAGTGCTGCCTGGAAGGAGACGTTGGGGGCTTAAAACACCATCAAGCGTAGTTTTCAGTTTTTTAATACTACTCTAAATTCTGCCTGTGTAAACTCATCTTGGATTAACAGGCAGCATCTGTTTGGGCAGAAAAATAAATATTTACAGGAGATGAAAAAATGCCTGACTGCCTCCTTGTTGAAATATCCACTTGCTGTGGCCACAGTAGCATGCTAATGACAAAGTATAAAAAAGTCATTAGGGGGCACCCTTCAGCCTCAGCAAAAAAAAAGGTTTAATTCTGGGAAGAGCTTAGGCATGTGAGAGCTCTGCTGTTATTTCACATCTTTGTACTACTGTTTTGTTTGGCTTTATTGCAACAGGGCGCCACTAACTGAAAAAACAGCATTCAAACCCTCTTGTTGGCAATCATCTGCCCTGCTGAAGTGTCCTTGAGGAAAACAGTGAGTTCCTGCCAGCTGCTCTGTATCGAATCCTTCAGCATTATGTTTTATTGCTTTCATTGGAGGAAAAGGAGGCCTTTTTCAGGCCTTTCACTTTAGTGGCTCCGTCAAAGCGGTCGCAAGATAAATCTCAAGGTTCACAAGATGATTCATTTGATAGGAAATATTAAAAAACACATTCCTCTACACAAAACTATGCTAATTTGTCCTGACTGAAAACAATGTCAAATATTACAAATACAAGTAAAGTACAAGGAGAAGCAGTGATTTGAAGATGGAAAATAAACAATTATCCATTTATACTGATCTAATGTTCTCTAAACTACACATTATTTTATGTTTATTTATTCTCGCCCAGCTTTAAAGTCGTACTTTTCTCAAGGGCTCAAATAATTACATCACTTGTAAATTGATGTTTTAAAATGTAGTTGCAGAGCCCGACACCTGAGTCCTACCTTGCAGTCAGTTGCAGCCTCAGTCAGGAGGTAAACCCTGTGTCCTGCGTGGCTCACAGCTGCACATTGTTCACATAAAGGCTCCAGGTCATCCAAACAGAACATAGACAGGCTCTCGTCATGTTCCTCACACCGCTGTGGAGAGTCAACTGACCGGAGTGTCGAGGTGAGGCCTTCTGCCTCGGCTCGGTGAAGGAAGACGGGGAGGAACGGCTGGCAGCTCATGGAGGGGCCGCTGGTGGTCTCCAGATTTGACACCAGTGTTGTTTGAGTCAGACTAAATCAGTGGGGTTGTATGAAACAGATGAAAAGTGGGAACATGGGAGGGCATAAAAAGGGGGGAGGAGTAGTGTAAGTGTGTGCTTATGTATCGGTGCTGTATTTGCAGTTGCCATCCAGTCCTGTTTCATGCTCCATGAGAGGCACTGGAGTTACAATAGATCTGCTTACACACTCCTTCTCAAACTTGAAATTTAGCCAAGTGCCTACACCAGATGTAGCCATACATCACTCTTGTAGTTTCAGTTTGACTTTCATGGCCCTGTGATTTATGGTACATTCTCACATCCCAAGGCCAACTTCATTCCTGTGCCTTTGCTTGTTACTTTAACTACCTCACATATCCCCCTCCCCATAGAGGTACAGTATAGCACTTCTTTATTTGAATATATATTTTTCAAGCAAAAATAAGGTGTGATTGGGCTCTGATGACATTTTGTAATTTACTTTTGTGAAGTGGCAATTTCTTTTTTGAAAAAAATCACATGCATCAAGTTTTCAAGAGACAGACAGTAGCACTTCATGTACTGCATGCCAGGCCTGAGCTATGTTGAATGCATCCAGTTTCACTGGCCTTTAATAATTTGAGCTGCTCAGAGCCAGAGAACATGTCAACGAGATCAGCCCTGACAGGTGCATCATATTTCACTGAATCAGATGCTCTGAAGTAAAATGAAAGCGTATCTGTTTATTCTCAAGGTGGTACATGGTCTATATGTGGCTTTGTGAATACACTCCTGTAAATGTGTTACTATCAACACATTTAGTGTCTCAACCTTTGCTGTCTCACACAAAAATGTGTAACAGATTAGTAGAAAGACTAACAGTGATATTACTGTGATGCCATGTCAACCTAGTCATGGATTGTCTATAACGAACACCATGTTCGAACATAGGGATGCTCATAAGTGTACTTGGTACCAGAGCATCCTAGGCCAAAGGTCAATGATCGATTTTATAATTGTTTCATCTGATCTGATGCCGTATGTTTGGACACTCGGGTGAAGAGAGGGGCAGAGCTGTCAACCGATCACCATCTGGTGGTGAGTTGGGTCAGGGGGTGGGGGAAGACTCTGGACAGATCTGGTAAACCCAAACGGGTAGTGCGGGTAAATTGGGAACGTCTGGAGGAGGCCCCTGTCCAACAGACTTTCAACTCACACCTCCGGCGGAGCTTTTCGTGCATCCCTGTGGAGGCTGGGGGCATTGAACCCGAGTGGACAATGTTCAAAGTTTCCATTGCTGAAGCTGCGGCGAAGAGCTGTGGTCTTAGGGTCTTAGGTGCCTCAAGGGGCGGTAACCCACGAACACCGTGGTGGACACCGGTGGTCAGGGAAGCTGTCCGACTGAAGTGTGGGAGAAGTTTGGAGAAGACATGGAGAAGGACTTTCAGTCGGCACCAAGATGCTTCTGGAAAACCGTTCGCCACCTCAGGAGGGGGAAGCGGGGAACCATCCAAGCTGTGTACAGTAAGGATGGGACACTGTTGACCTCAACTGAGGAGGTAATAGGGCGGTGGAAGGAGCACTTTGAGGAACTCCTGAATCCGACTAATACGGCGTCTATGTTAGAGGCAGAGCTGGAGGATGATGTGGGATTGTTGTCAATTTCCCAGGTGGAAGTCACTGATGTAGTCAAACAACTCCACAGTGGCAAAGCCCCTGGGATTGATGAGATCCATCCAGAAATGCTCAAGGCTCTGGGTGTGGAGGGGCTGTCTTGGTTGACACGCCTCTTCAACATTGCGTGGAAGTCTGGGACAGTGCCAAAGGAGTGGCAGACCGGGGTGGTGGTTCCCCTTTTCAAAAAGGGGGACCAGAGGGTGTGTGCCAATTACAGGGGTATCACACTTCTCAACCTCCCTGGTAAAGTCTACTCCAAGGTGCTGGAAAGGAGGGTTTGGCCGATAGTCAAACCTCAGATTGAAGAGGAACAATGTGGATTCTGGATCAGAATCATGGAGGGATCATGGAGGGAGCCTGGGAGTATGCCCATCCGGTCTACATGTGTTTCGTGGATTTGGAGAAGGCGTATGACCGGGTCTCCCAGGAGATACTGTGGGAGGTGCTGCGGGAGTATGGGGTGAGGGGGTCTCTTCTCAGGGCCACCAATCTCTGTACGACCAAAGCGAGAGCTGTGTCCGGGTTCTCGGCAGTAATTGGGCTCGTTTCAGGTGAGGGTTGGCCTCCGCCAGGGCTGCGCTTTGTCACCAATCCTGTTTGTAATATTTATGGACAGGATATCAAGGCGTAGACGGGGTGGGGAGGGGTTGCAGTTCGGTGGGCTGGGGATCTCATCGCTGCTCTTTGCAGATGATGTGGTCCTGATGGCATCATCGGCCTGTGACCTTCAACACTCACTGTGAAGCGGCTAGGATGAGGATCAGCACCCCTAAATCTGAGGCCATTGGCATCTCCCTTAGAGATAGGGTGAGAAGCTCAGTCATCCGTGAGGAGCTTGGAGTAGAGCCGCTGCTCCTTCGCGTCGAAAGGAGCCAGTTGAGGTGGTTTGGGCATCTGGTAAGGATATCCCTCCAACCTGGCCTGGGAATGCCTCGGGATCCCCCAGTCGGAGCTGGTTAATGTGGCTCGGGAAAGGGAAGTTTGGGGTCCCCTGCTGGAGCTGCTACCCCCGCGACCCACCACCGGATAAGCGGACGAAGATGGATGGTTTTGAAGAGCTCTCATGTTTCTCTCTGTCTGCTGTCCCCTCTCTCTCACAGCTGTCCTCCTCTGCTCCGATAATCCTGACACCTAAGTGTTATCTCTCTCCCTCCTCTGACATGAAAAGAGTTTTAGAGACAGTGAAGGTAATGACAATGGCTATGTTTGGGGAAGTTAAAAGCTTCACTGTAGTGCTCTTAAAAGTAGTTCTTTCATTGTAGCACATGATTTTCCCTCTCAACTCCACAGCTCTGTCATCAGTTTGCTCGATTGCAACAGCTGATTGAGATTTTGTGGCTTGAGTCCAAAGGGTTGAGAGGATGAAATACTAGAAATCCCCTGTCTCCTCTTTCACCATTCCTCAATTTTTCTTAAGCCAGTGTTAATACACATGTGACTATATTCATAATTTCTTTTCAATTCAGAAGTACAGTTCCTTGTCCTGATTCCATTGTTTAACATTGCTGCACATCAACAAGAATATGAGGGCATTGGTGGCGTTAGTTGTTGTTATGCCAGGTTTGTCTCAAGTATTGACTGTCAACATAAATCAGTTTTGAGTCCACCACAATGAAATGACGTGTTAGTAAAAGAAGAGGTGGAGAAAAAGTGATCAAAAGGGTGAGGACAAACAATTGCAACAGGATAACGGGACAGAGACAAGAGGAAAGAGACTGATGAAAGAGAATGGGAGGGAAGGTCACATGTCACCTAAACTTCAAAGAACACAGGTACATCTCAGGTAAGCCTAGAAATGGGGGTAAACATTTTTTTTGACAATCAGTTATGTGAAGCAGGGAGTTCTGTTTATTGGACCAATCTATATCCAAATGTTCATCTAGCCTCCCAATTACTGACAGATGTTACAAAAATGTTGTTGTTTTGGAATAGTCTGTCAGTGTTTTGGAACTTTAAAAATTAATTATTATTTCTTACAAAAATATGTAGTAATCTTATCTCTCTCTTTGTGACTTGTACACCTTTGAGCTCACTCTTTCTGGCCTTTGTCATTCATACTCAATAGCAGAGAATGCCAAATGATATTTACCAAACACCTACAAGTTCAATTCAATCAGCAAATGAATACAATACCTGTTGCTCAGGCGTCCACATCAACTGTGTGTGAACTGTCACTGAGGTAACATGCAGATAAGTGACAAATGGGAAACTTCACATATTCCCACAATCCGTGTATCATTCGTGATTCGTTTTTCAAAATAAAACTCGAAATATAAAACGACTTGTTTTCTCAATATTCGTTTCCAAAACCCAAATGAAAAAATGGATGACTCCTTTTTCCAATATCCGATTTTGTGCTCAAATGAAAAATGGAAAAAATGGAAAAAACGGATAACGGGCGTTTCATCCAATTTTGATATTTTCTGAACTGAAGCAAAATTGCGTGACCCGGAAGTGATCTCTATTGCGTGACCCACATTCATTGTGGTGGAGAGTGCTGTCAAACACCAAATTCTTTAAAGGGCATTAAATTTGGTGGCATCATTTATTCACTCATTTATTCAGGACCTTCCTTTAATGTTTTGCCCAAACTTAAAATTGTATTTTGGTAATAAATAGCTCAAATCTAGTCTTTCCTTCTGTGAATGAACAGAGCATATTGCTGACATCATGGAGACATTGGCTCCTCTCTATCGATTGTCATCTCAGCTCAAATCTTCTGACCCACATGAGAAACAAACACATGGAGCCCAGTGAACGCCGCCCTCTGATTCAGCATCCTGTGAGAAAATCTAAATTATGTAATATTTTAATCACATTTTTAGAGATTTTTAACAAATTGACTCTGTGCTCCAGAAGGTTGTTGCACATGGTGGGTTTGTGTTGGAGGGTACTTTGCCTCAATACATGGATGGGATCTGGACACATCGCCACCTACTGGTCACCAACAGTTTTACAGTCGAGAGTCGTGATTCTAAACAGGTACAGACAGAAATCCAGGAGCCATGTGCTCCCTGATCTACATCTGCATCTTCTACTGCACACTGATCTGTGTGTGTGTGTGTGTGTGTGTGTGTGTGTGTGTGTGTGTGTGAATGCTCCAGGTATTTGAAGGTGGTTGGGGGTGTAAGACAGAGTTGGTGCTTTCTGACTGTCATATCTGCACCTCCATACAGGACCATTGTGAGTTAGTGGCTGACATGTGCCAACACATCAAAGGTATGCTTTTAGACTACAGCTGCCATTTACTGTCTATAGGCAGTCTGTATACATTGTTATTGTTCTATTTTATTCAAACAAACCCTTAAATGTGTCTTCATGTCTGAGCTTATGTGTGCATGCATGCTTCAGGTAAATCAGGTGGTAAACTGGCGTATTGGGATTGCCCCACCGCATTTCCTGTCTTCATGCAGCACCCTTACAGTGCCCCAGTGTGTCTGGCCACTGGATCACACCGGGAACAGACACGTTGGGCGAACATACTGCGAGCTGCAACACAACATCAGAGCTCTGGTATAGTTCTTCTTCTACTGTTCCCAATCATAAGCCAGACAAAATTCAACACGCTTCGATGCCTTCTTGTCAAGTTATTCTTTTCTCATCCTTTCCCTTGATGGTATGTTAGCACTCTGGTGTGAAGATTCACCAGAATCTAGGGCTTTCCTAGATGCTGTGTCTTCTTTGAAGAAGCTCAGAGGAAACTGTCAAACAGAGGTATATCCAGTGGGCGATTGGGAGGAGGTGAGCAATACGGGGACAAGATGTCCTCTAAACCTCTTTGCCTTCCATAAATCCTCCTCCTCTCATTTATCTGTCCATTTCAAACTATGCTAGTTTCTGTTTGCCTTAAAGATCCCATATTATGCTAATTTTCAGGTTCATACTTGTATTTGGGGTTTCTATTAGAACATGCATTACATGCTTCAATGTTATGAATTATTTTTCTCATGCTCTCCGTCTCTATATACCTGTATTCACCCTGTCTGAAACGCTCTGTTGTAGCGCCTTTCTCTTTAAGCCCCCCTACCGAAAAGGCCCAGTTTGCTCTGATTGGTCAGCGTTTCCGGGTCTTCAGTCTCTGCACCTTCATTGCAGCCGGGGTATGACTCTAACGGCACCGTAGCGGCACTTCCTACCTTTATATTTTATTATTATTATGTGTAGTTGTGACATCACAACCGTACCAAAGTCCTGACTGCTCGTTTAAAGGCACAGTTTATGAATATTGGCTGTGTGCATTTGTCTGTGGATAGAGCATTTTGATACTTTCACAGTATTTATTTAGCACCTCGTCCTGCTTTATAATACAACAAAAGACATGGAAATCTCCCTTTTTACAATATGAGACCTTTAATGTTTAACCAAAAGGTATGTTCACCCTTTTGTGTTGTATGATGTCATGTATAAGTGTACTGTTGTTTTCTTCCTTCACTTCTATCATCTGAGCCTTGTTGTAATATCTCCCATCTTTTATCTTTCTACTTTTTCTGTTTCTCTTTTCCCTCCAGGTGTTGGTAAGCATGGTTATGGAAGACGTGATGTCCTACCTCAAGGAGAAAGTATTTTCCAGGATTATTGCACATCACAGCAGGAGGAGGACATTCTGGATCAGAGTGAGTGAAAAAGGACAAATATTATGTATACAATATATCTAGGCTTAAACATACATACATATGAATAGGTAGAAACCAATGGACACATGCATCTCACGTGTTTTTCTCTTAACCTCGAGTATATGTATATTTATGCATGCCCGTCAGCTGCTGTCTGAGGTCTACAGGACAGCAAAGCATCAGGTAAAAAATGCCATGGTGGCCCTGAAGGAGGAGTTGTCTCTTTATCGTTCAGATATGGAGAAACAGATCTCTGCAGGACTGCAACAGGCCAGTCTGCTGCAGGACCACATTGCTCACACGATCACAGGTGTGTGTGTGTGTGTGTGTGTGTGTGTGTGTGTGTTTGTGTCTGTGAAGACAGAGGATGTCAAATGAGACTGTGTTCTCCATCTTCATCCTTTTTACTGCTTCTTACCTAAGAGGACATATGTGAGCCGATGTTACACTCCCTCCAACACACGATCATCCCAAGGCTGGACTTTCCACTCCGTCCTAAGAGACAACCTGACCTCTTACATCCAGTCAGGTGTACAGTGTGTGAGGAGGGATTTCTTTTAGTTACTGGCTGGATTAGATTATGCACTGAATGTTCACCCCCCATTTGAAAAACCATAACTCATCAGTCTTGTTACTTTGAATCTTTTTAATTTGAGCCGTTTGTTTGCTACATTTTAAGATTTTTTTTTTTTTTTTCCTGCAGTGATGAGGCACTCCCTGCCACAGCAGTTCGTGCCTCTCCCTGTCAGTCCCAGGAACCCCTGCAGCTCCAGCTCTAGTTTCTCTGAGCCAGTGTACCACAAACTGCTGCCTCCTGGTGACTGCCAGCAGAGCATCTGCCAAACCCCTGAAGGCTCTACCTTGGGATCTGAAACACTCACACCAAGCACCGTGTCTGACCGGGATGACACTTTGGCCGACTCAGAAAACTCTGTAAACCACACGCCCTCACTGCTTGATGCAGAAGAATAAATCCATCTTATTGATCCATGAATGAACTGTGGAAGAACACCATAGAGTGT
This sequence comes from Sander vitreus, assembly GCF_031162955.1. NCBI lineage: Eukaryota > Metazoa > Chordata > Actinopteri > Perciformes > Percidae > Sander > Sander vitreus. The sequence continues at coordinate 12,330,480 of NC_135856.1, read as the reverse complement.
AGTAGTAGATCATGTCCTCTGTATTCTATTTGCATTTTTCACAACAAAGATATAACTTAAATAGAAAGGGACCAATTGGACAGCTATAGCATATATTGAAATTGGTTCAGCCTAATCGACAGGCATTGAAAGGTTCAGTTGGAAACTTTTATAAAAAATAACTTTTTGTCATATTTGCTCAAACTGTAACTATGTCCTGACAGTACCACATGAGTCAGATAATCTGTGAAAAAAATCACGTTCCTCTGCCACATCGGAAAACAACCAATCAGAGCCGAGGAGTCTCTAACACAGTGCTGACATCTTGTCAACTCTGATCAAACTGTAAAACTAGCCAGCACTGATCAAATGTTAATCAAGATTCTGTGCATTGCATAGTTACTAATTAGCTGTAAACTAAAGTTTGCTCCGGCAGGCTGGCTTGGTTTTGGCTTGACTGTTTTTAACATGGCGACAGTATTGTATAGTACACTGAAATCTTTTTCTGAAAACATTTGATGTGAGAAATGCAGTAACAGAATCTTGATTTATATTTGACCAATGCTGCCTAGTTTGACAGTTTGATAGTAGTTCACAAGCAATCATTGACAAGAGACTCCTCAGCTCTAGTTTGTTGTTCTTGCAAATGCCATTAGGATCACCAAGAGGAGGCAAGCAGAGGGACATGACTTTTTCCACAGATTATGTCTCATGTGCTCCTGTCAGCATATAGTGAGAGTTTGATCAAATAGGACAAAAACTATTTTTATCAAAGTAACCAACTGCAGCTTTAAACCATTAGTTATCATTTATTAGCCTAAATTACAAAGTTCAAGGAAAAAAAGAGAACATACCTGTATTAAAACATAAACCTGATAACCTCTCTGTACTTCTGCTACTGTATGTGTTTTATAGTTAAGTAGCCTATATTAAAGGTGAAACGATTAATCAAGTCAAGGGACAGAAAATGACTCAGCAACTATTTTTATAATCTAATACTTTTGCTTTACCTCATAAAGAAATTAACATATTTGGATTTGAGACTGTTGGTCAGACAACACAAGCATTTTGAAGAATTTACTTTGAGTCCTGGGGAATTGTGATCGATATTTCCGAAATCAAGTATGAAAAGCTTTGATATAGCTATATTTCATATGAGTAAATCGTACATCTAACCTAGATGACGTTGCAAAGCTGCATTTTTTTTACTTTTTTTTTACTTCTTAAGGCCTCTAAAACCCTGCATATATTAAACAATCTGAGAATAATAAAATATAATTATTTGGTTGAACTGCTTACACTTATTGTCACAAGGGGTCATAAGTAGACAGTTTTGCTTCCACAAGCCAAATAGATTGAGAACCACTGCTGTAAAGTATGGGGCCAGTATCACCACTTTCTGAGTTACTTAAAAGATCCTCCAGCCTGGGGTAGGCTATATGGCCTGCAGCAGAGTGCCTGCAGTACATTGAACACAAGGACACGCCCATGTTGCTTTCTCTCAGCGTCCTACAGCTGGATCTGTTCTTAAAGGGGAGGACGGAGGGAGGAAGCCTAACAGTCTTATTGGGCTTGTAGGAAACAAGAAGTTATACAACGTACAACTCATCCTTACCTGGATACTGGCAGGACCCGTTTATATGATTTAGTTTAACAATTTACACAAGGCACATCGATGTGGGCCTTCGACTGTCTTTTGAGAACACCGAGTTCCCCTTAAACCATTCCAGACCTGCCCTTTAATTTAGCCAGCTCCTCCGCCATGGTTTCACTGTCGGCATAACACAACAGCGTAACCCTCAGCTTCCACATCATCTGTCTCTTCTGTACGCCGCGTTATCAGTGAGTTTTTTCTCCCCTGCCATGCCCCGGGTCACCTCACTGCTGTCTGCCCTGCTGTTCGTTCTCCTATCGGGCTCGAGCTGGGGATATTTCCCCGAGGAGCGCTGGAGCCCCGAGTCTCCGCTCCTCGCTCCCCGGGTCGTCGTCGCGCTGGTCTGCCGCAACTCGGCGCACTCTCTGCCGCTGTTCCTCGGAGCCATTGAGCGCCTCAACTACCCGAAGGACCGCATTGCGCTGTGGTGAGTGTCATGGTGTCATCGCCCTTGAAAATAAGCTTATTACATGTCAAAACTTTTAAAAGTATTTTAACATGATCAAACTGGAAATTAAGTACGACATAGTGTGATTCAACGTCAGTGTGAGCTCATGCGCGTGTGCTTGTTAGTTGTGGCCAGGTGGGGCCGCTGTGTTATAATCAAGAAAACTCCACGAGCGCTTTATCTCCACACTTAACAAATCAAATCGGCGGTGAAATGAGTGAAAGTTGGAGCAGCGTGGCTGTACACGGTATTGTAGGGACTTGGCCCCGCTCGGGTTGCGCCAGCAAACTCGTGCCCGTGAAAAGTTCCATTCAGTCACAGATCGTCTCTCTCATCGCCCCTATGTTTTTCCCCCTCCACCCCACCCTCACATTTTATTTCCCCTCCCTCTTCCCCTTCCACATCTTCATCTTGCAGACTCGAACAAAACCACTATTGACCTCTGCAGGATTTACCTTCCTTCAGCCTGTTCCATCACCCAGCCCCCAGCCTTCCAGATTATTCTTGTCTCCAGCACTGCTCACTTCCTCTTGTCATGTTGATCCCGTGCCAGTAGATCTGCTTCTGAAGATGAAGTTAATTTAATAAAAAAAATTTTTTTTATCAGCATTCAGACCTGACAGGTTAGATTATATTTCTCTGAAATAGCCTCAGGCAGAGTTTTGTTTAATGGGACTGTGTGAGTTAGGATTAGAGTTAAACATCATTCACTCCTATGAATTGATTGTTTGATCCAACGTGGTGCTGGGCCTCATCTGAGAGTGAATGTTGAATTGGAACTTTTTCAGTGGGAACTACAATGAGGGATTCAAGTGCCCGTGTGTATATTTAAACAAACCAGCCTAGAAGTTGAGAGCTTTTTTTCCTTGTATCCCAGCCAGCCAATTCAGCCTTTGTGCCTGAGTCTAACTATCTCCATGTGGAAGCCGGAGCTCAGTTTTCTGCATCGTTGCTTTGGTCTACAACATATCTCTTCCCTCAGTGGGAGAACAGATATAAAAAGGTTTTAAAATGCAGCGTGAAATACATAAACTGAGCTGCTAGCTGGCCACCTGTCGATACCTGCAGTTATCAGACTGACAGGTTAAGATGGAGTATTTGGCAAGCGGCGACATAGACACATGCATGCAGACTGCCTAATGACGGTGTGTGTGTTCTTCAGAGACATGCAGGATGGATATTATCAGTCTATAAATCTTCAATTTGTATCCCTCTGCCCTTCTTTTATGTCTCTATTATCCTTTAGGCATGTTTCTATTGCTGGCATGTAAGCAATCCCAAATATATCCTCTCCATAAGCCTTTTACATTATTCGCTACCTCTGCTCATTCAAAACTTTACAGCAGTCAGAGAGGGAAAGGTAGAGAGAGAGGAGGAAGATGGATTGGTAAGACGGTCACATGTAGGTGCTGGGATGGCACTGCTGTGTTAAAACGCCACAGACAGTTGGGAAACTAACACCTGCAGCATGCCGACTGTCACTCACTACATGACGAGGATGGGAGTAAATCAATTTCGCTCATATTTACACATTTTTTGACCTCTTACCCTTTCCCTCTCGTTCTCTGTGTCTCTGCCCCTCCCTGACACACTGAGATTTGTTATGATAACACAGACGGCAGACGAATGCCGCTGCTCCCCTTTTCAGCCCCTATTGTCTGTCTGTTATCGTCTTTGTCCACTCCTGACATTCGTGATGTGCAACTCTGCTCTAATGACAGCAAGACATGGACAAAGTAGAGCTGGATAATCAATGTTCCTCAAAGCTGCAGTAATCATATTTTCATATAAATGGTTTAGAAAATGGTTACATTGACTATGTAAATGCATTTATTGCAGCTTTAAGGCTGATCGGTATCTGATCGGTGCATCCCTGATATGAGCCCCTTAAGGCAAATTTATGATTAGTGATATTGGGCTATATAAATAAAATATAATGGACTTTACTATATCATTGTTGGAATATGAAATTCGACACAGTGACACAAGATTTTATCCATATCCATAGATCTAGCCCTAACACTGGATCATTGAAAAAAATATCTTACACTGTCGGTGGTACTGCTGATCAAGGTGCTTCAAGGTGCTCTCTCTCTCTCTCTCTCTCTCTCTCTCTCTCCCTCCCTCCCCCTCTCTCTCTCTCTCTCTCTCCCTCCCTCTCCTCCACAGGGTGGCGACAGATCACAACATAGATAACACCACAGCCATCCTGAGAGACTGGCTTGTCAAGGTGCAGAATGACTATCACTATGTGGAGTGGAGACCTGAAGATGAACCCAGGTACTGTGTGTGTGTATGTATGTATGTATGTATGTGTGTGTGTGTGTGAGACGTACATTACTTAATGGGTCTGTCTGTGCATGTCTCAGTTCCTTTGAAGACGAGGTGGGGCCTAAGCACTGGAATAATCTCCGTTATGAACACGTAATGAAGCTCCGCCAGGCAGCGTTGGAGACCGCCCGTGAGCTCTGGGCCGACTACTTGCTGGTATGTTAACATCCCCTTAACAGCTTCATAAGCCCCCTCTTATTATGTACTCTCAGTGATGTCTATGACTCTGTGTGCGGAGGTAAACATCGTCTACACCTGACAATACCTGTATGTGGATGAGAAAGCAAAGGTCTTTTACATAGAAAAGAAAAGGAACAACATTGAGGAGATTAAATCTATGACCAATGAATAGTTATTTTCCCCCACCCCTATTGAACAGCAGTTGTTCTAAACACATCAGAGTACAGAACATCCTTCTGCAAATACAAGGACAGTCTCTTGGTAAGGCTTGTTTAAATTCTGGGCTGTGAGTTAAAATGTGTTAGGATGCTCACAGTACTACTCTGTGATCGAACCATGTTGCTCTGGCTCAATCAATCATTGAGTGACAGAGGGTGACATTTTGTCTGTGCTTGCATGTTTGTGTGTGGTTATTGTCAATACGGTGCCCTTCTCTTCCGTCTGCAGGTGGCTGACTGTGACAACCTGCTCACAAATACGGACACGTTGTGGAAACTGATGAGTGAAAACAAGACTATTGTAGCGCCAATGCTGGAGTCCAGAGCCGCATACTCTAACTTCTGGTGCGGGATGACTTCACAGGTACTGCAGATGTTTTGTTTTTATATGGTTAACGACTTGTAACACCTGTATAATATATACTTGCACTATGTCTATCTCGCAGTATAAAAACCCCACATTTTATTTAAGTTACTGTGTATAGAGTATCTATCTATTTGTCTGTCTGTCTGTTTAGTTATTAGTGTATTTGTCAGGGACCATGCACAGTTCAAGGCCTGTACCAGAGTTAGCTATACAGCTAATTTACGTCTGTGGTCCTTGGGCAAGGGAGATAAAAGGACAATATAGACACTACAGACAATACTATCAAAACAACAAACTTAACAACTTATAACAAGCATTACATTACGTATAAACCAGTATACAAAACTATATAAATTCCATGTTATAGAAAGATCAATGATCACATAGTTGTTTCGCCTTCAGCCAAGTCTTTAAGGACATTTTAAAACTGCTGAGACTTGCACAATCTCTAATGTGAAGTGGAATTAAGTTCCACTTTTCTACTGCTGTAAATGAAAAAGCTGATTGACCAAATGTAGTCTTCCTAAATTGAGAGTAACAGTCAGCTCTTACAGAAGCCCTAGAGACCCTTACATTATCTCTGCAAAATGACACACATTGCTTGAGTGGTGGTGGTGCAAGATCATGGGTCAATTTATACATCAGGCACATGTCTGCAAAACAGAGAAAACTGTCAAAGGTTAATAGATTGTGTTATTTTATGATGGTGCAGTGATGGTAATTTCTTGGTTTTTTGTCAAGAACTTGCTTGTTTGTAAAGGGTACATAAGGGTTTTAGCGTAGTCCCACCTGCCTGGGACCAGCTTGTAGAACAGTAAGATAAATGTGAGAAGATCATTGAATGCAAAAACGGCTGTTGGTAACTGGTGTCTTATATGTCTAAAATTAACTAAACTTTAAAGTTACCACCTCCAACTAGTTACTTTTCTAAGACCTTATAAAACCATTATGCATGGGGTTGGAATTATGAACTGCTTGTTACTGTAGTACAGCGTTTTCTTTTGTATTTACACAGTTACATTGCAACACATCAGTTTCCACCAGCATCCTCTTTTGCTCTAACACACAGACTGACCCAACATAAATTATTCATCAAATGTAGCCTCTTCATAATGTCTCTATAAAAAACCTCTTGGAATAATGCAATCCAGACAAAGTCTGCTAATAACTCTATTGGTTACTGATCGTGAATAAAATGTCACTTTTTCATGCAGTCCTCCAGTCTATGATCTAGATGGGATTTTACACTTGATTATTTTTTCTTATGCATGAGGAAATTCAATTTGTGTAAATAAGTCAAGGAGGAGCTGAATGCTCTGGTAAATATAGGTAAATGATGCTGCGTTTACACGTGGCCGGCTATTTTCATAAACGGACATTTCAACCTCTCTGTTTTCAAAAATAACATCGTGCACAGCTGTCAGTTTTTAGCCGTGTATATATGCCGTCAATGCCGTAAAGAGCATGCTAAACCTGTAGGTGGCAGTGTAATGAGAAGCTCAAGCCCCTGTTAGCCAATCAGAATCCCGAAAATAGCAACAGCAGCAACGAATTACTTCCTCTTTCTCTCTCTCGGCTGCCTAAACCTCCGTTTGTCTCAGTTTACATGCAAACGTGCAAACGAAGATTTCAAAGATCTCCACTCTGGCCGGAGGTTTTAGAAAGACTCGTTTTCAGAGGCAAATTCTCCGTTTGCGTATAAACGAAGGGCACAAACAAAGGGAAATGTCTCAGTTTTTCAAAATAACCATGTACGTGTAAACAGGGCCTAAAGGTTTGTGATATCAGTAGATTATATGGTTGGGGCACAGACAGCCCGCACTGCTCATTATGTTTAATTTGTTCCACCCACTTAGTCTGTTTGACTTCTAATCCTGTTTGTGCTGCTGATAAGACTTACCTAAAACTATAGGCCCCAGTGTCCTTTAATTGATGTATGCCTCATATCTTATGAAGAGCTATTTTAATAAAAAATATATTTGTTTAGTAAAAAGTTAATGAGCAGACAGAGAATCAAACTTGCACATCTGATGTATCGGGCATAACGTACTGTATGTGTTAGTCTCGGATACGGTTATGTCTGTGATCTGCTGAGACATATCTTTCAGTACTCAGATTTGCTTCTTTTCAAATCAGAGCAGACATATGGACATGGTCTGTCCTCCAGCACAAAATAAAACCCATCCAACCAAGAGCCTGCCTCTCAGATTCCTGCAAAGAACATTATTTTTCAGTGACAGTTAATGGGCCTGTAGCCAAAAGGCAATACCCAATGTCTGTCAGTATCTTTTCTTATAAGTCAGCATTACTTTCTCTCAGTCACATTTCACAATTAAAACAAAAATGTTTTTTGTAATTTATTAGTAACGTATGGAGTTTTAGATATGTCTTCTTCCTGTGACTGACACAAAGATGTAGACTTCCGGCAGACAATTTTCTCAATCAAGTCTCGGTCCAATATCTCAGATCAAGCTTCACCTGACAAATTTGGGAAACAAGTTGGACACAAGAAAATTGAGAGTAACCTGACAGCGTCTGTGTGCACTCACTACAGGGTTACTACAAGCGTACACCAGCCTACATGCCTATCCGTAAGCAGGAGCGTCTTGGCTGTTTTGCCGTACCGATGGTCCACTCCACATACCTAGTGGACCTACAGAAAGACGCCTCCCGTCAGCTGGCTTTTTATCCACCACACCCTGAGTACAGCTGGGCCCTGGATGATGTCATCGTCTTTGCCTACTCAGCTCGCATGGCAGGTGAGACAAATGCAACGGAGGTAGACTTGTTATCTGGAGGGCTGCTTAATGTCTTTCTTGACACGTTTTGTGTTCAAGATTCAAGATTCAAAATCCTTTATTAATCCCACAATGGGGACATTCATAATGTTGCAGCAGCAAGGTATAGGGGAAAAGTACAAGACGTAGATAAACAAACAATAAATAAATATAAGAGAATAGTAAAATACTAATACTATTTACAGTATTGCACAGTCACATTTCTATTGCACGGTTTATCTAGCCTGGATGCCAGCCAAACTTAGCCCCGCCCACAACATTTGAGGTCAGGAAGTTCGGTCTGGACTTGATCCGTTGTGGAGCAACTATGCTCAAACCAGAGCTGTACCAGACTCATATTCTGACTAGAATCTGAGTATGACGACGTCAGGCTACGGTTTATCAGTCCTGGCGTGAGTGTGTTTTGTCCATGTGGTCAACTGGGAGCAGTGTGTGTATATGTGTTTATAAGCATGTTACAAACACGTTACAAAGCAGTGGTGGCCTAGAGGTTAAAGAAGCGAGCTTGGTACCGGGAGGTCGCCGTTCAATCCCTAGACCGGCAGGATAAAGTCTGGGTGGGGAAAGTGAAAGAGCAGCACTTGTTGTCCCTCCCTCATTATCACCACTGAGGTGCCCTTGAGCAAGGACCTTAACCCCAACCGCTTCAGTGGCCAGACTGTGGTTGTACTGGGCAGCTTCCAGGTATGAATGTGGAACTGTGTGAATGTGACAGGTCGTCGTTGCAAATGAGAAATTGTTCTCAATCGACTTACTTGGATAAATAAAGGTTTTTTTCCTCACTTATATCTTCTCAGGTGTGCAGATGTACGTGTGCAACAAAGAGACTTATGGTTTTTTCCCAGTTCCAATGCGTTCCCACGGCACCCTACAGGATGAGGCGGAGAGCTTCGTGCATACTCAGCTTGAGGTCATGGGTGAGTCAACAGGTCAAAGAGCACTCGCAAAGATCAGGAGGATTTCTTTGTGTGCCACAGTTTTAGCAAAAGGCTGTGAGTTTGCTTGTGATTAAGCACTTACCCAGACACTAGGCTGTGATTACACCTGATTAGGTCTCTTTGTACAATGGACGTTTGTTAGTTTGGAATATACTGATCTGTTGTTACTCCACTTTTATCTTTAACTTGCAATGTCGTGGTCTGCATGTTTTGCATTTACCCCTTAAGGAAATGCAAGACAGGTTTTTCGGAAGTAGCCTAAAGTTATATTTAGTTGGACAGTTCTGAGCTTCTACCATAGCACACAATATCCTGTATGCCTATGCCTAAAAACTATTGGACAGTGTCCACTTTTTTTACATGACAAAAATCTTGCTAAAATCTTTAGCAAGATTAGTTTATGAAGTTGGCAATTAAGCATGGAAAGCTGTTCAGATGAGACATGCAGTACAACAGGAGAAGAAACAGAGTGTGCCTTATAATTCAGGGAATCCTACCAAAGACTCCAAAAATAGATTCCATGTTATTAGAGTTAAGTTAGGTTCCTACTGAAATTGTCTTTTGTTTAATATCACTTTGTCACAACATTATACTACTGTGTACTATAGTCTTTGTGCAGCATTACTACATGCATTGTAGGTGAGGAAACACCAGTAGGATGGGCCGTGAAACCTACATAATGAATACTGATAATATTAGTATTAGTATTATAATAGTCCTCTTTACATACTCATCTTGCTAAATTTCTAGCATGCAAATTAAGTGGTTCATTTTGGAAATCTCCTGAAGACCCCTGTGTATCCCTGAACCACATTTTGGGAACCACTGTTCCACCACATTACACATTCTCTTTGTAACCTTCCCCTCGTTTTTTTCTTTGAAAGTGAAAAATCCTCCACTGGAGCCCTCCAGCTTCCTGTCTCTTCCTCCCAAGCAGCCTAACAAGATGGGCTTTGATGAGGTACAAACACTCAATCGCATACACACACAGGAACACGCACAATAAACTACCCTACGCATGTGTGTGAGGTTTTGCATTTGTGTGCACCCAGGTGTTTATGATAAATCTGGTGCGGAGATCTGACCGTCGCGAGCGAATGCTAAGAACTCTGTATGAGCAGCAGCTCAGCTGTAAGGTTGTTGCCGCTGTGGATGGCAAGTACGTTTCTCATCTTCTTCCTCCCCCACTGCCTGTGTCTTCTTGATTTGTGCCTCTGCAACATGCGGTGTAGATTGATGTAGGGAGGCTGAGCAGAGACAAACAATCAGGTGAAAGGTAGTGGGTGCATGCTGTCAGTTACATTTTCTCTGAACCACATAGCTTTAGCTCATCTGTGAGTAAAGTATAAAAATATTACCCTAATCTCTGTGTAGGCTACCCAGTCAGTAGGTAACGTCATGTTTTACATATTTGATTGGGCTTTCTATCATCTTAATATAAAATGGTAAGAATGAATAGAAAAACCTTGCAACACGTGCATGCCTTATGTTAAAATCCTATTCTCTCACACACACACACACACACACACACACACACACACACACACACACACTCACACACTCACAAATTTATTTTTTCTAATCTCTTTGTTTATCCTTTCTCTTTCACTCAGAGCTCTGAACAAGACTGACATAGAGTCTATGAGGATTAAGATGCTGCCGGGTTACAAAGACCCTTATCATGGTCGGCCTCTCACCAAAGGTGAACTGGGTTGTTTCCTCTCTCATTACAACATCTGGAAGGAGGTGAGACGCTTGGATACTACCTGTGCATGGTAGATAACGTTTATTACCGAAAAACACAGTAACTCACTTTGTGTGAGGGGAGGCAGCTCGGTGAGAGTCATGAGCTTGATTAAATATTTGATACTGCAGAAACTTTTTTTTTTTACAAAGAATACATATATACTAGGGCTTTCAATTGATTAAAATGTTTAATGCTGATTAATCGCATGCGTGTCCTAACTAGCGATTAAGCGCAAACTAATTGCACATTTTTGAATCTGTTCTAAATTTACTTTAAAAGGGATATTTTTTTCAAGTTTTTAGTGCTCACGTGGTATTTGAGACTTGACTACTCCGTTGGTAACTCAATTCACATCGGCAGTACATGCAATTAACTTTAGTTTTGTGGAGAGAACCATCTGGAAGGGCTTTCAACTCAAAGACCCTTTTATTTATCCATTTCTGCTCAAGGATCTTTGTTTCTGCTAGCCATCCACTCCTGTTCATGGATGTATTATAAGACCCGCTCCCGTTCCACCATCTCGTCGCTGCTGCAGGCAGCCCCCCTCCCTCCACACACACACACACACACACACACACACACACACACACACACACACACACACACACACACACACACACACACACACACACACACACACACACCTACTGACTGTCTGCACAGTACTGCTTTGCAAAAGGACAGAGGGGGAGAGAGCAGTGCTGTTAAATGTTTAACCTGGTATCTGTGGACTGCATGCATGAGAATGAATTAAACTATAAATATATTTATTTATATAGATTAGATTATATATAGATGTATACAGTACGTCACTAAGAGGGTCTGAAAAGTCACTAAATCTACCAAGAATTCGCCAAGTTGGCAACACAATGTTACTGCTGCAGCTTCCTGATTTCTCAAACTACGGAGCGAAATCACAGAACGTGCGTGCGTTAATCGCGCGTTTAAGAAATGTGTGGCGTTAAAAGGAATTAGCGTTAACTCTTTATTATCGCGTTCATTTTGACAGCCCTAGTATATACTTTTAATTTAAGAGTATATGTTATATTTTTGAACAAAGGACTCCAGGATACCACTTAAGGATTTAGGAAACTTTTCCATCACACTAATGCTTTTGCCAGCTCACCATCATCTCAGCAGCACTGTAATGCACTACAATTTATGTATGTATGTATATGTGTTTCTGCGTGTGCGCAGATAGTAGATCGTGGTCTGCAGACCTCCCTGGTCATCGAGGACGACCTCCGCTTCGAGGTGTTCTTCAAGCGGCGTCTCCAGACGCTGCTGCAGGAGGTGACGATACACAAGCTGGACTGGGATCTCATGTGAGTGACGTACAACATGATGTAGTAAACAGAGAGGATTATCGTGCTCCCCTTCAGTGAAATCCGTCCATCTGTCACACATGATATCTGAGACACCACTGATCACATGCTGAAAACACTTACGGGAATTATGCCTCTTAGCATCACGCTACTGAGCCGCTCCAGCATTTTCACATTCAGAATAGCAAACCCCTATCATTTTCTGCATAGACATGCACAAAGGCTGCATTCCAGGTCCCATTTTTTTTTTTTTTTACTTTTAGTAAGCACTATAGCTGCCCTGACAGAGTATGTACTGTTGCATGCAGTATGCATACAATTGGGACATACTACTTCTTCATAACAATGCGCCTTGAATTTTGCTCATATACAGTATGCTGCACAAAGGATTGTGGTTAGCCAGAAAAGAATGCTGGCTTGCATACTGCAAAATCTGACTGGATGCGGTAGAACATCCTGGTATTTTTGAGGCTAAAGATGATTGTATGATGATTATATACGTTATCATACGTTCAACAGTTTAAATCAGTTCAGGATTTTAGGTACATTTTGGATAAATTCAGCATCAATGGCAAAGTGCAGTGCTTTGCTCATCCACTGACTGCATCAATTCTGTTTAAATTATTTTTTAAAGTTTAGTGCTCTTGATATTTCTTGTCTCTTTTATCTTAAATACGAAATACAGTTACATCGGGCGGAAGCGGATGCAGGTGGACCACCAAGAGAAGTCTGTACCAAACATCCACAATCTGGTGGAGGCAGACTACTCCTACTGGACACTCGGCTACATGTTGTCATTACAAGGAGCCCAGAAGCTCCTCGGGGCCGAACCTCTCACCAAGTTGCTACCGGTCGATGAGTTCCTCCCTGTCATGTACAACAAACATCCAGTGTGAGTGTAACCCATCCGTCCCTTCATCTTCTTTCTGTTCCTTTTATCTGTCTCTTCTTTTTGATTTTTGCCCTGTGGCGCTATGGTCAATCTAATCCCGTCCCCGCTCCTCTCACTCATCAGTTCAGAGTACATGGACCACTTTGAGAGTCGGGACCTGCGCGCGTTTTCTGCCGAGCCGCTTCTGGTGTATCCGACCCATTACACAGGAGACCAGGGCTACATCAGTGACACGGAAACATCGGTTGTGTGGGACAACGAGACTGTCAAAACCGACTGGGACCGAGCCAAGTCGAGGAAAACTCAGGAGCAAGGGGAGCTGAGCTTTGAGGCCCAGAACTCTGACGTACTGCAGTCTGAACTGGAGAACTGGAGCGCACGGGACGAGCTGTGATGAAGAAGAGAGGACGTGAGGAGGAGACATTGAGAGAACTCTTGCAAACAGAGATAATAATGAGGGAGATAGAACACAGCTGCGATAGTGGAGGAAATGGATAAGAATATAACAGAATGTGGGTGAAGAGAGAGAAATAGCAGAGTAGATGGATACAGGGACGGTGAGGGACAAATGTACATTTCTCTCTCCACTCTTTGATCTTTCTCTTAAGAGATGAGGCGTAGATGTAGAGTTAACTTTTGAAGAGTCAGCTAGCAGCTTTTATTTATTGCATCCAACGCCCATCCTTTGACACCAGTCTGGTTCCATGTTTTAAATATTTTGCCCAGATTTATCACCATACATACCACATTATATATAAATTCCTCCAGAGAAAATTAAAAATGAATACATAATTGGAAGAAAATGCAGTATTTAGCACCATTCTAACATGTCTCTAAATGACATCTAGTCACATTTGAACTTCACATCCCCTAATTACACATGAAGGTATGCTCTGGGTTTGAAATAGGATCCTCTAAATTTTAGAGACAAAAAAATAAGTAACATTATCCTTTTTATATTTTAGAGTCTAAAATATAAAAGGATAATGTTACTTATTTTTTTTATACTAAGCTCTCAAAGCAGAAACCAAATGTTGCCTTTTCTATACAGTGTTATACTCTCAGTGGTTCCCAACCTGTTTGGCTTTTGACCCCTTAAAAAGAAGCAATGTCTACTTGCAACCCCTAATCACCAGTTCATATCATCATTGAGATCATATGTCTACTGGTAGAACTGGGAACCACTGTCTTCTTCTTCTTGTGACTCTTAACACCTTGCTGTCTAGTTTAGCCTGTGTGTTATTTAAGTAGGTTTTATAAGGTTGTTACTTATTAACCTTATATATGGGGAATGTATCAGCATTTTCTTTTATCTGCCGTCAAACCTTTTTATACTTTGACAGCGGCCATGTATTGGTTTAGTGTTTTATTGTTTTCCCCTCAGTTCATATTGCAGTTTTAATCCAAACTTGCAACTTTTGTTGCATTTTGTTTGTTGAAGATCAGAAAATCAAATGAGTACAGATCCATTTAATATAATATTTTGTTTTAGTAACTATTCATGTTTTGTCTCCTCTGTGGTTACAAAGTGTCTTTTTTAAACCAAAGAATGAATAAAAAAACTTTTATAATGATTGGTTGGGTTGATCTGAATTTAGTTTGGACTATAAGGGTATATACCCGAGCATCGAGTCCATAGTGGGTTTATTTCTTTAAAAACATCAAAATACACTGCACTGCTTTTTTTTGGCACAACCCTTATTTCAGCACAAACATGAAAGTCCCAATTGAGATGTTTCTTTTAATTAGTGCCTGCTGGTGTTTGCCTGCCCTGCCAGTACATAGTGGTTAGTTTGGGCTGCAGCAGGCCTCCATTACTCCTCCTCCCCACTGTGTTGTAACCCTGCTACTGAGTTATACAGTTTCATGCTATTTGCATCCAACACAAAGATTTTGTCATTGAATGAGACGGAACTAGAAAGAATATTGCATGAGTAAGACATTTTAAATACTTTATACTTAAAATGACTATTAAAAACGTGTGTATGTTTATTGAATGGACTGTATAGTCATTTTGGAAATATACATATTTGTGCCAATGTATGTCCCTCAGGACTTACAGAAGTCTAAAGCTATACTTGTGTCTCTGTGATGCTGTGCTTTAAGCTTAATGCCAACTCAGCATGCTAACATGTTCGCAGAACATGCCGATGTTTAGCTGGTATTATTTACCATCAACTATCGTACAATGTCGCACCTAAGTGTTGGACAAATTTTAACCTAGTAATAGTGCTAGATGAAAGATCACCAATGTTATTACATTTCATCCAGAGGAGAACATGAATGTCAACAAATTCAATCACCATCCAT
Organism: Sander vitreus; assembly: GCF_031162955.1. NCBI lineage: Eukaryota > Metazoa > Chordata > Actinopteri > Perciformes > Percidae > Sander > Sander vitreus. The sequence continues at coordinate 12,315,293 of NC_135856.1, read as the reverse complement.
CCAACAGTCTTTAGCGTGGGTTGTGTGTTTGCTCACGTGTCCACAGCATGTTTGGGTTTACTGCAGTGGCACACGTCTGTGCGACTCAGACTAATCCTATTAGAGCTCTTTCTCCCCCCACCTCTATATTTACCTCACCCCTCTCTGAGATTAACCCAGGTATTTTCTGCAAGTGCCTCTGCAGATCAATAGTCACTTTTCTACAGTAGGACCTGCTGGGGTTTACTAGAATCAGGCTTGACTCAAGCTATCGACTTTCTCAGTTCATTTCTTTGAAGCTTTGCATCCTGGCTGTCAAATCAGATAACAGGATGCAAAAGAATCATTATAATGCCCTGAGGGGGGAAACAGTGACATCAGTAATTACCAAGACTACTACAGCAGTGTTTGGTTGGAGCAAGTTTTTTTTCTTTGTTTCCTCTCTGTCTTTTCCCCCCCCTATTTAACCTACATTCCAGTCCTCACTTTGCAATCCAATTTGTCCAATCCAATCCTTCCTTTCCACCCTCCCTTCTTCGCTTTAAGTAATAAGATTGCTACTGTTGAGCTGGAGTTTTAGGGCCCACAGTAGACAAACACACAGGAGCAACCTCTGCCCCTGAATTACAGCACTGCCACACCTCCAGCTATCTGTAATCTCCCTTAGTTGTCCACAGAGTGCAGGGTAAAGAAATTGCAGAAAGAGGGGTGAAGAGGCAGTGAAAGGTGCCACTGACATAGCAAACGTCACAGGATTTAAAGGAAGAAAGAAAACAAATCAAAGGAACAACATAATGGCTTGAAAGAGATAAAGAACTGGATATATTTCTTTCCTTGTAGGAGTCAAGGAATTTCAAGGTGAGGTAAATTACTTGTGGCATATGCAGCTGCCACAGCACGTACAAAGATTGATGGCCTATTCAATCCGCAACTAACAAAACAAGGCAGTGTCGCTAGTATATATCAGGTACGATCGATCAGCTCCAAAAAGTGAACTGGATTATTGTGAAATAACTTTTCCAAATGTAGGATTTAAGCTCTAACCTTTCAGAGTCTCCCAGTAAATCCTCCTTTTTTCCAGGTAAGGTGCAATGCTGCTCAATTTCAAACATATTTTTCCTACATCAGCCTTGGAAGTTACAGTCCAGAATTGTAGTCTCAAATAGATCTGGCACAGCTCAGAGCCACAGAGCCAAATCTAATTTGTGAGGTTATCGCTGTCAATTCACAGCCTGCAGCAACTTCTGCGACGGTGAAATACAGGCTGGCCGAGACAGATAAAGCACACTTCTGAGAAGTTAGGCCTGAACTTTATTTCTACATATGAAGTGTATTTCTTATGTTTTTTTTGTTCTGAGCCATAAAGTCTGCTTTTAGAAAACACCATCCCATAAATGGCTGATTCATCCTGGCCAGGTCATCCTGGCTGGGCTGTCATGTTGTATTTAGATGACTTTAATCTAAAAAGCAACAAACTATTGTAGCTTATAGACTAGATGTCAGTGTCAGTTGATCAGTGAGCTCAATTAGGTAAATTGGCCTATTGCTGTAGATAACAATACAAAAAATGTCACCAGGGTAATCCACTCAGTACTGGGTAGAGGAGTCCTTGGTACATAAACACACAATAGGACAATTAAAACACATCAAAAGGTAATAACAGTCTGCACAGTCTGTTGATCAAATGTACTAGTGTCCAGATTTCAGTGAGTGGGTTAGAGTTATTTTATGGTAAACTCTTAATAAGTAACAGCATTTTTTCTCAAACTTTGATTATTGTCTTATTCAGTCATGAATATGAATATTGAATATTGAATTAAACTAGGTTTTCAAGGGCTATTAGACCATAATGCAATTCAGCCGCAATGTGTGTTTTCACAATCTTAAAAAGAAAGAAAATCAATTCTCTTTCTGCTATAGGGCTGTTGCTACTGCTCTTCCCAAACATCTGTGGGATGTTGAAAGTCATTCTGGGAAATCACAAATTACTGTAAAGTTAAACTCCTGTGGTTGCACTGAAAATCTCAGATGGCATTTTAATGATATTCACCAGTGTAAGAGTAGCTTTATCCCTGGGTGCCGTTGGCAAGGATGCAGGCAATGAACTGCACTAAGCATAAAGATAAAGATCACACACGTACATTGTAGCACAAATATACACATCTGTATTCCACCCTTCTCCACAGAGGACCTTTTTATCCCTTCTTTCATCATGGTGGACCTGTTCCTAGACCGAGTTCTGGTGGAGAACAACTGGGACCAGGATGAACTCAACACGGAGCGAGAGATCATTGGGATTATCGAAAACCGCATCCTATTGCTGTTCTTTGCATCTGCGGAGTGTGTCAAGTGCCAGGAGTTCCTGCCTGTTCTGAATGACTTTTTTAAGAGACTGAAAGATCCAGCGTACATTGAATACCCCAAACTGCTCGCACTCATCTACATCAGGTCTCTATCGTTCCTTCTCTTTATCTCTTTGATGCACTGATGTTAATGCACAAACTCACATTCACTGTTTTATCATACATAACATTTCCATTTTCTTCTCCTCTCTAGCTTGGACCAATCAGAGGCACAACAGGAGAGAGTCCTCAAAGAGCTGCACAAAAAGGTTTTGTTTTTGGCCTTTGAGGATCCATACAGGAAGTAGGTGGAGAGAAGAAGAGATGCTGTGTAGTTTGAATGTTTTTGTAAATATATTTGTATGTCTAACCTGTTAGAGTGTATGTTTCCAAAGTAAAATTATGACATTTCATTATTATAAATGAATAGTGTGCATTGCCTTACCCGTGTGTGTGTGTGTGTGTGTGTGTGTGTGTGTGTGTGTGTGTGTGTGTGTGTGCGTGTGTGTGTTTATGTTTGTCAGAGAACTGCAGGCCAAGTTTAAGGTGAAGGATGTGCCAACAGTTGTGGTCATTCGTCCTGATGGCTCCATCCTCTCTCCAAATGCTGTGCAGGACATCTGTCGTTTCGGTTGTGACTGTTTCCGTAACTGGCAGGAATCAGCAGAGCTCATTGAGAGGAGCTTCATGCTCAATGAGGAGTTTCAAAACCTAAATATGCGTAGTGCCACTGACCCCGTGAGGAGACTCAAGTATAAGACACAGGACGACAAGAGGAAAAAGAGATGGTGGAATTCATTGGGGAAGGGCAAAGATGAAAGTCAAGAGGAGGAGGAGAAAGATGGAACGTTCGATAGAAAGAGAAAAGACGGAGATAAAGTAACAGGGAGGAAACGATGAAGAGAAAGAATCAAAGAAAAAACACAGTCTTTTGTGTTGGTTGTCTTCAAGTCAAGCCTCGTAAATACTTAATCCTTTGTCACTGACACTGCAGCCTCTTCAGAGGCTCTCTAAGAAACACTTGGCAATGGGATTTGCAGTAAAATTTAAAATTTAAAAAAGCCCACTGAAAAGAGCTCCTCCCGGTATGTAGAAGCTACTGTGCCTCTCTGCACAGATCACACAAAACTTTGAAAGGAATGAAATAAGATTGAGTTGCTCTAATATGCTATAAATATGCTACTACTACTACTGTTACTACTGATAACCATTATATATTTTAATGGAGCCTGCTTACTTTTTATTTCCAAACTATTATCCAGTCCAGGCTTATTACTTTGTCAGTTAAAGACTAAAGTTAACTAAATATGATAATTAATATTTCAGTCATCAGAGCAATATACATATACATGTGCAGTATCCTACATTTCTAAAATAATTTCCCCCGAATGAGCCCCCGAATCCCAGTTTAATGCTCCTCAAATCAATATTTGTGTATTAACAGTGGATCAAATGATTACGTGTAGTGAGGAAGGGGTTACTCTTGGTAATAAACCCAACTCAGTTTTTTTCAACATTTTTAGTGCATTGTTTCTGCCAAGTAATTCAGGTCACATCCACTCCATTTTAAGCAGCATCTGTACATTACCTGCCCAGCAACAAATGGCAGACAATATTAAAAGTTAGTGAAGAAAGTCAAACATATTGCAGCTAGAGACCCACATATTTTTTTCTCATGAGTTGTCATGAGACCAAACCAGAGCTAAAAGGACTGTGAATATTTATTTACGTTTATCAGGTGGCCATAAACACAATTTCAAATGAATGTTAATGTTGCTTCATGTCTGCTGGATGTGTAAAAAAAAAGGTTTGCTAATACATGGTGTTAATATGTTATGGCTGTGTGTTTTTCAGCTTTTTGTGGAGTTTTTATGCCCCCAAGTGGCCAAAAAAAACAACAACATTAAACAGCTTTAAAGGTGCAATATGTAATACTGAAAGATAGTGTTTAAAATAGTTACTGCAGTCCAAATTCAAAATACTGGAGAGTGTCGTCTCCCCCGCTCCCTACTCCCCAGACTCGAAGTTCACGGAGGTTGCCAGGCTGAGACCAAATAATGTGTTAGACGCTTGTCTCACATAGCCAGACATTACTTCACAGCACAGCGGAGTAGCTAACGTTAGATTCTGGCTATATTGACAGTCATAGAAGCCCGTGCTCACTCGGAGCTCTGTACCCAACTGACAGACACACTTTCTCGGCTTAGAATTACGAGAGGAACCGCTAAAAAAAACACAACCTCGCTGTCCTCTCCACCCGCAGGACAGACACACTTCCTTGGCTTAGAATTACGGTAGGAACCGCTAAAACCCCCACAGCCTCGCCATCTTCTCCGGCCAATGGACAGACACACTTCCTTGGCTTAGAATTACGGTAGGAACCGCTAAAAATACCACTACCTTGCCGTCCTTTTCCACCCGACTGAAATACACACTTTATTGGCTTAGAATTCTGGCAACAATCGCTATACACACTGCTAACTCACGGCCCTCTCTTCCCGATTTACAGCCCCCCTCTTTTGGCTTAAAGGGGTGGTTCAGAATTTTGGACATAGGACCTAATTTCCAAGTTAACCAGTGTGTTATTTATCAGTGGAGACCGTTTTCAACACTTTTCATCCGGTCCTTCCAGTTGCAGAGTTCGCTGGTGCTAGGCTAGCGCAAGTTAACAGTATCTGCTAGCCACTAAAAACATGTGATGATAGAATAATGTTAGAAATAAAACTACCCTTGCATCTCATTGCAATAGTTATACTTTGTTCCCTGTAGTTGGTAGCATAGGCTACAGCAGCGGTGGAGTGATATTACCTAGGCTACTGAGAAAGCCGGTTTCCATGACAATCACACAAGTTTATTTACCTGCTGCTGCAATTTGCATGTAAATTGTCCGAGCTTACATTACTTTTCTGTCAGCAATTACCTTAAGTTAGCGGTTAGCCCAGCCAGGTAGCTACCAAGAGTGTAGCTATACCGTTAGCCAATGTTGTCACTCTCCACAATGCATTGAACTGTAACGTTATCAGTAGCAGCTAGGCTAATGTTTTAAAAGGGGCTAGCTTTATTAGCTAGAGTAGCCTACCAAAAGTTATTACCTGTTCATCAGTAGCTGTTGGTGCATCTGGAAAGACGGATGGAACCGCATTCGTTGTCAGTGACTTGTGGTCCTTTAGATTGTGGGGTTTTTCAAAGTTGTCTGGTCTAAAATGATAACTATACTTTGCCACTTGAGTAGAGTCTCCGCCTTGATGTCCAAGCCAGCAGCAAGAAGCCACAGTTGGTTCCTTTCTGGATCTCCCAATGGAAATTTGTGGAAACTTTGTGGTCCCATCTGTTTCTAAATGCACACTAAATCACCATGTTGCCTAGTCCTTAGTTTCCAATCCAATGCTTCATTACCAATGTACTAGGCTACTACTAGGTGTCCCGACTGTAGTGCGCTTCTCTGTTTACTTTTCGGCGCAGTACTACTAACCGGAGCAAAGTAAAAATAGTCCCTCAAAATGTAATGCGATCATTGAGATGCAAGGGTAGTTTTATTTCTATTTTATTTGCCTTGGGTGCACTGTGGAGTGGCAGGCTAGCAGATACTGTTGACTTACGCAAGCCTAGCACTAGCGAACTCTGCAACTGGAAGGACTGGATGAAAATTGTTGAAAACGGTCTCCATTGATAAATAATACACTGGCTAACTTGGAAATGAGGTCCTATGTCCAAAATTCTGAACCACCCCTTTAAACTAACTCACCGTTGTCGGCTATGGCCGCTGAACAAACTACACGTTGTAAACAGCCGTGGTCCGCTTGCCTGATCCTCCGGTAACGTTAGCTAACATTAGCAGTTATGGCGTGTTAGCATCGTGGCGTTAGCCAGGACCAGTCGGGGTCACTTTACTGGCTGTGTCTCAATTGTAACCAACTTGAGTACTATTTAATTCAATCTGAGTACACAAATGTTAAAATTACATAAAACGTCCATCCCTTGTAGCTGTGATAAATTAGCCTGAAGCTAATGCTTCACTATTCAGGAGGAAATTAGCCAACTCTGCATCATTTTGGGCTCTAAGCTGTCTCCATCTTTCAAATACATCTCCAATATTTACCCGGGGTTTGTTACGTCTCTAGTCACGCTGCTGGAAACATGCCAGGGTTTTTTAGGTCGGGTAGAATCTATCTCTGTTGATCCCGTTCATTTGTTTGCTGCTTCCATGGCTGTACTACAGCTGTAGCGCGTTGGGTTTGCGTTTTTACAGGTATATCTGGCAACCCGGCTGGCTGTCAAACTGGGCAGTTGATACCAACACACAGAGACACACTTTGTGCCAAAACACAAACACATCACGGAACGGACATTTTAAAAGGAGAAAATATTGGCATTAGCATTGTTGTCAAAAAAGAAAGTATTTCAACTTAGCATGTTTCCTTAATATCTGATGACGCATTGGGGTAATTTTTGAATTTATTACAGTAAATATATTACATATTGCACCTTTAAACTAGCGCCTGTTGGCATTTTCAAATTGAAATCAATATTTTGTCAAGCACTGTGTGTATGTTGTTTATGTTATTCATTTAATTATTTTTGCCATGTTAATTATGGCATGTCTCTTAAGCAAATGTTACTATGTTAAATATAAGTTGTATTGATCTCCAAAAACAGTACATTCTCTTTCCTGCTAATACAAACTGTCGGCTATATGTGTGTGTGTGTGTGTGTGTGTGTGTGTGTGTATCACTAACTCGTGCGACAGGGGACTTGCGGAGGTTGGCATTTAGGATTGCAGTGCGAGATGGTTTGTCTGGGAGCGGGATGTAGATGAGCTGGTCCAAACGGTGTGTGTCTGCTGTGGCTTCACACTACACACACAAACGCACACACACGCACACACACACACACACGTACACACACACACACACACACACACACACACACACACACACACACACACACACACACACACACACACACACACACACACACACACACACACACACACGCACACACACACACAGCACACTTCATGTCTCTTGTCCCTCTGTCACCTTGTCTTTCAATCCCTCCCTCCCAGACAGAGGAGGGGAGCTGGAGCGCAGAGACACAAAGGAAGAGGGAGTGAGTAGCTACTGCCTTCAAGGTGAAGGAGAGACAGTCAATGAGTGAACGTGATATAAACTGACAGACTGTGAACTGATTCAAGTATGACCCAGGAGGAGTTGAAAAGAAGAAGAAAAAACTATATTTTGAAAGCTGTTTCCTTTTTGGATTTGTGGCATCAAGGGGAGATAATATTTGTGAGAGGTACAGTAAGCAACTGTAAGGGTTATCCGATTTAACGGCAAGCAAGATGGGCTCATATGATTAATGGGAGGTTTGTTATTCTGACTGAATGGAAACATACTGTCTAATTCATAGGGCAGAGTCATCAAATCATGCAGTATGCAAGATAGACCTAAATGCCAAAACTTTCTCAAACATTGTCATGTGTGTTCTGTGCTTTCTTCATGTTTGGCACGTGCATTTGAAAACCCCTTTACAAGTATCTGTTTTTTATTTATTTCCTATATACTATGTTTTGCATAACTGATGATTTCACTGTTAAACAAATATATAATATAAGTATATAAATAATTTTTTCATCACTCGCTGTACCTCCCCAAGCCCCAGTCCTCCTTCCTGTGACACTTCATCATGGTGGACCTGTTGGTTGATCGGGTGCTGGACACAGAACAGCAGATAGTCATGCGCCTGCAGAACCACATCCTGATGCTCTACTTTGCGTCTGCTGCATGTGAGAGCTGCCAGCAGTTTGCTCCGACGCTCACCGACTTCTTTGAACGGTTGACAGATTAATTTTATGTGGACCGTGGTGCTCAGCTTGTTCCCCTGTACATTAGGTACAACACACACACACACACACACACACACACACACACACACACACACACACACACACACACACACACACACACACACATAAAGTTAATCTAGTCAGCTCCTCATGCATACCCCTCCAACCTACATATACAATACTGCATACTGTACATGTGTATAACCTTGTAGATATAATAATCCCATATTATCTCTTGGAAATAATAAGGAAATATGATTTTCATAGTCCTCAGTAATTGCCTAGTCATTTATTCCTGTTTTTGTGAGAACCAAATGTCCTCTTAAGGTAGGACAACACATACTTAGGCTTTCTGGGCTATATATATATATATATATATATATATATATATATATCCCAGCAACGTGATCTTCCTTTTCTTCCATCCGTCGTCAGTTTAGACCAGTCAGAGGAACAACTGGCCTACGAGGACCCCTACAGGAGGTGTGTTGGTTTAACCAGTTAGTTGTGTGCACAGCCTGCTGGTAGATGATTGTATGTAAATATACCTTGCTGTATAAATCCATTTGCTGTATGCCAATGTGTGTGCCAGTGTGTGTATGTGTGTGTGTGTGTGTGTGTGTGTGTGTGTGTCCACAGAGAGCTAAAGGCCATGTTTAAAGTGGAGGAGCTGCCCACAGTGGTGGTGCTGCTCCCCGACTGCTCCATCCTCATCCCTAATGCGGTGAAGGAGATACTCTGCCACGGCCCAGACTGCTACCGCAACTGGCAGGTAGCAGCAGAGCTCATCGACAGGAATTTCATGATCAGCGAGGACTTTGAGGGGAAGTCCAATGTGCAGCTTGAGTGACCCTGTGAGAAGACTGAAGTACAAGGTGGAAGATAAGAAGAAGAAAAAAGACAGAGGGTGGGGTGGAGGTGGAGAGGAAGATGCAGAGGTGGACGGAAGAGCGGATGGCAAGGATGGAGGAGGGTCATCATGGTGATGAGACAATACTGTGGGTTTCCCCAAAAGTTACCATGATTGGTAATAAAAAGCTTTGTCACAAGGTACAATGCTGATGCTGCCAATGTAACAGTTTTAACAAACAAACCCTTGTTACAGCTCAATGTCAGACAACACTGGCATTTCAAATCTGGCATTACTGTCACTAGATTTACTTTTCTATAGCGCCAAGCAACTGCTGCGGTCTTACCGCAAACATGTTGCCTGTATAAGTGGGTGTGGATATGGCAACAACCAATAAAAAAGTAATGTAAAAGACTGTCTAAAGTAACACTGAATACTGCTAACCAATGCTGACCTCAGCTTAGAATTGGCTGACTTTAATATCTTTGAAAGCTGCCAAGTATACAGTCAAGCCAAGGTTATGTCTGAGCCAAGTCTTACTATTATGGCTTGTTTTATTACACCCAGGAGATTCTTCCACACATTTTCCCATTTTCAATGACACAGCTTTGTAACGCAATGCAATTTTTTTTTCACATGATAATTTGTACCATCCAATCAAAACATCTGAAATCAATGAATTATTCAGTGGCATTAAAATAATTGTGTTAGGGACTGTTGTGTCTGGCTCCACTTTACAGGCTACACATGATGCAATCAGAGCTATTCAACGGCAGTCAAGTGAAATTATGGTGCTTTTCTACATAATCAGTGATTTCCTTTGACATGACACGTCTTTCATAAGGACTGTGTTTAGCCTTTGCACACTTCCTCGCACACGTAGACTGCATAGATTATGCTTTTATAGGATCAGTCACGATCTAGATAGACAAGAGGAAGGTGGGAGGTTATCTTTTATCCTCATTATCTGAGTGACCTAATAATAATAATAAAAATACATTTTATTTATGGGTGCCTTTCATAGCACTCAAGGACACATTACAGTTAAAGTAAGCAAAAATACAGTTAAAAAGGCAAAAATAATTAAATTAAAACAATAACATTTAAAAAATTGAGATAGTATATTAAAAGAAAGCAATCTATCCATGATTTTGACAGAGAGTGGAGTCATGTGGGGTAGGCCTTTCGGAAGAGGTGGGTTTTGAGGGAGATTTTAAAGGTGGGTAGAGACTCTATGGTACGGATGGATAGCGGGAGGGAGTTCCAAAGGCGAGACCTAAACCTTTATATGCTGCCATTACTCATGAAAAGCAAATACAAAAAGCAATAGAGTGCATTTTTGCATGGTAGGAGTAATGGCAGTAGTGAAAGATTACAGTAACATGCTTCTGCAGAGACAGGTGATGAAACCAGAATGCCATCAGGTGTCATCAAGGTGTGACATGCTTTTTAAATGGCGATGACATGATGATTCATTTCAAAGCCGGCAGATAGACAAATAGGCAACATTTTCACAGCAAAGGTCTTCCTTAAAATGGAAATATTGCAAATGCCTGTGCTTGATTTATGTGCACATCCTGCTACACAGAAAACAATAGCTTTACAATACCCTTTCTGCGTGTTCTCCTCAGGAGAAATGTAAATGCTAAACCTAAATCTGAGCTAGTCAGACCTGTAAAAAGACACAGTGGTGTAAATAAACATGAACCACTGTTTATTCTACATTCCTCTCCTTTTGCCTACACAGCAGCTTATTGTTGCTCACTCAGACAAACCTTGGTAATATAGTCGAAGCTCCCTCTCTCCCTGCCTCTCTGTCTCTGCACACGTACACACGCGCACACATACACACACACACACACGCACGCACGCACGCACGCACACACACACACACACACACACACACACACACACACACACACACACACACACACACAGCGTTGCGCGCTCTCGAGTGCAGAACGCGCAACAAGCGGACCAGCGGATGGAGAGAGAGAGAGCGCCAGAAGAAGAAGAAGAAGAGAGGACGGATGCAAGGCGAGGCCAGGAGCTGAAAACCTAATATTTCCTGGTTTTCCAGCTGTTGTCTTTTGGTTTTCTTATCGCGGCGTCATTTTATAACACGAGCCCTGCCTCTTTTTTTTAAAAGCCTGATATCTCCCGTATCCGTCCTGATGTGCTGCTGCGCCTCATCACGATTCTTCAAGGATATGCAAAGCGGCTGTCATCCCGTCGACGTTATTTTCCATTAAATGCAAGGATGTAATATCGGAAGCATATGATCAACAATGACAAACGACAACTGGGCTTGATGAGCAGTAGAAATCGACGGACGGAGACAGGGCAGCTCGGGTCTGTGCGTTAGTTTGCGCCTGATTATTGTATTTTTTTTCTTCTTTTTTTTGTTTTTGCGTGTGATCGTGTATTTTCTTCCACTCATACAATCGGAGCTATAAGGCCTATAGCCCGCACCGTCTCTGGCCATGAAACCCGTGGGAATTATGATACCAACGTGACGCACAGTCACACAGCCCAGCGGGGTAGACATCGAGCCTCGACAGGACGGAGGGAGGGTGTGAGGTCCAGCAGAGCAGAGCTCTACACAGTACACTGATCACAGGAGGAGGACGCCCAGTTGTTGTTGGACACATCGCGCAAATGACTGCCGTATAGGTATCGCCCATCACCATTTCCCCATTGAATATTCTATTTGTTTCATGCATTGGGCAGAGCTAAGCGGGAGAAAGGGAGAAGAGTACAGTGGGTGCGCGAGGGCGCGGAGAGACGGGATGCGGGAGACGCAGTGAGCGAGGAGGAGGAGGAGGAGGAGGAGGAGGGAAACCGGAGGATTGACGGTAAGATATGGATATAGGCTATGAGGATGCACCCCGCCCCTCTCTCTCTCTCTCTCTCTCTCTCTCTCTCTCTCTCTCTCTCTCTTCACATGCACACACGCACATTCATGATCAATGCCTGAGAAGACAACAGAGGGGCCCTGCTCCTTTGCTGCTGCTGCTGCTGCTGCTGTCAGGGGCCATTTGATCACTGAGGGACAGGGATCTGATGTGCTGCTGTGCAGGGCCTCATACTGCTGGCTGCCATTAAAGCTGGGTCACTAGTATAGGAGTGTGAGGCATGGGTGCTGTGAAATATTCATGGGTGATTTCCCTACTCTGTTCCTCAGAGGAGTGCAGGGAGAAAGTGGCATAATGACTCAGGGTGTCCCACGCTGGCCCACCAGAGGGGTCTGTGATGAGTGGGCTGAATTATGTTCATTACACACACACACACACACACACACACACACACACACACACACACACACACACACACACACACACACACACACAAACACACACACAAATCACACTCCTTGATTGCAGTGTCTGGTGTGCTGCAGTGAAAGGTAGTGTAAACATGCACACACGAAAGGAGTATAAATGCAAGGTTTGATTTGAATGTTTGCTGGTTTAGTTTGCTGATTCACCACAGATGGGAGAAACAAGGAGAAAAGAGACGGAGAGGAAGAGAGTGCAGACCGAGAGTCCATTATCAATATTTCAGAGAGGGGATGAGAGGACTGGGTCAGTGGAGGAGGCCAGGAAGGCAGGCAGTCAGGCAGGCTGAGGCTGAATTTCTGATACATTTGTAACCTTGAGTGTGCGCCAAGGTATCATTCGTATAGTGTGAAAAGGATGATAGAAATGAACTGATTTATATTTAGAAATGTTAGGGAACAGACATTTTAATAAGGTGTATTACCTAGCTCTGTGTGTGTGTGTGTGTGTGTGTGTGTGTGTGTGTGTGTGTGTGTGTGTGTGTTGTCTCTAAGGAGAAAAAAAGCTAATTGATTTGCTTAAACCACTCAGATACGCACGCATATACAATCAATTTGGCTGGATTTGACTTGTAAAACGCACCATATTTGTCTCTTTTCTGTTCGGACCAACTCAGGTTCCTATAATGTCTCTTTGTATCCGTCAGACACACTGAGTCAGTCTCCCTGCCTCTGCTGTGTGCGTGTATGCAGGCCTGTTCAGAGCTGGAGGTAGAGTGTAATATAAATATCCTGATATGAGATTAGACATAAACTGGGATTTCACTTAGGCCTATTACAATATTGTTGATTGATTATTTTCATTATCGGTTTATCCAAAAAATTTAATTGTTTAAATTAACGGACAATGAATGTTTTGTGTGTCTATGAAATGGAAAAAAATAAAAAATAGTGAAAAAATGTTTCCCAGAGCTCAAGGTGACGTCAAGTTGCTTGTTTTGGCAAAATAAAAAACTACATCAAACGGGACAAATCAAATGAGAAAGAAAAGCATCAAATTCTCACATAAGGGGCGCATCAGCCAGCCTGCTAAGATTCTTAAAAATGAGTAATCACTCATCAAAATAGCTGCAAATTGATTTTCCGTCAATCTACTAAATGCTGTAATTCTGCTGAAAGGCTTATAGTTGTGTTTTCCTGGGGTTGATGGCATTACCGTTCAATGATACAATTATCTGAACTTATCAGAATGTTGTAGTGGAGGAAAATGAACAGTGATGACCATCATATTTATATTGTTTTTCTGTCTCAGAATATTGTGTGTAAATGTCTCTAAAAGCATGCATCGAATCATACTGTATTTAAAAAACAAACAAACATATTACTAAATGTAGATAATTATTTGTTCACATATATTGTCCAGTAGATGTGGGTGATACGGTAATTTTCTATCACGGTTTGTAATTATTTTTTATCATTATATTTTATTACTTGATGATACATATTGTGGTATAGTATATATATTTCTGAAAACTCATTTGAGAAACTGTTTGGATAAAATAACCAAGCAATCAGTGTGCAAAACACTCTCTTCTGTCAATGTACTAATTTCTGTAATTCTGCTGTAAGGCTTATAGTTGTGTTTTCCTTACTGTTCAGTTCAGTTCATTATATAGTAACAGGTTATGCTGACAAACAAATCAGATTTCGTGAAAAGAGGCATGACGGGATGTAACGACAATGCACAACTGCTCTAAATACATGTTTACTTTTCAGAATGTTTACCTCAGTAAAAACATGATACTTTCAATAAGATGAGGCAATCATTTAAAATGCTGTAAGACAAGAAAGGCTCACGTACACTCCCCTTTTTGTGCTACATTCTCAAACTCTCCATCACAACACGCATTTAGACTATATCAGTAAATCTGTATAATGTGTTTGACATTAGCAATCCATTATGAATATTTAACCAACCCCAAGACATCTGGTTCCCGGTCACTTCACATGTTAACATTTTCCAGTAACTACAAAACACATTTTTGACATTTACTGCAACATTTCCCGGCTGTTTTATCAAGAAAACTATGAGCAGTGTGTGGGGGTTAAGCAGTGTGCTATTTTCACAGGATTAATCACATTTATTTTCAAATCTGTCTTACAGTATCATCATACATATATGCCCATATGTACATTAAAATATGTATTTGTAGCTGTAATTGTTGCTCCTGTATAGAGGTGGGCCATATGGGTAAAATCCTATATGACAGAGTATGTAATTTCATGATGTTGCTATATAATGTGATATAGTGCCTTTTCTTTAAAGTCTTTTGAGAATTATTTTTATTTTGTTTATAGATAAGTAAAGCAGACAGGAATATATGTTTTCAATTAATCCAATATTTAATCAATATTTCTTTGACCTATAGTGTTGCCCACACAATTGCTTAATACACTAAGAGATACACATACTGGGACAAAATCTCTCACCAACCCTATTCTACTAGCCATGACTAGATCCCGTCTTAGCGTAACCCTAATTTAAAAGATGGGAAACAGAATCGTCAGTCCTCGTTTTACGGTTTCTGGTGGTTTCTGGTGGTTTGCTATATTTAATGAGCATCTGCATCGGCCCACCAGTTAAAGCACAAGGACAGCATGTAAGAGACAGTGTTTAATCAGCACTATCAGAACTGTAGCAAACTGCAGTACAGCTACAGTAGATAGGAAGCTCATCCACTTAAGTGTACATTTTAGCTAAAGCTGAACTTATTATTAATAATAATTAATACAGATCATTACATTCATCCATCTTCTGCTTATTTGGGTTCAGGACCAGTTAATTTAATCAATTATACCAATTACTTAGTTACTTAGATACTTGTTACCTAGTTTAGTCAATTTATTGAACATGTTAAAATAAAAAATAAAAAGACAACTACTTGGAAGTACTGACAAAAAGATAAAAAATAATTTATTTAAGGCCCAATACTCTCTACTAGTTTTCCATCATACTTTTGCCAGTGTGATCGTAAACAATTAAATTGATTTCTATGTGGTGTAAATTAAATTAATTGATTATTATTTTTCTCAACAAAATGACAATGGCTTCATACTGCATGGTGATCATGTAAAAACGAAACAGTCATACATGACTGCACTGTATTTGTTTGTTATCTTTGTCATTCTGTACATCTAAATTGTCCAAATAAACCTATAAACCTAGATGAAAGAAAATTAAATAACTGCTCACACAAAATGTATGTAAATACACACGTGGAATAGTATGAGAAGCCAGGGAAGGTTTTTGGCCTCATTGGCCTTCCATACTTTTAATGTCATTATCTATATATGTGTTAGCATTACAAATATTTATTAAGTTTATTCTTTTGTGAAAACTGATGGCTAACATAATACAAAAACAGTGGATGACTTTGAAAATGACTTTTAAAACATGATCATGATCTATCTGCAACCAATTTACTCCCATTTCCTTAAAAATGTATAAACCCTAATGCTCTCAGCAGTGTCCAACATGCAGTGCGGGTCGTAATGCTCTGAACTTGGCTCTAAGCGTCGCCTATGTTTCCTGCCTGCAAGAAGCGAATGATTGACAGATGGCGACACCTCCATTCCCCAGAGTCACTCATCGACCAGACAAACATACAGGCTCTAAAACCCTGTAAGTGGCTTTGACTGCAGTGAGTAGGCCTCAGCCCTCTGGGGGCTGTAGAGGTCAATGGTCTGAAACAGGCTTGCAGTCACCGAGGGCACTGTAGTGGGTTTTAAAATCCTCTCTTAAGCCTTAAAGTGCTCATATTATGCTCATTTTCAGGTTCATAATTGTATTTAGAGGTTATATCAGAATAGGTTTATATGGTTTCATTTTCAAAAAACACCATATTTTTGTTGATCTGCACATTGCTGCAGCTCCTCTTTTCACCCTGTGTGTTGAGCTCTCTGTTTTATCTACAGAGTGAGGCATCTCACTTCTGTTCCATCTTTGTTGGGAGTCGCACATGCGCAGTACCTAGGTAAGGACTACTACCCAGTCAGAATATGACCTCAGAGTATGAGTGAGTGCCATGCTAGCAGCTAGGCGAGCATTATAACGTGTTACAAAGTGACGCATGTTCGTCACGGAAGTAAAGGCTGGACTACAACAGAGCTGTTTGGAGCAGTTTGTGAACAGTGTTTTCTGTTGGAGATGGTAAGTGCCTTTGGGGTGGACTTTGGGCTTTTTCACTTTGTAAACCTATAACGTGCACAAAAAATCAACCCGTTCTCACTCCGAACTCGTAAAATACGGATGTTTGAACAGTGTCTGTCAGCGTCTGAAGCGACGAAAAAAGCGCCCTTCAGCGTGTTTGTATAACGTACTGGGGAGAGCAGCAGCTACGCGGGGTTTGAAGATGACGTAACACTAAGAGCGACTACGGTAGTGAGTAGTATGTAAGGCCGAAATTCCGCATAGGGAGGTTGGTTGGGGTGGTGGGTGGGTAAAACGCAGGACTTTCACTCAGGAGACCGGGGTTCGTGTCCGCGTGTCACGTTTCCTAAAGTCGCTTTCTTCTTTTCCTAAACCCAGCCGTCCCATTATTCCCGCGTGTCACAGAAATGTAAGCCCACCCATGACCTTTTCCTTAACATAACTGCGTCAAAAGGGACGCCAATAGTCCCGACCAAGCGTGTTTAGTTAAAGCGCGTTATATGACGCTAAAAGTCTCTTTTAGCGTCATATAACAACGACAAAGGCACCTGACCAAGCACCCGTATTTTACGAGATGGGAGTGAGAATCTGTTGCAAAAAATATATAACACAATAAAGAAAAGGGAAAAAGCCAAAAAGCATAATATGAGCACTTTAAATATTATTATTAGCGACGAGAAAATTCTCAACGTTGTTATTAAAAATGTATTTCAGCCAATAAAGCTTTTGCTTTTGGCTGTGCTGTCAGAAGTCTAATCTCTATGTCTCTACCTCTCTCTCTCTCCATCACTCACACGCATTCATTCCTCTATTAGGAACATAACACTACAAGACTGTTTTGTCACTGTGTGCTTCATAGCGATCTGCCCTCAGGCACTGATAGCTCTCTGACCAAAGGAGGGGGAGGTTACTTTCTCTTTCTCTCTGTTGATTTTATGGCCTTCACCTCCAAAAGTGTGAATCTTTGTACCTGGCATGATTTCACATCAGTTTGAATGATTTCCAACAGGCTGACTTTAATGGCTTTCAGGTATCATTTGTTTCCCACAGCAGTGAGTCAGTCAATTTTCTTTTTTATTTATTGCTTCATTTTTGGAGCAGCAAAACCACACAGGATTCGTTTGGCAGACTCCTGTTTGACTTCTCTGCCATTTAGGGCTGCATTAAAGAATATTTTCATTATAGTCTGTAGATAATTTTTTGATTAACTGATTAAAGTTAAATTAATTCTAAAAAGGTCGGAAAATAGTGAAAATGTCTTTTACAATTCCCCTAAAGTGAAATTGTTTGTTTTATCTCTCCAAAAGTCCAAAACCCAAAGATATTGAATTTGTATTTGTAAAACAGAAAAAGCTGAAAGTTTTTACATTTAAGAACTTACTTAACTCCCTAAAGCCAAACACTGTTCTAACCCACATTTTAAATTCTAGCAGACATCTTAAAGAAAGATACCAAATATGTTGAGGGTACTGGGTAAATTTGTCTGAAATTATGCAC
Organism: Sander vitreus; assembly: GCF_031162955.1. Lineage (NCBI taxonomy): Eukaryota > Metazoa > Chordata > Actinopteri > Perciformes > Percidae > Sander > Sander vitreus. Next base: position 12,297,293 of record NC_135856.1, on the reverse strand, counting down.
AAGACATTTGATTAAATGGTGCAGCCATAAAAAGATGGAGTCTTGAATATTTCACCATTGATAGTTGGAACAAGCTATTACAAATAGATGGGAATAAGGTGATTTTAACAACCTTAAAGCTACTTAACGGGACTTAAAAAGTGAACAATGTTGAATGTGAAAAATGTAAAGTGGTTCATTTGATGTTCAAAATAGTTGCTAAATAGATGTTCTGTTGCTATTGAGTCACTATTAACACTGTTAGATAAATGCAGATACATGCAGTTTCTCGTGTATACTGTAAGTGCACATGGCTGTGTGCATGTATGTACTACTCACACACTCTCACTTAGAGACTGCTGCTCCTCCAAGTAGGCCGGCCGGTGGCCCGGGGCTGGATTTTGGTTACAGGCAGGGAGCATGGTGCTGCGAACATGGGGACTGGGTGTGTGGCTTTGTCAAGGCCCATCAGTGTCCTTGCTCTACTTACTCTGCATCAACACTTAAGGGTGTGTGTGTGTGAGAGAGAGAGAGAGAGAGAGAGAGAGAGAGAGAGAGAGAGAGAGAGAGAGAGAGAGATGGGGGTTGCAAGCAAAAGAACATGCTGCCATAAGGGTTTTGGATGAGATGAGACGTATTGTGTGTGTGCGTGTGTGTGTGTGTGTGTGTGTGTGTGTGTGTGTGTGTGTGTGTGTGTGTCTCAGTGTGTGAATGTGATGAAAAACGGAAAGGTTCTCTCTCCCTCTGGTGTATCTTTTATGTACTATGTTTAGTGTGTATACATGTGTGTATGCGTGCATGTGTGTATCACAGTGGTCCTGAGGCCTTTATTACAGTCTTGAGGTTCAGTGGATTTAAAGAGGTCTCTCTTCTCTTTCTTATGTGTGTGTTTGTGTATGTGTGTGTGTGTGTATATATGTGTGTGTGTGTGTGTGTGTGTGTGTGTGTGTGTGTGTGTGTGTGTTCACGTGTGCCCTGTTCAAGCACAAGCCTTTGAATGCATGTTGGACATTTGTTGTTGAGTGACCTAAATCTGTCTGCCATCATTACCTAACAAGAAGACGGAGAGTAAAGCAAGTCACAAACAAACAAACGCAAGCACACATATGTATCTGTACACACACACACACACACACACACACACACACACACACACACACACACACACACACACACACACACACACACACACATAGTGAGTGGCACTATCTTTGTGGGGACCCGTCATTGACTAACCTTAACCATCACAACTAAATGCCTAACCTTAACCCTTACCCTAACCCTAACCATAACCTAATTCTAACCCTAATCCTAAAACCAAGTCTTAACCCTCAAACAGCCCTTTAAAGTTGTGGGGTCCAGCATTTTAGCCCCACGAAGCTGTCTGGACCCCACAAGTATACTGTATTCCCAGTTTTTGGACACCACAAATATAGTTAAACAAGAACACACACACACACACACACACACACACACACGCACGCACGCACGCACACACACACACACACACACACACACACACACACACACACACACACACACACACACACACCGGAGACCATCATTCTAGATACTGTGTACACCATGCAGCAGCAGATTGGAATGCTAAGCAGCAAAAATAAATAAATAGCCTCCATCCTCCCTTCTGTCCAGGGCCAAGAGTTCAGTCTACATTAAGGAGTCATATTACTGTTGCTCTCTTTTATCTCGTCCGCCTGTGTCCCGTATGTTCCCTTTTAAAATTTCAGTGCGCAGCATTGCCCTCTGATCACCTGCGCCCTCAGTCAGCTGTTTACCTCGTTACCCCTGCTCGGGGAGAGATCTTCTCCACAACATCATTTATTTAGAATTTCTGAAAAGAATTTCTGAGCCCAGCCCTCTGCCTGTCTGTGTGTGTGTGTGTGTGTGTGTGTGTGTGTGTGAGAGAGGATAGAAAGATTATTTCATAGGTCAGTGGCCACTGTTGCTCCTAGCTAATTACGGACTTAAAACACGTACTCACATGCGTGCGCTTTCACTCACAAATACGCACAGACACGCACACACACACACAGACACACACACACACACACACACCATCACTCTCTCTCTCGCTCTCCCTCAGACTGCACTGTGCTATCACCATGGCAACAGCAGATTGAGGGACTTTTCGCTGCACCGAATGCTCAATTTCAGTTATCTATTTATCTGTCTTCTCTGTCTGTCTCTCTATTATTCTGTCCCCCTCCCACCCTGTTGTGTTTCCTAAGGTGCACTCTTTCAATGTCACTGTGTTAGACCAAACAACACACACACACACACACACACACACACACACACACACACACACACACACACACACACACACACACACACACACACACACACACACTCTCAATCTCACCTTTCCACTGCTTCCTCCCCAGGCTCTCCTTACGCAGCTGGTGGTGTGACTTCCTAACTCTTCCTGCCCAGCATGGCTGTGTCACTGTGGTTCCTGGGAGTGTGTGTGCTCACTCTGGCTCACGTCGCCCCTTCCGGCCAAGGTAAGCGTCACGGTGCTGAGGTAGTAGAATGTTGATGTGTTAATACTGACACAGCAATCAGCAGAACGAATCGCAAAAAAATTCAAAAGGAAGCAAAGGATGATGCCAGCGGTGCGTAGATCTGTGTGACTCAAATATAAGTCATTGTTTTGCAAAGTGAGCAAAGTCATGAAAAGTTGCTTTAAAGAAAGGCAAAGTCATCTTGTAACTTACATAAACAAAAGCTTACTACAACATTTGAAGTGTACAGCTTGCCAAAGGGAGTTACTTCAGAAGCCGACTGTAGCTCCTACTTACTGTAATAAACAATCATTCATTCAGCACCACAGACAGTTACAGTACACAAGTAGCATACTGATCACACCGACGTGTTCGCTTTAAATAAATGTGGGTTCATGCCTGATCCAGCAAACACCTTTTCATGTGTACATGACACTCAAGATGATGTGGACAACTGGATTAATGTAATGGTAATGAGATTTTCTCCTCTAACCGAGAGATGTGACAAAGTGAGATCCAGCCTTCAAAGGAATAAAAAGAAAATAATAAAATCTTATTATTGTCAATTTGTGTTTACCAAGCATCTGACAGCCAGTATAAGCTTTATCCTCCCCACTGACTTAAAACACAATATATGGTGATGTACCCACGCATCACATGGCAGGTGTCACAGTGGAGGTGTAGTGTGATATATGTCAGCAATCACACTCTGTTTGCATCTGGGAATTATTCCAGTGTAAACATTCACACATGCATTTTAAAGAATAAATTAAATCACACCCAAGGTGTTAATGTGTAGTGTTAGTGCAGAAATGTGTGTTCTCTATGGTTTGATTACATCAAGTACAGGTATTAGCATATTTTGATTGAGGTAATCAGAGTATGGTGTTTAAATGACATTTGTTGTGTTTAGGAAAGTAGTGTGTATCAACATACCTGGTCATGGCTGATTAAAAAAAACCCAGTATTTCTCCATTTTACATATACAGGTCTGTATAATCTCCATTGGGAGTACTACTGTAAAAACAGACTGTAAAAAAGAAAAACAGTTGTTTTCTCTGGCTCTGGAGAGATCTTTCCAAAGTCTGAAAAAAATATCCAGATGATGTCATCAGGGTTATCTCAACTCAGGCTTTTAGCCTACAAATTCATAACAGACCCAGACAAGGGACTAAAAGTCTGGGTATCTCAGTCTCTGCTGCTTCAAATTAGGCCATTTGTTTAAGCCATAATAGTGGCGTGCCTCTGTGGATGGCAATGCTGGTCCACAACTTTGGCCCAGAGTGAAATAACTCAACGACGTTTAGATGGATTGCACATTTTGTGTAGACCTTCATGATCGCCAGAGGATGAATCCTACTGACTTTGGTGATCCCCTGACTCAAGTGTTAAAATGAAATTCACATTTGTGGTTTTCAGTGAAATGTCTCAACAACTACTGGATGTATTGCTATGAAATTTGGCATCGGCATGTCGGCAGTGTCAGTGTGAGCATGTTAGCATGCTGAGCATTTAGCTCAAAGTACCGACATTGCCTACGTAGTGACAGAGCTGCTAACATGGCTGTTAACTCTTTAAAATATGCCCCTTGTAAGTCCTCCAACTTTATGGAAGTACAATACTAAATTGCTATTTAGCTCTTCATACAGGCTGCTACAAATCACATTATTCCCGAGTTCCTACAAAGAGACAATCAGATTAATTTGCTGTCTAAGTTTACAAAGCAATGATTTTTGTGGATTCTCAAGATAATTGCCGTCTGAAGACATTCAATTATAATTTTTCTTAAATAAAAACTTTTTTTCTTTCTTCTTTTCTCCCTACCTTCACCCTCAACACTCTGCCTCATCTTAACAAACCTCCACCCCTCATGAGCAGCTATGTCCCGGGCCGCCATGCCGTTCGGGCTGCTCCGCAGGGAACTGGCGTGCGAGGGTTACCCCATAGAGCTGCGCTGCCCAGGAAGTGACGTGGTTATGGTGGAGACGGCCAACTATGGACGCACTGATGACAAGATCTGTGACGCAGACCCCTTCCAGATGGAGAACACACAGTGTTACCTCCCAGATGCACTCAAGATTATGGCCCAAAGGTGTGTATGTGCTGGCTTACTGATTTGAGTATGTGCAAACATTTTGGAAGCAGCTAAACCAATCAATGGGACCATCTACTGTTTCTGCCAAACAGTATGTGTGCATTGCTGTACAACATACGTGTGGATTAATGTCAGAGGAAACATTAGACAAAGCCAATACTTGTGTTGTGAGTCATGTGTACGTGCAAGTGCAGTAATCTCTCCAGCTGAGTCTGAGTGCCTGGCTGCACCATTAGCTGTGTACTCAGCAGTGTTTTCCTAGAAGAACTGATCAATATTCAGCGAGAGGGAGAGGGACAGTAGACAAATGGAGTGTCTTTTGCTTCCCCTTTTCTGTCTGTTAATCACTCTCCATGCCTTCTTTGTTTTCTCTTTCTATCATCCCTTTCACACATCCATCCATCCATCCATCCATATATCCATCCATCCATCTGCTGTCCTCCAGATGTAACAACAGGACTCAGTGTGTGGTAGTCGCAGGGGTCGACGTCTTCCCAGACCCCTGTCCTGGAACATACAAGTACCTGGAGATCCAGTATGAGTGTGTCCCTTACAGTGAGTATGCATATATTTATTACACACACATAAACACACATACATACACAAACATGATTACATGCAAATATGTGCATGTGCACGCAAAACACAGAGATTTAACCTATTCCTGCCTAGCTATATTGTAGGGTTTTTTATTTGTTCTTATAACCTCTGAGGTCAACTGTATCCCTGATAGATTGATAGATAGACAATATTTTTTTCTCAGGGAGTGTGTGTGTGTTTGTGTGTAAAATATAAAAAGAAAGTTGGATGGAGAAAGTAGAAAGAGGGAAACTGCAGGACATTTGCATACTGTATTTCTTCTGTATGTGTGTGTGTGTGTGTGTGTGTGTGTGTGTGTGTGTGTGTGTGTGTGTGTGTGTGTATGCAAGTGTGCACTTGTGTATGCATGCGTGTGTGTTTTCTTTTTCAGATTCACGCCATGGAAGTTGCTCTCTTTTCTCCACAGGAGCCTGATTGAGGGAAGGAGAGATTGAGGGAGGTGGAGGGAGGGAAAAGGGGGAGGAAGGGGAGGGAAGGGATGGGAGAGGAGAGGAGGGGAGAATAGAAGAGGAGAGTATGCTGGGTCTCTTTTGTGCTTCTTTTTTCTTTTATGTGAACTATAAAGTTTGTGGTGAGAATGAGTTCCAAAGTCTTTATCTGTGCAATTCTTTTTTTCTTTCTTTCTTTCTTTTTTTCTTTTTCGTTCTTTCTTTCGTTCGTTCTTTCTTTCTTTCTTTCTTTCTTTCTTTCTTTCTTTCTTTCTTTCTTTCTTTCTTGCTTGCTTTCTTGCTGTTCTTTACTTCCCTTCTTTCACCCTCTGACTTCTCTTTCTTTCTCTCCCTCTTTTTTTCCTATGCTTGAGTAGAAGTGGACCAAAAAGGTAAAGACAAAACATTGTAGCATCTTGATCTCTCCTTACCCCCGACTCCCTCTTTTCTCTCCTTCTCTTTCTCTCTCCTACCATCTCTCTCTTTTCCTCCTACCCTAGGACGTTGTTTCGTAGTCATGCTGGATGTTGCCCCCCTTTTTTCATTTCCTACTCGTTTATTTTTTCAACCCCCATTTTATCCATCTCTCGTTGTTGAAACCTGTCCTTTTATCCAATTTTATCCAGGTTCTGCACCTAGTCTCTCTTCATCTCTCTTGCTCCTGGTCGATCTCTCTGTCTCTTATTTCTCTCCCTCGGTCCCTCTGTGCACACACAAACATGTACACAACTGCTCAATCAAACATAAACATAATCTTCTTCTTACCTTTCCGCTATTTCACTCTATTTTCTTTTCACACACAAACACCTTTCTTTCTTTCTTTCTTTCTTTCTTTCTTTCTTTCTTTCTTTCTTTCTTTCTTTCTTTCTTTCTTTCTTTCTTTCTTTCTTCCTCCTTCCTTCCTTCCTTCTTTCCTTCCTTTCTTCCGAATCATTCCTTCCTACATGTCTGATCATCCTCTTCATGCTGCTTATTTTCCCTTTTCTTCCCTTATAGGAAGAGCCCCTTATTTATCTTCATAGGAAAAATAAGACCAAATGTGTGTGATTGTATATCCTTCTGGATGTGTGCTTACCAAGCACTGTTTCTGTGTGTGTGTGTGTGTGTGTGTGTGTGTGTGTGTATGTGTGTGTGTGTGTGTGTGTGTGTGTGTGTGTGTGTGCATGCCTATTTGCATGCCAGTGTGAGACTGTACAGTAAACATATGTGTCCATTCAGTTATTGACATGTGGGTGGACCAATCGTTGTGCTCGGCGTAAACTAACCTGCCCTCTCATTCACTTCAAGGCAAAATTCAGCCCCGCCTTCTGCGTCCCTGATTCTACCTCACACTCTTTTTCACTCTTTTTGCACTAACCCACACAAACACACACACACACACACACACACACACACACACACACACACACACACACACACACACAGACACGCACACGCACGCACACGCATGCACACACACACACACACACACACAAACGTACGCATGCACATTTTCATTGCAGTGTCCCTGTTGTATTACTCACCACACACACACACACACACACACACACACACACACACACACACACACAGACACACACATGCTAACAGTGTGTGATTTTCAACACTTTTACGTCTCTGTTGCTTGCCTCTCGAGATCAGCATAAGTGTTTTAAATCCCTCTCTCTTTTTCTCATTCTTTTTTCTTCTTGCTGCATCAACTGCATCTGTTTCAATTCTTTTTTCATACATCCATCCATTTTCTGCCTGCACCTTTCCACTCTTTTCTCTCCCTCATTTCCCTCCTCACTCTTTTTCTCCCTCCCTCTTCCACTTCTTTCTCACATCCTGCTTTTTTCCCCTCCTAACTCCCGGCTTCCAGTTTTCGTGTGTCCCGGCTCACTGCTCAGCATCCAGCCAGCTTCCTCTCTCCTGGAGGCAGAGCATCAGTCAGGGGCGTGGTGTAAGGACCCGCTGCAGGCTGGTGACAGGCTGTACGTCATGCCGTGGACGCCATATAGGACAGAGGTGTTGTATGAGTATGCTTCCTGGGACGACTACCGCCAGAACAGAGTCACCACCACCTATAAGTGAGTAGTGTGTGCTCTCTGTATTGTTAAAGATGTGACCTTAGGCTGTGGACAGTTATGATTGACATTTAAAAAAATCTTTGGATTAAACTATTAATCAATTAATCCAAAGCCAATCTAAATGGTTTAATTCATAATGAAAATAATTGTTAGTTTGGGGCTAATTTCACATTCAGTTCAATTAATTAAAAATGGGAATACAGCAACATTTCAGTTAAGTTCAGTTCAATTTCTTTCTATAGCACGTTTAAAAACAACCATAGTTGACCAAAGTGCTTAACAAGCTCAAAAAACCCAAAATGATAATATACACAAACAATACAAAATACAAAATAACCAACAGTAACCAATAGAACATTTATTTTATATATGAGTGATTAAAGCTCCTGAAAACTTTTCAACTGTTAAGTATATCTGTATATAATTAAGTATCTATTATTACAAATTAAGCAACAAGCAGAGTTAAGGTTCTTAACCTTAAGATTGTAATCATATCGAACCCATTTTTGATACTATTTATGGCTGGTATTTATCCTGCCATAGCAAGTGTTAACACTAATTTGTTACCTCTCTCTAAAATAGTTTGCATTGTCAGTGGCGGTGTGTACACAGTAGTTTATGATTCAAATGTTGTTAAATCTTAATTGGTGCACAGAATTATGTGACATCGTCTTTTTCAACCAGTGACAGGAGCACAGACAAAGATACAAATACAGAAATATGTCATGTGAAATGAACAAAACTGTTGAAACTTTACAGAAAACTGTGTCCATGTAGGACCAGTATGATGATATCAGGCTGATTGAAACCAAAAGGTTTTCAGTGCCTTTAACTCTCTTTTCCTAATTAATAATATGAATTACATCCAAATATAAATAGTGTAAATTTGCATGTACACTTCATATTTTTCATCATTCTGTGTCCTAGGTTGCCTAGCCGCGTGGACGGTACAGGCTTTGTGGTGTATGACGGTGCCGTGTTTTACAACAAGGAGCGAACACGCAACCTGGTCAAATATGACCTGCGGACTCGCATCAAGAGTGGCGAGGCAGTGGTGGTCAATGCCAACTACCATGACACCTCGCCTTACCGCTGGGGAGGGAAGTCAGACATTGATCTGGCGGTGGACGAGAACGGCCTTTGGGTGATCTACTCTACTGAAGCCAATAATGGACGCATCGTGGTCAGCCAGGTACAGTAGGAGGAAGGAAAACGGATCGATGACTGGGTAGAGAAAACAAAAAGGATTTTATTACCGAGTTCTCTCATCTGTCTTCTTTCTTTTGCAGGTGAACCCATACACCCTGCGCTTCGAGGGTACGTGGGCCACCAGCTTTGACAAGCGTGGGGCCAGCAACGCCTTCATGGCGTGTGGTGTGCTCTACGCCGTGCGCTCCGTCTTTCAGGATGATGAGGGGCAGGCGGAGGGCCGGGTCGGCAGCGACATGGTTGTTTATGCCTACGACACTAGCCGTGGACAGGAGCTGCCTGTTCAAATACCATTCCCCAACCCTTACCAGTACATCTCCTCCATAGACTACAACCCCCGAGACAACCAGCTGTATGTGTGGAATAACTACTATGTGCTGAGATATCCACTACAGTTTACACCGCCACCGCCCACTAAAGGTTTGAGGAACAAGTGCACTTGTGTATTTGGACATACTAGTGTGATGATGTGATGAAACTAGAGAATCAACAGTGTTTCCGTCCCTCTAGGTCCCCTCTCCTCTCTGATGACGACTGTCCGCTCATACACGGCAACTGTTGCGTTGACCCCAGTGCGGCCGTCTGCCTCTCATCCTATTGGCGTCATCAACCGAGGACCCTTTGACCAGCGGCCGATCACAGCCATGGTCCCTCTGACCCCACGTCCACCTCTGCGTGTCCCCTTGGCTCCCGGGAGCCCCGGTCAGGTGGGCGGATGTGAGGGCCGGGTGGCACGAGGGGTGCAGTGGCCCCCCACCCTGAAGGGAGAGACTGTGGAGAGGCCCTGCCCAAAAGGGTCACTGGGTAGGTGTGCAGATGTCAGCATGCCAGTCTGTGCGTGTTGCGTTTTGTGTGTGTGTGTGTATGTGTGTGTGTGTGTGTGTGTGTGTGTGTGTGTGTGTGTGTGTTGTAATGCATGTGTGTATCTGTATCTCGTTTCCCTTTGAAATGTAGTCGGATGCCCCCTCTTTGAACTTGCCCTCAGATGAGAGAGAGAGAAGAAGAAAGGGGTTATAGTGTCAAGAGAAGCTTGGTTTCCTCAACTCTTCCTCTCGCTGTGCAGCTGTCTTCCTCAGCCCAGCGATCCCGCTGAGCAAAAGCTGTTATGCAGATTATGGAGATAAGCCTGTCGTGCATTTTGTCTTGTCCTAATCATGTTGAATGGTTTAGGCATAGTTTTAGCACAGAGGTGATGAATACACTGGGGAATTATCTGATATTACAAATCATGTTTACAACTGAATGTGAGTGTGGCATAGGCTGCAATGGATTTTCAGAACTGATGTTTTCAGCTTTTCATGAAATATATAGACTACACAAGGCTACAATAAAAAAAAATCTGCTATATTACTGAGCTTTTAGGCCTGTTTTAGCTCTTTTTCTGGTACGGTGCATTCACTGGTTCTTGCTCAAAGTTAGTGACTTCACTTGCTGTTGAAAAACAAACAAGTTAAAGCTAATAAGCCAACAACCCAGGTGTTTTTGCATGGAGTTCATGAATATTATGTAAACAGATATAAAAGGGAAGTAAACATTGTACTTACATTCATCAGATGGCCTCAAACACGGCCCCAAATATATGCTAAAGTTTTTGCTGGATGTGTAAATAGGCAGTATTTTGCCAACACTTTACTTACTTGATGTGTTTTTTCTCCAAGTCAAGAGTTTTTGATCCTACATATCTGTCACTAAGACTTTATGGTGTGCAAGGACTTGATCACTTTTTTTTTTTTAAATTGCTAACACTTTAGCCATAACTTCATAAAAAGATATTTTCATGGTGGGTATGTGTTTGTTTTTACCTTATTATGGAGTCCTTCTGCACACAAGTGGCCAAAAAAATAAAATAATCTCATGTAATGTATCTTAAACTTCTATCAAAAACTAAAACAAAACCATTAGTATCCATTACTGGACTCCAACAGAATCACATTTAAGTGGAGCCCATGTTAGCTGGCTGGTTAACATTGGCACATTTACAGAAATTGAAATAAATGTAAGGGTAAAAGATGCATGGCAAGGAAAAACAAACCAGCTACTGTCCTGTAAAAACATGAGCTGTCCTTTCTCTTTCTGACAGTCTGTGTCACCCTGTCTGTCTCTGCAGGTATAGCTTCCTATCAGTGCATGCAGTCTCCTGTGGGCTGGAGCTCCAGAGGGCCTGACCTTTCCAACTGTACCTCTCCCTGGGTCAGCCAAATTGCACAGAAGGTTAGTCAGACACCCACACACACACACACACACACACACACACACACACACACACACACACACACACACACACACACACACACACACACACACACACACACACTGTGCAAATGCCCTAAAGCCAGTCAGCAAGCACTTCTCTCTTAAATGTCAAAATATTTGACATTACAACCACCCCCGCCTCACACCAGATCAAGAGTGGAGAGAATGCTGCCAACATCGCTGGAGAGTTGGTCAACCTGACCCGTGGCCGAATCTACGCCGGTGATGTCAGCATGTCCGTCAAGCTAATTGAACAACTATTGGATATCCTGGACTCCCAGCTCCAGGCCTTGAGACCAGCCAATAAAGAGTCAGCAGCACGCAATTACAACAAGGTAAATTGTTTCTGTTGTCAGTGCAGAAGTGTACTTGACCTTTCCTTTGAAATTAGAGCGGAAATGTCAGCGATGATGACTCTAACAATAGATGTTTTTCTTATTTTCAGCTGCAGAAGAGGGAACGCACATGCAGAGCTTATGTTCAGGTGAGACAAACAGATAGATAGATAGAAAGATAGATAGATAGATATGTAATAAGGACTAAGAATAAAACACTGTCTTTCTCTCAGGCGGTCGTTCAGACAGTTGATAACCTGTTGGGTCCTGAGGCTCTGGTGTCCTGGGCGGATATGAGCAGTGTTGACCAGTCCCACTCAGCATCACTGCTGTTAGATGCAGTAGAGAAAGGAGCATTTTTATTGGCTAACAATCTCTATGAAGGCCGCTTCAGTGACAGGGCACCAAATGTTGGTACGTGGTCTAATTTTTTTTTTAAATCTTTCTTTTGCTTTACATGTTGTGGAAATTACCAGTTTGTGTAAGCTTTTCCTGTGTGTGCACAGATCTGGAGGTGTATGTGCTAAATACAGAGGCAGACATACACGACCTGACGTTCCCTCACTCCTATGACAGCGACAGCATCTTGCAGATATCAGCACTGGCTCTGCAGCAGTACAGCAACAATGGTCTGTGACACACACCAAAACTAATCAGCATTGTACACAGTGACAGCTCAGTATTATAAAGTATATTGCCTGGGTTGGTAAACTATAGGTGGGACAAGTAATGGGTTGAGGAAGTAATAGTAGTTTTCCCAACATATGAAAAATCCAAACATTGTAAAAATGTAGGATAAGAGTCTAACTATCTTCTTTTGAATGTGGTCATCACTGTGTCCCTGTTTCCTCTGCAGGCCAGGTGAAGCTGGTCCTCTCTCTCTATAAGAACCTTGGCTCCTTCCTGACCACCCAGAATTCGACTTTGCGGCTCGGATTGGGGCTGGGCCAAGGATCAGAGGCCAGGCGTAGGAGCCTAGTGGTCAATTCCCATGTCATCTCTGCCTCTGTGCACAGAGGATCGAACAGAGTGTACCTCTCCGAGCCAGTGATCTTCACTCTCAGGCACCTGCAGGTCTGTTTGGAAATCCGTATACCTCAAAATGTATGTATATAATGAGCAAATTATTTTTCTGCAGAACCTGTTCCCTAAGTATCATTTGTGTTTTGGTGTGCATTTGTCTCCACAGCTGGATAACCACTTTGGCCCCAACTGCTCTTTCTGGAACGGATCAGGGGTTTCTGGGAGTGGCAGGTGGTCTACACAGGGCTGCCGCCTGTTACACACCAACAACACACACACTACCTGCGCCTGCAACCACCTGTCCAGCTATGCCGTCCTCATGACCTATCAGCAACCTGCGGTAAGTAACACACACCACAAACAGCAGACAGAAAGGAGATTTAAGACTGCAGTGTGTGTTTTTTCTTGATTTGCATGAACCTTCTTTCATACAGCACAGACAGACAATGACATTGAGTGTAGCAAAAAAATGTAGCTATTTCACTCACAAGATACCCCAATGAGTCTTCATTATGTTTAATTTTATTGAGCCAATATTCACACAGCACTTAAAACAGCCATGCACACGTTTTCTTCTGTACATTAAGCACTACTACTGCCACATTATTTTTAGTCGGCCAGGTGCCAAATCCAGTTCCATCCTCGACTAACAAACGCTTTCTGACTTCACCTTTATGCACCCATTTGCTTTACACAGTTGGACTTCACCCCCACTGTGCTCTTTCAAAATCAAGCACAGAGGGTGTGATCATTGTGGGTTGTAGCTGTAAGAGAGAGAGAGAGAGTGATAAATGCTGCAGGCTATTTTGTCCTGCCATGCAATTGAATTAAGTGTTTCTCTGCAAGATGTTCTCTATGTTGGATGTGGTTTTATTAATTTGAACAGATGTTATGCAACACACTCGGGCACACAACCAGAGGCAAAAACACACCAGCACTCCACACCACAAAAAAATCCCATCCACATACTCTTACAAATCTGCACCTGCACCTGTTCTGACATTCATACATGTACTCCTTATTGTCAGATAAATAATCTCCCTGTGCTTTCTTTCCTGTCTGCTTCTCTTTTTCAGTTCGGGGCTGGCGTAGAAGAGCTTCTCGTCTATGTGGTTTCCTGGGTTGGCATCTCAGTAGCACTTGTGTGTTTGGCCACCTGCCTCACCACCCTGTGCTGCCAGGGGGCGCCCTGGCACACCGACCACAGCACCATCCACTGCAACCTGTGGGCCAACCTGCTCATCACAGAACTACTCTTTCTTGTTGGTGCCAACAAGACGCAATACACAGTCAGTGCTTGGATATTACTGTTGTATTTTAAAGCATTTTATTTAAGTTAGCATTTTGCTAAAAATATTCTTACGAGCTATCTAAATTTGCAGGTTGTGTGCTCCATCCTTGCTGGCCTGCTGCACTTCTCGCTGCTCTCGGTGTTTTGCTGGTTGTGTCTGGAGGGGGTGGAACTGTACTTGCTGCAGCGGGAGGTATTCGAGGGACGTAACTCCAGGAGGAAGTATTTTTACCTGTGTGGCTACTCTATTCCTGGGCTGGTGGTGGCCGTGTCCGCAGCCATAGACTTCAGAGGCTACGGCTCAAAAACTGCGTAAGTTGACTGATGTGTGTGTCTGTGCATGTTTTGAATGGGGACAGTTACTTCCCTTCATCTGTATATTCTTGTGTCAGCTCCCAGACTGACTTTGTTGCTTTGGAGGTTCTTATTTTCTGTGTGTGTGTGTGTGTGTGTGTGTGTGTGTGTGTGTGTGTGTGTGTGTGTGTGTGTGTGTGTGTGTGTGTGTGTGTAGATGCTGGCTGCGAACAGACAATTACTTTATCTGGAGTTTCCTTGGACCTGTTGGTGTCGTTGTTACGGTGAGAGTTAATGCTGTCTTACAGTACATTTTCATATAAATGTATTAATCAGTGTGTAATGACATGTTGAGTTATTATTAATGAATACATACTAAACAGTGTTTGTGTTTTGTTCTTTTTGGCCTCAGTTGAACCTGGTTGTCCTGGTGATGACCTTACATAAGATGCACAGCACTGCTGCTTTGAAGCCAGACTCCAGTCGCCATGACAACCTGAGGTAAGTATAATATCTCAATCTGTTGCGGGTGATTATGTGTAGAGCTCTTTGGGTTTTAGTAGCTTTGGCTCCAATCACACAGTAATTTCAAAATATAGTAAGGTTTGAATTCATAAACTGAAACAGGTTGATTTCAAACTTTCCTTATGTTTTCCCTGCTTTCCTATTGCATGTTTATTTGTATTACTGTATTATTTTCATAGTTTTCAATGTTTTTTGAGCTAAAGGCTGTAATGTGAAGGAGCTATTCCATATAGAGATTTGTAGTTAATTAAGATATTGACTGAAGACTCATCCTAGGTGAGACAGGGAGCCAATGTAAATCACAGGAAACAGATGTAGTGTAAAACGGTAAATCGCTAGCATTTTGTTAAACAGCAACATTTTTAATAGTTTAGAGTGAAAAATGAACAACTTTTCAAAGACCAGAATAAAATACACTACAGCAGCCTTGACAGCAGCATGAACTATATGGTCTGTGCATTCTTTGCATTTAGAGTAAAGGACCAACCTTAGCTACACTGTATAGTGAAAAATAGAGGGGAATAATTGCACTCAACAAAGGGAAAAAAAGAGAGCTAAAAACAAGTGGTTGTACACCAAAAATGTATCCGAATGTTTTTTTTGTTTTGTTTTTCCGTTTCAAATGTATGGTCATGTGTACTTGAGGATGGTGGCACACTGCTAAAGGTGGATGCGTGCAAACTCTTCTTACATTGATATTAGTTACACGCACACCAACCCTCTCTTTGTTCATGGTTGAGCTTCCATGTAAAGTAGAAGCACACTGTGCCATTTAACTCGGTGACCTGAAAAATCTAGCATTTTCACAGATTTAGGTGAGCGAACTCTTGTTGAAATCATCACAAATTAAATGTGATTTCCAGGGCGTGGGCGGTGGGCTCCCTGACACTGCTCTTCCTGCAGAGCGTCACTTGGTCCTCAGGCCTCATCTTCCTGTGTGCTCCGTCTCTCCTCCTGGCTTACCTCTTCTCCTCCCTTAACACCGCCCAGGGCCTCCTCATCACCATACTGCACTGCACCCTTGCCAGGAAGGTCTGTCTATTTGTTCATGTGTTATTTTAACTGCAAGACTCTATAACGTCATCATTTGTAACTAATCAGATATGTTTGAATATTGCGTTTAGGGTCAGAAGGACTATGGCCGATGCCTGCGCCTTTCGCAGTGCTGCGTCACTTCTTCTTCCAGCTCTCCGGACTCGGTGAA
This sequence comes from Sander vitreus, assembly GCF_031162955.1. Classification (NCBI taxonomy): domain Eukaryota; kingdom Metazoa; phylum Chordata; class Actinopteri; order Perciformes; family Percidae; genus Sander; species Sander vitreus. The sequence continues at coordinate 12,281,463 of NC_135856.1, read as the reverse complement.
GGGTGCTGCCCTGCGGTCCAACAGCCGCTACACCAGCAGCCAGAGTCGGAGAGCTACTGCTAACAGACAGGTACATTACAATACACTGTGCCTCTATATCTCAAGCTCTTTGTTCCTCTCTCGCTTTGTCTGAGTCAGTCTGACCTGGAGTGGAACATTTCTGTTCCAGAGTCGTATCAGGAGGATGTGGAACGACACTGTTCGCAGACAGACTGAATCGTCCTTCATCGCTGCAGACGTCAACAACACACCTACTCTTAACAGAGGTGAAGATTTTTTTTCTTTTAAATGTCAGAGTTGCCTTCTTACGTTGTTCAAGAATGTTATATTTATTTTTATCCCTCTCTCCTCAGCTGCTTTGGGGAACCATTTCCTTACTAATCCAGTGTTGCAGACTCATGCTGGAGCCTCTCCTTATGACACAATGCTGGCCCAGGGATACAACCAACCCTTCACCTCCACAGGTACATTACATCACAACGTTCTGTGACTCATTCTAATTTTGACACAGCTCACAGTACCTTGCAAAACCTTTCATGCCACATTGAAAAATGTCTATGTAAGCCCGCTCCCTCCAGTTTATCAATTACAGTAAAAGGTGTACAACAAGGAAGTTTAATATGTTAAATTTCTGACACATGTTTTGACAATTTTCCATAACTCCTCTTTGTCTACGTTTTGGTGTTTTGCTTGTAATGATTATTTATAACGTAATGATGTAATTATAATGGATTTTTGAGGGCAATACAGATATCAATATTGAAGAGATAAAAAAAACTATTACGATTTATCAGCAGGTTTTTTTTGTTTTTGTTTTTTTTGTTTTTTTTACATAACATTACATAAAAAACTAATTTTCCCTTAAAGGTGCTATAGGATTGCGAAGATCCAGGACTTAGTCAAAGAAATTTGAACATCGACAACTCCAAAGCCCCTCCCCCCACAAGAGAGAATGTGCATGAGCAGTGATTGACATGCAGCTAGACACCCAGCAGGTCATTATTTTAAATGACCTGCTTCATGTAGTTCTACTGGAACATAGGGGTAGTTTCAGCAAATATGACAGAAAGTTAGTTTTATAAGTCTTACCAACTGCACCTTTAAATCCCTTAATTTGCATTATACAAGATTTGCGACCATGATAAGACACTTAAATGAAAAAAAAATGATTCACTTGTAAGTGCTCTCTTATAAACAAACTGTGATGGTGACAATGTTTCTAAATGAGCTCAAACTTACGTTATCTTTTCCCAATTTCTTGGCAGCATACATTACTTATATGCCGAGACCAATACATCTGTGATAAGATAATATTGACAAATAATAATATTAGCCAATAATATCAGGCGACCGATTTATCGCTTGGGTTTTAGTGCCTGACTTTCTCTGAGTGGCCTAAGACTTTTGCCCAGTGCAGTTTGTAATTTTTTCTGTTTCTGTACAGTACGAATGTTTGGATTTAAAAGCTGGAATGTTTTTGTTTTATACCCGTGTGGTGTTCTGTTTTTATTTTTTGACCTTGAATTGTTTGTCTTTTAAATGTTTTTTTTGACACTTTCCCTCTCTGTCTCTCTGTCTTAACATGGCCCAGTAGGAACCTTCAGAAACAAGCAGAGTATGAGCTCTCCTTTATTGTGCTCACTCAAATCATTGAGCGTCACTTCCTTGTGCAATTCATAGACATATCTGTGCACACAGTAATTATTCATTGATCATGAAGACATAACATACTGTACATCTCTCCCATATGGCTACATAACCAAACATTTCATCAAAGAATATTGTTAATATCCAAATCTTCTCTGTAAAGACACACCATCAGTAGGCACATGAACCCTAAACTCTGCTCATTCATGTATACGTTCATTCATGTAAATCTCTTTATGTAAATCTTTTTAAGGTATCCCTGTTCGGTAATTTTCATCTTCCTGTTTTGTCCCACAGAGGGTGGTGTGTCCCAGAGCCAGGAGTCCTGTGGGTTGGACAGCGTGTGTCTCAATGGAGGCTACACCCCCAACACCTTCACCCTGCACGGTCTGGGAACCACACCCGGGTCCCGAGCTGGAGTGGTGGGTAGCACTGACCTTCTACGGGAGGGAGGAGTTGGGATAGGAGGTGATGACATCTCCCCAGCCCTCCTCACTCCCCACGGGACCACAGATCTGGGCAGCGGTGCTGGAATGCGTCGTAACCTGTCTGATGCAGCGGCCCTGGAAAAGATGATCATCTCAGAGCTGGTGCAGAGCAACCTGAGGCCCTCAGTTGCCATGCCTGTTCCTCCCGAGCGCTACGGTAGCCTGGCGAGGCCTCACCACCATGAAAGGGCGGCACTCACACACACTGCCACTTTGACTCGACACGCACAGCCACCCCAAGAGGGCTGGGCTGCCACCATGCAGCCAAACACACGCCACAATGCACAAGAGGGCTGGGCGCATACGCGGCACCACACACAAGACGCCGAGACACATTCCGCAACACATGGACAAGATCAAGCCACGACGCCACGTTTACAAGATGGCTGGTCACATTCACGGGTTTCTGGAGACTCTGAGTCCCGTGAGCTGCTGAAAGACGGGGACAGGTCGTTGCAAGGCACTCTGAGTCGCCGCGGGCTCCAGGACAGGCAGCAAGCGCGCCCCCCTGACGTTCAGGCACGGCCCTACTCCACCCTCAGTCGCACACCTGGGACCCTGTCCCGCCACCGCGGCACAGTGGAGCCAAGTGGAATGACAGACAGAGACAGAGAGAGGGACAGGGAGAGAGACAGGGAGCGTTACCGGGACAGGCCCCTCCCGCCTCCTCCTCCCCCTCCCCCACAAGAGTCTGAGCCCCTGTACAAGGCTCTGGAAGAGCCGCTGTTGATGAAACAGAGGGAGGCAGGCATAGAGGCATGGAGAGGCGGCCAGGACAGAGAGAAGGATGAGACATTTCTCTTAAAAAGAGACAAAATGATGGACGAATGGAGGGGAGGAACTGAAAGAGGAAGGGACGAGTCTTTTACCTCTCAGACGAGAGACGGAGAGATGGACGAATGGAGAGCTGGAATGGAGAGAGGGAGGGAGGAATCTCATCTGCTGGAGAAGAGAGGTGGAAGGATGGAGGTGTGGCGGGGGGAAACAGACCAGGAAGAGACTTTTATAACTCAGAAGAAAGATTTCGGGATTGATGGATGGAGAGGCGGGATGGACAGAGAGAAAGATGAATCCTTGTTTTTAAAAGACAGAGATGGATGGAGAGCAGGGATTGAACGGGACCATGAGAAACAGAAGGATAGAGCGCTGGATGTGTGGAGAGGAGGGATGGATATAGACAGGGAGGAATCCTTCCTGTTCGACAGCAAAGATGGCGGTCTCGACGGGAGAAAAAGAGGGAAAGATAGAGGGTCTCTCCGGTACCACGGCGAACGAGAGGATTCTGAGAGCTTTGCTCTGCCTTTGACCCCAGACTTAGACCTTGACCCTGACTCCTCACCTATCTACGCCCGAGATTCAAACCCCTCCCCGCTCTACCCGGGGGACCGACGCTCGCCTCCACTCAGCATCTTCCCCCGAAGCTCACCCCCGACGAATATTTTCGCTCCCCGAGACACTAACTCGCCTCCAAACAATCTCTACTCCCGCCACTCCCCCCAGGTGTACAGCCGAAGCAGCTCCCCTCCTCGCTTCTACACTCGCTCCTCTCCTCCGACCCTCTCGTATCCCGACAGCAGCCCTGAAGGTCCCGAAGAGGTCAGCCCCACTGGCCAGCCCCAGCGGCCCGCCCTGGAACTGCCCTACAGCCTGGGGCGACCCCCGCTGGGCCCCCGGCCCAATCACCTGCAGACCTTCTACCAGCCGCCGCCGCTGGCATCCAATGGAGAGGCAGTGTACACAGCAGAGCCCGCCTCGGAGGGAGACGACGGACAGATGCAGCGGGTGACGAGCCTGTGACTAGGGCGGTGGTGATCGGGGCATAGAAACCAGGGATGAGGAGGAAGATGGTGATAATAACAAATAATAATGATCAAACTGATGGAAATGATGATGATTGTAATGATAAAGAGGATAATGGTGATGGATGATGAAGGTAATTATGATGACAGTGATGGCTCCTCCCTGCTTCTATCTCCCGATCACCACGAGACTTCCCCCTTTTCATGTTTTGTTACTTTTCTATGACTGTGATCCATTTACTACTCTTCCTCCTCCACTTCCTCTCCTTATCCTGTCTTTCCTGAAACCCTACTGTGTCTTCCCGTCTCATTGGTGCTTATCCTTATTGGCCTATCGTCTAAGTTTCTATTGGTTTGTCGGCTGGGTGTTGCCCTTCCCTGTAGCAAGCAAACAGTGTGTCAAAGAAGCACTTGTGTGTTGCCAAAAAATCCTTTCAAAGAACATGTGCATGACTTTATAGTGGCTTTACAAGGCTACATACTGTAGGAGGAAAGTGTGCGAGTGTGCCTGTGTAGCTTGATGAGCATGCGTGTGTGTAAGGATGTGTGTGTGTGTGTGTGTGTGTGTGTGTGTGTGTGTGTGTGTGTGTGTGTGTGTGTGTGTGAGTGAGTGTGTGTATATAAAATCATTCTTGTATAATTAATGTACCACAGTGAAGCATTTTATCAATATCAAATGGGGGGGCCTCTTACACACATCCCATCCTACTGATTTTGAACTCTTGACCAAGCCCATTTCACATCAAGACCAAACTCTACGCCCCGCCCCTCCCTCCTCCTGCCACAAACTGTTGGTGATGGATCTTGTTGCCATGGAGTTTGTTATGGCAACAAAACTCTTGACTCCAGAGCCAGAGATCATATGAAACCTCAGAACTTTTCTGCAACCCCCTGAGATCCTTGTACATATTGACCTCAAGTGTTCTGATTGTCTTGTATTGCTATTGAAGTTCAAGTAAACATGTGAAATAAATGTTACTGTCTTTCTTTTTGTGTGGATGTAGAGAGAGGGAGGGTGTCACAAAAAGGAGGATTTCTGGAAAAAGAGGGGCAGGAGAAACTGTTGTTGTATATAATGAAGGGAACAACTGTTTTAGATAGAAAAGAAAATACTGTTACAGACAATGGTTGAATGTACCTACGTTAATTTAGTCATATACTGTACTGTAGGCCTACGTAAAGTACTTGTACTTTACCGGAGTACTTCCATTTTCTGCTACATTCTACTCAGGCCCCAAGTGCGTTCAGCCTTTCAGCCAATTTCTTTTTAGTGGCCACTCGCGGTATTGCAACGAAAAATCCCAGTGTGGCCCAAAAAGGATTTTTCCACATAGGCCAACATTGTAGAAGAGACATCTGTAAAACAATTGCCAGTACACCTCAAGTTGATTAAGATGTTTTTTCTATTCTGAATGTTTAATCCATAAACGTGTTATATTTGGAAAAACTTCCCTCGAGCCAAGAAAAGTGATTAAAAAACCTGTGACGTTACCAAAGTCTGTGGGCCGAGCAGGAACTCGCAGGCGGGGCCGGTGGGAAAAACACTACTGCGCATATTCAGTGGGCCGCAAATCACAGAAGTAAACCTGGAAGCTTAAAAAGTTTTTTGGCGTATGTGTGAACTTTACCTTTGTTCATCACAAAAGTGATGTGTCTTGTATTTCCACTGCTATGAAATTCCGAAGTGGTTTACTTTCTTGAGCTGTTTACTAAAAGCTGCACAAATCAATAGTTTTATATGAAAAACAAGTTGAATGACTCTGTGTGACGATAAAGTGACAAACCCAGAGAACATTTCCAGATTCTCTAGTCCCCTTTATCATCTTTTAGCTGCCAGTGAGGTTATGTTTTTGGCTTGGTTTGTTGCTGGTTTGGTGGTCTGTCAGCAGGATTACAGAAAAACTACTGGCCGATTTTCATGAAACTTGGTGGAAGGGTGTGTGAAGGGAGAACACATTCAATTTTTGGAGCGAACCCAAATCACAGGGTGGATACACACATTATTTTTCACTTTTGTCGGAATAAGCTGAAAAATGAGTGGCCAAATAACTCAATTAACTTAGAGGATGTACAGTAATCATCTTTTAAAAGATTATGCAACAACATCAAAAATGTTATTCTCAAAATGTGTATCCAATGTTAGTATTTTAAAAAGAATGTCACAAACTGAACTTAAGGAGACAATGATTTAAAAAAAAATCTTTAATGATCTGTGTGCTTTTGGAGTGGCAAGCAGTCTAACAACATTCATTAGCATTCATGAGCTAGTAGCGTCCGTGCTTTTCAAACATGGATTATATCTATTGTGTTGACATTCTCATTGTCATTCTCTAATTATTAAACTTACCCACTGCACACAGAAAGACGGACACATCCTACCACATCTAAATGGTATCACACAGAGTTGCTTTCTCGCTATTTGTGCTTTCCTTAAATACCTTTACATTCACTGGTTTCATGTAAAAAAAAAAAGAAAACTACAGTACAACATATATTACATGTTTGTATAAAATAATACATCCTACTCACCAAATGACTACAAAGTGGTAATTAATAACACTAAAATGGAAATTAAAAAAAAGTGCTTTTACAGTATCATTTGAGTTGTACAAAATCTGTATATATTTACAGGCGACCTATAGAGTGGTAGTTACTATTTGTTTTTGCAGGATTTAGTCATCTCATCTCACAGGTAAGTATCACATGTGAAGGCTAGTAACAAGGAAAAAAGGTTGAGTGCTTGGCTGCTTACACAACACTCCAACCGAGCAGTCGGTATTGTTTTCCGCACCCTCCCTCTTCATTTCTCCCAGTTCATATGTTTTGTCTTTTGAGCCACTACAGTATCACACAATTTCTACTCTCTCTCTCACACTCTGTCCCAAATACTGAGGTATGTGGTTTGACTTCACAGGAAATGGTCTCACATTCTTCAAATTTCTTGTCTATCCAAGTTAGATTACAGGCAGCAGGTGGATGTTGGTCCACGCAGGGGTTGGTGGAGGTGAGGTTTAGCAGACAGTGTGGTGGGGCGACAAGGGGCTGTCCAGAGTCTCAGTCAGAGACAGATCTAAACTCGACTCGATTTTAAACATGGACGAGATGTGGAAGGCCTGGGAAACACACAAACACACACCAAACTTTAAGATTTTAACAGGCATTGACGTGTGGACACCCAACCAGTGTACAAAAACAAGCAGGCAAGGTATACTGACCACCCAGTAAGCAGTGAGGGCTCCCTGTATGTAGCCTGTTAGCACGTCGGACGGGTGGTGCCTGTAGTCTGAGATGCGGGTCAGACCAGTGTAGACTGCCAGCAGAACCAGGAAGAACTGCAGCGCCGGCCTCAGCAGCCGAGCCCCACGCCATGTCAACCGCGCCTGCAGGTAAAACTACATGACAAAATTTAACATGATGTTATTTATTGCAAATGACAATACGGTCATCTGTTACTGTAAATAATGACCAATATATTTGCAGTTGGCCTTATTCATTAATGTGTTTTTGAACATTAATAAAAAGTCTATCAAAAGTATTATATAATATAGACTAAAGAATATATAGATAAAAACAATACAAATCTTACAGTAAATTTGAAGGAAATATGAATTTAGGAAGGAATACCATACTATATTACGTAGTATACATTACATTGAAACACTAATATTAAAGATTGGCCTATATTCATAATTATCCCCATTGTAAATATCATACATAAGTATATTTTAGCATTTTTTTTACCTGTTTTGTGCTTTGTACAACAAAGGCCTTACAACTTGATTTTAAGTCAAGGCCCTTCTCCAAGGCAGAGGCCCAGATTATGTTATAATGTGGGTGATGCCCCTATTATTTAGGTTTATGGTGCATACAGTATTACCTAACAATTGTGCACTTAATAAAATTACAGTAAACTTAATTGCCACACAGTGAATTTGAAGCCTTTTTGAATCAGTTGCCTGCTTTGCCCAGTTGGTGACCCTCATCAAGTCTAATACTGTCCAACACTAGTTGATTGCAGTTGGTCCAGTCTTTATTTAAATACTGGATTTGATCTAAGAATGGATTAGAGGCTCGATGTATTTAAATTAGGGCTGTCAAAATAACGCGATAATTTCGATTAATTAATCTGAGAAAAAATAACGCGTTAAAAAAATTAACGCAGATTAATCCATTCCATATTGACGTTTGCATACAGACGAAAATCTGGTGCCACTGATATGTCTGCACTTCTCTCTGATGCTCTGAAACACAAACCCCGCTGCACATGACACTAGTTAACACTATACTCAACAGCAGCTAACATTAGCCTACCGCTAGCTAGTAGCTGGATTAAACACGGTTAAAATGCTGACAGCTAACGCTAAACGGTGTAAAGTTTGACTGTGTTTTACTGTAGAGGATTCAACACCGGGATGTAACAATCTGTAGCTGCCGTCGGAGAAACAACACAGCCGGTGCGTTCAATGGAACTGGTAAACTACAGCGTCGTGGTGCATTTGAAGTTATTGTAAATGTTCTTTTCCTATCTGGTTGTTGTTTTTGTCGTTCAACAGCAATTTACTAGTGAAATAAGTTATTGTTATTGTTATACATTATTATTAAATCATTTAATTTTGACCATATGGCCTTAGCAATAAACAAGCCATTCTTTAATGTCACCAACTGTTGTTTAGTACCCTTTAGTATCGGTTCAGGCACCGTTAATTATGTATGCGATTAATTAATCACAGAGTATGTAATTAATTAGATTAAATTTTGTAATCGATTGACAACCCTAATTTAAATGTCAACATAGACACAATTTCCCTCCAAATTTATGAGATTCAGTGCGTCAAATATGGATTCAGAATTCAGTGCACTTGATGGAGCTTCTAAGATCTCAGTCCAAGGTGAAAAGAAAGATAAACAGTGTTGTTGGTGCATTGGATAGGCCTTGTTTTTCATCTTCCCTTTTTACCCGTTTTCACAAGCAAGCCAAGATTTCCCACACACGCAAGATGGCACACATACATTAATATGCTGTATGCGCACATATGCAGGCACTTGCACGGGGACACACATAAGCTACCATAAACAAACATAAATGCAGGAGCTCACACACACACACACACACACACACAATGGAGGAGAGCAGTGAGGGGGTGAGGCGAGGTCACACTCCTCCCACAGCAGAACAGAACTGTCTCTGTTTGTCCCATTTCTCCTTTTAGTCCTTCTCTTTCTCACTCTTCTTTTTTATTCCCTCGCTTTCTGCTGCTAACTGGACTGATGATGGCTCCCTGTTATATTCATTCTCTCTTTACATTTTATTGAGAGATGGTAATTGGAAATTGGAGAGACAGTAAATTGTGTTTGCCAGTGTTTGAGTGTGTGTGTGTGTGTGTGTGTGTGTGTGTGTGTGTGTGTGTGTGTGTGTGTGTGTGTGTGTGTGTGTGTGGGAGAAAATGTATGAAAGATAGAGCAACAGATATATATATATATATGTAGATAGATAGATAGATAGATAGATAGATAGATATAGATATAGATATTAGGGCTGTCAAACAATAATTTTTTTTCAATTAATCGCTGAATTTCTATAGTTAATCGCAATTAATCGCATATTTTATCACATGATTAAAATTTTATTATTTTGCATTTCAGAACAGTTTTTAAGTACATATTAACAATCGAAAGCATTTTTTACCAGTGTATCTTGATTGGGAATCAAATGAATGCAAAGAAAGTTACTTTATGAACTTGATTTTAAGATTTGTAATTATTTATTTACTGTAAACCAAAGAAAAATGTGTGAATCATCATTATTGCACAATTCCTCTAAAGTACCTAACTAAAAAACTAAAAATCCCTATCCTTACTAGAGTTAATATAATGTTTAGTAACTCCTAAATAATGTTGATTACTCACTGACGTCCAGTGATCACCGGTTAATGAGACAGCGTTTGCAGCACTTTGCAGCTGTTCCAGTTTAGCTGCTTTCTCCGTGTCGTACAGGCTGTGTATCCGTGAAAACTACTGTCCCCCTCAACGGCAACGAGACAGGTCAGAACATGCCAACCGTAGTACGTCTTTAAGACCTGAGTCGTCTACGATGCTGACAGGTCTGTAGTTAGTTGCCACCCGTTTCACAAGAGCTGTAGTATTTTTTGGGGATTTGGTTTCATCCACAGGTCGGCAAGTAGCACTCTCCAAAATAGTGCTTTGCCTGAGTGGGTAGCATGCTAGCGGTTAGCATCAACGTTAATAACTGTACTACTATGCTTAGCTCCGTAGGTGGTAGCTCAAGCTTGACGTGCTTCGGTGATATTTTAATTCGGCTTTACACAATGTGCATATGGCTTTCGACTTGTCTATGAGCCGTCCGGGAGTTTTGGAAAATAAAAAGCGCCATTCAGGATGTCATTGCTGCTTGTCTTTCTCCATCATGCCAGCAGCCTGGATGTGTTACGAGGAAGTGGCAGCTTGATGATAAGTAACGGTGCTGCAAAGGGTCAAAATAGTAGCCTGTTAGGCACGACGCAAAGCCGAGTGAAGTGTAAAATAAATTAATAAATGCCGGCATGCGATTAATGCGATTAAAAAAAATGTATTGCATCGCGTCGGCCCTTAATTGCATCGCGATTAACGCGTTAACGCTGACAGCCCTAATAGATATATAGATAGATGGATAGAAATACTCACTGCTAAATAGAGCATTGTGTACATCGCAAAGGAAGCGTGGCCAGAGAAGAAGGACTTCCTAAAAAAATTGGAGAAGTATTTAGAATAACATAGAACAAACGCATAATACATTACACATGGGCATAAACATAAAACACACATACACACACACCTGGCCTCGTCTTCTAACCGGTGGTCAGGATGGCGGCAGTTCACTGTTGAAATGTAGGTTCCAGGTGTGCAGTTAAGCGACGCATAGGTGACACCGCACACAGACAGGAAGTGCGGTCGCAGCCTCCCAACACTCAGCTTAGCCATGTTGGTCAGTGACTGGCCGACACAGCAGCCGAACAGGAAGCAGCCCAGCTCCTTGTACAGACAGGACACATACAGGTTCCTGACAAAGGCCTTGGAGCTGACGCCTCTGAAACGAACTCGATAACACTCTCCGAGGGTGATCTGGAGGTGGACACTTAGTCAGAACCATCATATTACATTATCCTCGCATTGTATAAAATAAATAATGGACTGCCATGACACAGGGATGATCAGGATGATGAGCACTCACAGTGAGGCCGGTGATGATGATGCCACCAGTGATTAGTAATTCATCTGGGATGGCCTCTCGGTGCAGATAAGGATAGGTGATGCTGGGGTCCCCGCACATGAAGCCCCTTCTGTAAGGACTCACTGCCTTCAGCTCACATGCAAAGAAAGGGATGGAAGCTGCACAGGAGGAGGAGGAGGAGAAGGGAGATTATTTGATATCCCAACAGTCCCCAGTGGGAGTATAGACATTCCTCTTTGTGATGGGAAAGTGGAGATGATTCGTGGGAAGAGAAAAGAGAAACAAAACTAGAGGATAAGAAGACTGAAATATCTCAGCAACTATTGGTTGGATTGCCAATAATGTTTCAGCGAACATTCACCAGAGGAAGTATCCTACTGACTATGGTGATCCACGGACCTTTCATCTAGCACAATCATGAGCACATAGGTCAACATTTAATTTGCCGAAAACTTTGGTTTATGGACCAAATAACTGCAAAACCAACGCCATCCCTTTGTTACTAGTGCTAACTAGCAAACATGCTAAACTGAGATGGGACAAAAGAGAATTAACTGTTAAACATCAGTATGGTGTTAGTATGTCATTATGAACAATGTTAGCATTTTAGCTCAAAGCAATGCATGGCTGAACAATCGTTTAACAAAAGAAGCCAAACCCCTTAAATGTATAATGTTGTGTAAACACAAGCAGCAATGCAAGAATTGTAGAGTGTGGTCTAGACCTACTCTATGTGTAAAGTGTCCTGAGATAATTCCTGCTATGATTTGACACTATAAATAAAATTGAATTGAAATTGAAGAACTTTGCAGAAAAAAAGCATGATTTAAATCTGATCAAATAAAGGAGAGTACAAGTTTTTTTCAGTGCGTGACAGCTTTGATAGTCTTGTCATTACTCCCAAAAGAATTGATGTTGGATACCCAGCACCAGTGCAGATATGACCCCCTATACTCTTCATCTTCATCCCTGTCACACAGCACACATTAAGTAGGCTATGTAATCACAGATACAAGTAATAGAAATCCAAGGCTATATTAAAACGAGAAGGGGACTCTGACACGGAGAGATGTCAAACGAGGAATAGTCTGTTGATGGGAAGAGAAAGGGGAGGTTGTTTGTGACTTCAGTTCAGAACTCTTCCCTACAAAACAAAGAGCAAATGCTGCATCAAACCAGAGCCAGATTCAGCCTCACACAATCTCTGTTTGTCCTTCCCCCTGGCTCCAATCTCTTGTTATACAGACTACCTCTCCGTCCAGCTTTTTCCAATTAGCCGAAATTATATAACCTACTATGGTCACATATAGGGACCATGGGAGAGAACAACAATTACAGTCGTGTGCACACACATGACACACACACACATGACACACACACACACACACACACACACACACACACACACACACACACACAAACAGTAGATCGTGCATATATTTATTTATAACAATTACAATTCCCCCTGGCCCAGCTCTACCCTGAGAACTGGAGGTTGTCATGGAAACTGTAGAATTCCCTGGGCAAAGCACAAACCAGCTGGCATGGAGCGCTCAAGAGTGTGTATGAGTAGAAAAAAAGAGAGCCAAGAATACATGGAGATGGAGAGAGAACTTGAAAAACTTTTTTTTTTTTGGTGTTAAGTTGTTCATATTCTGCAGGCCCATATGCGTGACCACCATGCCTACATGTAGCCACTGACTGTCTTTGTTGACTAAATTAAAAATGGACTAACCCTAACAATGAGGAACAGAACTCAACATGGTTGAAGTCCAACCTTACAAGAGCTACCCTTAGTAGGAAAGAATTACATTTTTTAACGGAATTCACCTGTAGTATTTAAAGTTAAAAATTGCTGTCTATTGTCTGAACAGATATCAAACTTATTAGTTTTATTGCTTGATTTATTTGATTAATAAAATGTAAGTTCATAACGCCCCACAATGATCAGATCAGATTGCTTGTTTTGTTCAACCAACACATCAAGGCTAAAGATATTCACATTTATAATCACATTAGTCAATAGAGCAGCAAATCCTCACAATTGAGAAGCTGGAGAAAATTCAATTAATTATTCAACTGTTCGTTTCAGCTCTAAAAATGCATACATGATGAATTAACTACTGTAAGTAGACTATGACCTACTCATCTCACCCTACTGTGTTTGGACAAAATAACAGAAACACCTTAGGATATAATGCAGTCCAGTGCAAACAACAGCCTTACACCACATGGACTCAACATTGAGCAACATCAGCACCTCACACTAAGCAATTATTAATTTAAAGATATGTTATATAATGGTTCTATTTTGTTGGGATTAATAGATGAATTAATTAATATTGCACAGGTGCCTTTGTTTTATCGAGCTCACTCCCGGTTTACTTAAGTAGCCTACATAAAGTTCTAGCCTACCTACACAGCAATGCATTCAACAAGTACAATAACAGATGTGAAGTATTGTTTCTGTATCTTTTGATATTTACCCAGGAAGAGGCAGAGGAGATCTAGGCCGACCAGAAGTTTTCTTTTGGATAAAGCCGGACCTGTTATTTCTATGAGATTCTTCCCTGTGCTGTTCTTCTTCCCCATCTCTGCTGTGGCCAGGCTGCTCTTGATGTCCGTCAGTTTGAGCTGGAGGTCCGCGCTGGAGACTGGCACACCGGAGCTCTGCGGCTCAAACGTATCCAACATGACGATTCTCTACGGGTGGAAGCTCGGAGTTAAAATGTGTTGGCATCAGAAACTAGGCAGCGTCCTTGAACTACTCATGTGCAGAGCTGCGGAGAGCATGTAAATAAGTCCACAGGTTGACACAGTATTTATGATGCTCCCCACCCCACGACACGTGTCGCCTCGCTGACTGTAACAGTAAAATGTCTCTTTTACGCATTTTTTTATTTCATCACAGAGTCTGCAGGGCTCGCCCTGACTCGTTGCAGGTTATCCGTCACCTTGAAGATATGCACCACGGTGGAGGGGAACACTTCTGACTGGTTGCGCAATACACTCAGAGATAATCTCCAGGGATCATCTCTCGCTCTCGCTCGCTCGCTCGCTCGCTCTCTCTCTCTCTCTCGCTCTCTCTTTCTTCCTAGCCTAGGTAATATATAATTAGGTGACTGTAACTTCCACGAACTTGATGAGTTTGTGAGAGGAAGAGCACCAAGTGCATCATATGTGTGTCACAGTGACGTTGGTTGACCCATATCGATGCAATCTGGGAGATATTTCTCCATCACTATGATTCACCTGTCACCTTTATAGAGCAAAGTTAAGATTGTTAACTGTAAAGTCCAACCAAATTGAGCGCCTTAATAGAAAATGATGCTAAGTTCACACATATTGAACAAAATGAGATAAAACTTTACAAAAAACTGTATGAGGAATTTACTGAACTTGATGAGTCAGTAACACTTTATCTGAAAGAAGAACAAGAGACCGACCAAACATACTGGTTTGAGCCCAAGGTATCGAACTGCAAAGATTTGATGAACAGAACCAAGAAATGGAAGGCACGGCAATTTTATTTATATAGCACATTTCAGCAACAAGGCAATTGAAAGTGCTTTACATAAACATTAAAAAGCAATTAAAAACGAATGACAAAATGAAAAATAAAAATAAAAACGAGAATAAAATTCATAGTGCAGTACAAGAAATTAAAGAAAGGCAACATCAAAAAGAAAGGTCTTCAGCCTTGATTTAAAATAACTGAGAGTTGCGGCGGACCTGCAGTTTTCTGGGAGCTTGTTCCAGATATGTGGAGCATAAAAACTGAACGCTGCTTCCCCCTGTTTAGTTCTGACTCTGGGGACAGAAAGCAGACCTGTCCCAGACGACCTGAGAGGTCTGGGTGGTTCGTAGTCCAGTAGCAGATACGAAATATATTTTGGCCCTAAACCGTTTAGTGAGTTATAAAGTAGGCTAGCAGAAGTTGTCACGATTGTGACTGTCTGTTGTTAGTGTTTCCTGTTTTATTTTGAAGTCTTGTTTTCCTCCCTAGTCTTGTCTGGTTTTACTTCCTGTCTTGTGTTTTCCCGCCTGTTTGGTTGTTCTGCCCCGCCCTGATTTGTTCCACCTGTTGTATCACCTGTCCCTTGTTAGTGTTCGTTACCCTGTGTATTTAGTCTCTGTGTTTCCCTTGTCTTTTGTCAGATTGTTTCTTTATGTTAGTTGTGGTGGTCCCTGTTGTTTATTTCCTTGGCTTCTGTAATAAATCTCTTTTTGAACTGCATTTGGGTCCAAGCCTCATCTCCACCCTGACAGAAGTACTTTGAAATCAATTATTTGAGGCACAGGAAGCCAGTGCAAAGAATTCAGAACTGGAGTGGTGTGATCCACTTTCTTGGTCTTAGTGAGAACTTGATCAGCAGCATTTTGAATGAGCTGCAACTGTCGGATTGACTGATTGACTAAAAATTCTCGTTTTTCGGTCAAATGGCCTTTTGAATGAGAGTGCTACGGGCACTTTTATGCTAGCCTCAAAATAGCTATTTTTAAAGCACTAAGGCTCGACGCAACATGAAACTTTGCTCGAAGTATGACCAGGGGCTCTACACCTTAACGAAAGCATTGACAACATTGTTTGTTTACACAGAGGTTACTAAAAAAAAAGGTTTTGAGCAACTCACCGTAGCTGTTGTTCTTCCGGTCGCTGTCTATCGAGCCAGTCAAAAATAGTCGAGGGAGGAGAGTAAAGATGGAAAGCTCCAAAAGCTTAGTTCCATATAAATGCACGGATAATTCGTTGTTTTTCATTAGTGAAACACAATATTGACCTTGTAGTTGAAAAAGGAGCCTCGTATAAGAATGACATTTCCTCCTATGGAGTCCGTTTATTCGCATTCGGAGATCGCCTATTTTTGACTGGGAAAATGGCGGATAGCGTAAACAATAACTGCTAACGTGAGTTGCTCAAAACCTTTCTTTTTAGTAAACTCTGGGTACACAAACAATGTTGTCAATACTTTTGTTACTTTCGGTGTAGAGCCCCTGGTGATACTTCAAGCAAAGTTTCATGTTGTGTCGAGCCTTCTTAGTGTTTTAAAAATAGCTATTTTGAGGCTAGCATAAAAGTGCCCCTAGCACTCCCATTCAAAAGGCCATTTGACCAAAAAACGAAGATACGGTAAATCTTAAAAGTGGCGATTCCGTCCTAAATATGCTTTTAAACTAAAGTTTGACTCGGGTACATTCACAAAAAGACCCTAGGTTGCATTTTGGCGAGAGTTACGCTTTAAGGTGGTAACAGGCTGACTTTGTTATTGTCTTAATGTGGCTGTTGAAATTCAGGTCTGAGTCCATGACTACACCAAGATTTCTGGCTTTGTCTGTTGTTGTTAACATTGCCTGCCAGAAAGAGACATTCCCCTGTTCCATGGTGATACACTGGAATTCCGTTTTTTGTTAAAGGCCTTTGAACAGGACTTCCGGTTTGAGCAATGTAGGCAGTGTGTGTGTGAGCCTCCCGACAACTTCAAATTAAATATCAATAACTGTCCTCTACAACAGGTCAGACACACATTAGGGGGCTGTAATATGGGTGCGGTGGCACAATGCCTAACTCTAAAACGAAAACTGATCAAGATTCAAAGAAAACTTCCATAAGCAGCAAGTTAGCTAAAATGGTGGCAGCTGCACCGGAGGCTAATGAGGATTTTTCTTTGAGTATGCTGACTACGGAGCTGGAAAAACATCGCGAATATTTCAAAGAGGATATGAGTATGTGAATCAAGTCTTCCCTAGCACCAATTCAACTATCCATAGAATCTTTTCAAGAAACCGTGGATGCGTTCGGAAAGCGTCTCACAACCGTGGAAACTACGGTGGGGGAAAACTTTGAGGCCCTTGTTAAAGCAGAGGCAGACATCGCTGCGTTAAAAACAACCAACGAGGCGCTGCTAGACCGTTTGGACGATCTGGAAAATCGTTCACGCAGGGCAAATCTTCGGATCATAAATGTGCCTGAGGACAGTGAAATCGGAACGGACATGATTAAGTTCACTTCTGACCTACTGAAAGACGTCATGGGGGATCAGGTGTGTGAGCACATCGCGGACTGGCACCCAAACCCAGAGATGGCCTGCCTCCAAGACCTATTATCGTATGTTTTCATCGATTCCAGGAGAAGGAACGAGCTTTGCGCTGGGCTAGGCAACAAGAGCTGCAGTACCGAGGGAAGACTCTCAGATTCTACCCTGACCTAAGCACAGCACTCTCCAAGAAGCGCGCTGCATTCAAGAACATTAAAACAATGCTCTACCAGAAAGGGATCCGTTTCAGACTCCTCTACCCTGCCCGCTTGCGATTCACACACGACGGTGAAACCTTCACTTTTGAATCAGCACCTGAAGCCGGAGCCTTTTACGAACGATGGATCAACGCAACAGTTGCTGCAGGGGAGTAATTTGCTAACTACATAATTCTAACTGACTGGGTATGCACACGGCTATTTCTGTTGCAAGTTTTATTTATTTATTTATTTATTTTTTTCTCCACTATGACGGTTGCTGTCGTAGTTTGGGGGGCACCGCTAAAAAACACCGGTGAATGTACTGTTCATGACGGATGACATCTACGCCCGGAAGACGGATTATATATATATATTTTTTTCTTCTTTTTTTCGTGTCTGCCTGTCTAAATACAGTATTTAAAAATTGCTGTGATGTGTAAGGATTAGGTTGCCGGGGGGCTCAACAGTTGAGTAGATAATGAAGAGTTACTGGGAGTACAACGAGGTTATAGGAGTCCTGCACCTTACCTCAGTTAGGGGAGGTAAACATAGGAAAGAGTGTTCTAATGTTCATATGCTGGTTTACTGCCTTATTGATTGTGTTTTTCTTTTATTTTCTCTTTTGTTTTTCTTCAATGGATACTCCACTTGTTTCTTTTTGGGGGTGAGAAATTTAGCTGGGTACCAGCTTTGTCTATGCCACAGGTGCAGGGTTTATCTTTGTATAGTGAACTATATCCGATGTTTAAACAGGAATGACAGGAAAGTCGTGTATTAGGTTCACATCATGGAATGTTAAAGGTCTTAATAACGAGGTCAAAAATCTTTTCCCATCTTAAGCGTCTTAAATCCGATATCTTCCTTCAAGAGACACACTTACTCAATTCAGATCATCTTAGGTTGCAGAAACCATGGGTGGGACACATTTTCCATTCTAAATTTAATGCTAAGGCAAGAGGAACAGCTATAATAATACACAAAAAAATTCAATTCTCTGCCTCTACAGTTATTGCTGACCCTCAGGGTTGTTTTATCATGGTGTCTGGAGAACTATTTCATACCCAGGTCTTGCTGGTGAATGTTTACGGCCCTAATTGGGATAAATAAACTGATTGCTGCTTTACCTAGCTTTAATTCACATTATCTGATTTTAGGTGGTGATCTAAACTGTGTAATGGACCCAAATTTGGACCGCTCCAACCCAAAAACCGCAGGCCCCTTCTAAAATGGCAAATGAAATCTCAACCTTTTTGAGCCAGACTGGCTGCGTAGACCCCTGGCGCTTTTACAACCCCCATAATAAGGACTATTCTTTTTTTTCCACATGTACATCATTGCTACTCAAGAATTGACTACTTTTTTATCGACAAAAAATCTCCTTTCTTCAGTAAAGGGAGTTGAATATTCTGCTATTGTAGAATCTGATCATGCTCCCTTACTACTAGATCTCTCCTTTCCATCTAATTTTACGAACCACATATGGCGATTCAATTCTTCACTATTGTCGGATGACTCGTTTTGCAAACATGTATGCTCTTCAGTTGACAATTTTTTTTAATTCAACTCAACGGAGCAAGTCTCCCCCTCTCTCCTCTGGGAGACGCTGAAAGTAGTGCTCAGGGGGGACATTATATCACATGCTGCTTCTATTAACAAAGAGAGGGAAAAGAAAAGGCAACAGCTAATGGAGATGATATCCAAAATTGATAGTCAGTACTCTACTTCTCCTACACCAGAACTTTATAAAGAAAGGATTGATCTTCAATATAATTTAATTTCATCAAGTCACGCAGAACGGCTTATTCTCCGGTCGCAAGGTTTTTTCTATGAACACGGTGATAAGGCCGGTCGACTTTTAGCCCATCAACTTAAATCCAGAGCATCAGCTCAACATATTTCTCAAATTACAAATGATGCTGGGGATTTAACTATTGATCCCCTTACAATTAATAACACGTTTATGAACTTTTATTCTAGCCTTTATAAATCAGAAACCCCTAAGGATCAGTCTAATTAACAGTTTTTTAACATCATAAATGTCCCCACTATCTCACCGGAACATAAAAAAGACTTAGATCATCCCCTTCAGCTTCAAGAAATATCTGCGGCCATATCAGCGTTGCAAAGCGGCAAGGCCCCGGGGCCCGATGGCTTTCCGATCGAATTCTATAAGACGTTTTCTACCAAATTATCGCCACTCCTGCTCAATATGTTTGAATATTCTTTGTCTCAAGGATCTTTACCAGAGTCTCTTACCGAAGCACTGATTAAGCTTCTACTGAAGCCTGAGAAAGACCCAACACAATGTAGCTCATATCAACCAATTTCTTTGCTAAATGCAGACGTCAAAATTTTAGCCAAATTACTGGCTATCCGATTGGAGTCTCCCTTAGTCAGTATCATTTCAGCTAATCAGACTGGTTTTATAAAAAGTCGGCACATCTTCTCTAACGTTCATCGTCTTTTGAATGTTCTTTACACCCCCCAATCCCAGGACACCCCTGAAATTGTAGTTTTGCTAGATGCTGAAAAGGCATTTGATCGGGTGGAATGGAAATTTTTTTTTTTGCCATGAATAAGTTCAGATTCGGCCCCAGATTTATAGAGTGGACCCGTCTTTTGTACACTTCCCCAGTTACGTCAGTGGTTACTAATAAATGGTGTTCCAAACATTTTTCTCTATCAAGGGGCACTCGTCAGGGGTGCCCATTAAGCCCCCTTTTGTTTACAATTGCAATTGAACCACTCTCTTTGGTATTAAAATCCACACCTTCTTTTCATGGTATAAATAGGTGGGGTGTTGAACATAAACTCTCATTATACGCTGATGACTTGCTTCTTTACATCTCAGATCCTTTATCATGCATCAATGATATTATCAAAATCTTGCACAATTTTGGGGCTTTCTCAGGCTATAAATTGAATATCTCTAAAAGTGAATGCATGCCTGTTAACACACTTGCCAGGCATATGCTTATGCCTGATTGTGAACTGTGTTAAAATGACAGTTCTCCCGAGATTCTTATATTTATTTCAGTGCCTACCCATCTTCCTATCCAAAGCTTTTTTCAAAAGATTAGACAAACTTATCTCCAGTTTTATATGGGATGGAAAAACCCCTAGGATTCGGAAAGAGTTTCTCCAGAAGCACAGGAGTGATGGGGGTTTAGCTCTCCCTAATTTCTTATATTATTATTGGGCAGCCCAAGTTCAAAAGATAGTCTGCTGGATGCACTCATCAGGTACCACCGATTGGTGTGAAACAGAATCTAAATCCTGCACAGCAACCTCTCTACAAGCCCTATTAACATCTAGCCTACCTATTAAAATAGCACAATATACATTAAATCCGGTTGTTCATTCTACTCTTAAAATTTGGACTCAGCTACGCCAACATTTGCAGTTAAGACAAGCACTTTTGCTTCAGAGCCCAATATGCACCAATCATGCATTCCTCCCTGGTCAACTAGACTCTGCATTTAAACAATGGCAAGATAAGGGCATCACTCAATTTGGTGATCTTTATATTGATGGTCTTTTTAAATTCAATCTTGGTTCTAAATTCAATCTTAATCAAGCTGACCTTTTTTGTTATTTTCAGGGACGACATTTTGTGAACGCCCAAAGCCCACGACTCTCTTTGAAGCGCCCCTCCATCTACAAGGTTTTATCTCAAGAATATATACAATTTTCATGTCTTTAAAAAGTGTAGGAACAGACAAAGTTAAAAGTAGATGGGAGAAAGAGCTTGGAACAGTATTCTCAGAGGAGTTCTGGAGCAATGCCCTCCATAGAGTGAATGGTAGTACCTCTTGTGCCCGATTGAGTCTTATTCAGTTTAAGGTTTTGCACCGTGTGCACCTAAGCAGAACAAGGATTGCCTCTTTTAATCCTACTTTTGATAAGACCTGTATAAGATGTCACACTGGAGAAGCTGATCTGACTCACATGTTTTGGACGTGTCCTACACTTACTGTTTACTGGTCAACTATATTTGATACACTCTCTCAAGTATGTAACGTACAACTGAAACCAAGTGCTGAATTTGTTATATTTGGTGCTCCAGCTGATGAATCGAATCTGACTCGAAGGCAACTAAACATTATTGCTTTTGCATCCTTATTGGCTCGCAGACGGGTGTCATTACAATGGAAATCTGCAAACCCACCTAAAGCATCGCATTGGCTTCAGGATCTGATGTTATACCTACATTTGGAAAAGATTAAATATTCAATTAGACGCTCCCATACATTTTCATATGTCTGGCAACCCTTATTATCCTATTTCTCTGCCATAGATGTACTTCCTGGGGAGTAGTGGGATTTACATTGGTACCTTTTACACACACCTCTCTGTATGACAAACTCGTGGTCTTTGATGCTTCGGCACAAGTGCTCCAGGTGTTTGTGTTCATTGTTGTATCATTGTTACACTTTTGATTGTGGTGTCCAACTGTTTTTCTCTCTCTTTTTAATTTTTTAATTTTTTATATATTATATATAATATTATTTTAATCTTATTTTATTTTAATATTGTATCATTATTATTATTATTATTATTATTATTATTATTATTATTCTCATATTTTGTACTATTACTATTAATGAATATTATGTAAGGCAGACTCTTCTGGGTTGGTCGGGGAGGGATTGAAAATGTAAAAGATACAATCTCTGTACAAACAATAGCATTTGTCCTTGAAATAAAGATATATAAAAAATTTTTTTTTAAAAAAGGCCTTTGAACAAACCATCAACTTCAGAGCTGAATGTGATTCAGATAAATTATACTTCCTGGAGCAATACACAATGCGTGAACCAAAGGATCTGGTAAGCGTATGAGATACACAAGAGTAGAGGGAGCAGAGCGAAGTTTGCTGACCTTGTCAAATTTGTAGACAAGCAAGCTAAAGTCACTATGGATCCACTGTTTGGAGACCTTCTAGAGGTTACAGCAGCGGAGAAGGTCAAAGGAAAACTCGACTTCAAGCAACGAACAAAGACAGAAGGACAAAAGGGAAGTAGCTTTGCCACTAACGCTACTCCAGTTAGAACCGAGGAAGTCTACACATTCCAACAGGGCTTTCAGCAAAATATGCTTGTTCTGTGAAATAAACCACACTTTGGAGGAATGTGAAAAGATAAAGTATGTCCACACAAGGAGAACATTTTCTCAAGAAAGATGATCTATGTGTGGCCGGGTTGGGTCAGTGGTAGAACAGGCGCACATATACTGAGAGGTTTATGCCTTGACGCAGAGGTCCAGGGTTCAAATCCGACCTGTGACAATTTCCTGCATGTCTTCCAGCTCTCTTTCTCACCTAGCTGTCGTGTCAAAAAATTAAGGGTGGAAAAAGCCCCTGAAAAAAAAAAAATGGACTATGCTTTTGATGCTTAGTTAAAGGGCATGTAAGTAAAGAGTGTAAGAAAGAGGATGAAATGCCATGTTTGTGCAAAACAAGAAACTACCTTTGGAAAGGTAACAGAGGAAAAGGTGCAGGATGGAGCTATCATACACCCAACAGCTTCAAGATCTTCAGTTGCTGTCAGCGAAACAAGTGCTTATACTCTCTTATACTAGATCTCTATTGTGCCGGTCTTAATGAAGTCAATGAAAGGCAGCAAAATTGTAGAGACCATTGTGGCAAGTAATTAACAGCAGGGGCAATGGGCCATATGCTGTCAGAATTGCTCTCGGATGGATTGTCAATAGTCTATTTGAAGGTCACACAGACGCTGACTCAGAAGACTGTGGGTGTTTACGAGCTACAGTAAGTCCCATTTCAGTAGAGCTTTTGTGACAGCAGTTTAATCAGGACTATCCCGAGCGCCTGTGTGATGACATGTTGGAAATGTCACAAGAGGATAAGCAGTTTATGAACTATGTGAGAAACTCTGTACAACACACTGATGGTCACTACTTTATAGGACTACCAAAGGAGGCAACCATCATTATGCCCAACAATCCAAGAGCCCACACACTGAAAAGAAAGTTTTAAAAGAATCCTGTGTTTTATCAAGAGTACATTGATTTTATGAAGGATGCGATTGAAAAGGGCTACGGTCAGAGTCCCAGAAAACCAATTGAACCGCCAGGATGGTAAATTGTGGTCCGTACCACACCATAGCGTTTACCACCTTCAATAAAAGGAAAGCTACCAGTGGTCTTTGACTGTGCTGCTAGTTTCCAGGGAACCTCATTGAATAATGAACTTGTACAGGGCCCTGACCTTGCAAATTCCCTCGTGGGAGCGTTGACACGCTTCAGGAAAGCGGAAGTGGCTGTAATGGCAGATATCAATGCGATGTACCACCAAGTAAAGGTTCCTGAAGATGATACTGACCTAATGTGCTTCCTTTGGTGGCCAGAAGGAGTTATTGAGCATGATATGGTTGAATGTTAGATGACTGTGCACTTGTTCGGTGCAACCTCATCCCTGAGTTGCGCAAACTATGCACTGAAAAGGACTGCTGAGGATGACAGAAGCAAGTCATCAACTGAGGCTGTGGATACAGTCCTCAAAGATTTCTATGTGGTTGACTGTTTAAAGTCTGTTAACAATGCAAATCAAGCTATTGCTCTGCACATCCCAACAGGGCTTTCAGCAAACTATGCTTGTTCTGTGAAATAAACCACCAGGCGCGTCTGTTCCGAAGGCACTGTGGCCCGCGCAAGCAATCCACAAGCATACAAATTAATGTTTGATATTCCACCACCTGCGATGCTGCGCGTCCCAGAAGCATGCAGGAAGCAGCTCTCCGCTCTGCTAAAGCGGAAGGTCTATTTTCATGTGAGCTGTAAGACAGGCTATTAAGAGTTGGAGGCCGTCTCAGCAAATGTTCTATGCCAGCGGAAGTAATGCATCCAGCTATTATACCTAAGGATTCACATATCACCACTCTGATACTTAGGAATACTCATGACAAGATTGGACACTGTGGAAGAAATGATATGCTGTCCCAGCTTCGTCAAAGGTTTTGTTTCCCCACTGCAAATTCCACTTTACGAAAGTTCCGGTCAAGATGCCTTGTCTGCAGAAAGGTCAACGCCCAGAGAAAAGAACAAAAAAATCAACCAGATAAGCCACCATTTTTTCATGTTGGTCCATGTTCCATTTTTGGTCAAAAGAGGGCGCTCAACTGTCAAAAGATATGGTGTGATTTTCACATGCCTAGTAACAAGAGCAGTGCACATAAAGATTGCACACATTGGACACTGACTCGTGATTGTTAATGATTCTGAAACAAGAAACTCCTGTTAAGTAGAGTCATTCAGCCCATGCCAGATTCAAAGAGACTTGTTTGCAGAGTGTTGGTCGAAACAAAATCAAACACTCTAGAAAGACCTGTTGAAAAACTCTGTCTTATTTGTGAAACAGACTCTTAAATAGGGACTTACGAATCTTACTAAAGTGTAAAAAACAAAACAAAAAGAGGTGAAAGTGTTTCTTCTGTATTATTATTTGAGTAATTGGTTGCCTTACTGTCTCTCAATTAGGGGCCGAAAAATGTAGGAGCCAAAGTGGACTGGGGGTAATTTTGAGTTTCTGTATTATTGTAGTTATTTGATGTTGACATACATTGTATTCAATGAGATGTGTTGTTGCAGATCTGATGTACCCTAGTTCTGTGTTTCAGTTACTGCGCAGGTTCCCTGTGTTTGATAGTGCTAGTGATAGTAGCTGCTGGGCAAAATGTTGTTTTGACCGTAACGTAACGTAAAGTTTGTAACGAATAGAGAAGTGAAAATAAAGAAAGTCAAGACTAATTCTGCCTACTGCTGACAGAAGTGGATTTAATACAAGGTTTGATTTTGCCACTACAATATTATTACCATATTTTACTAATGTGTAGGCTACATTAGGAAGTAGGGAGTACTAATAAGCACAACAAAAAGTGTCATTACAGCATCCAACAAACAAGAGCAGGAAAAAACAAAACAAAGCAGAGGACACGAAACGGAGCGGTCCTGTTCTGTTTCATTGCATACTGTATTGCCACCCACTGACCTATAGCTATGAGTTATCGATAAACTTGTGGTAAGGATCAACATGTTTCCAACAATGGACAATGTCCTACAGGGGATGAAGAGTACCAGGATTCTATTTACACAAACTGACTTTGTATTTTGACCCTGACATATAATCCTGTTTCTTTTCTTTGCTTTTGGGAGGGGAGAGGTTGATAGTGAGCAACAGATCAAGATAATATTGTTCATACACTTTCATTAACACCTGGGAAAAAGGACACAATAGTTTCCTCACAGCAAAGGAAAACTTCATTTTCCTGAGAAGTGTAGTGAAATAAATTGTAAGGAAAGGTTTTGTAATTTAACTCTCTGCTGTGGGGGCAGCAAAAGCACTGCCAGGGGTGGTTTTGGTTTTTGCCTTTTCTGATGGACAGCAAATTTGGTTCCGTTTTAATATGTGAAGGAAAACAGAAAGAGAGTACAAGAAAAAGAGAGAGAAAGAGAGAGACTTTTCTAATTGTGAAGTGAAAACAGAGACAGTAACTTCCCTGTGAGAACCCCCCAGCACAACACGGTGGTGTTTTTTTTTTGTCAAAAAGGCCCATACGCAATTCTGACCACAGAAAATCCAACTATGGATATGGAAACTGCACATGTGTGTGTTTGTGTGTGCAAGTGTACTTCTTAAGTTGCTATTCAACTTCTCTCTGTTACATTATTTTTAGTAAGGAAAATATGCAACCATTTATGAAATTCTTACATTCCACCATATGACACATTACAGCAGCTTGCTGAATAATGCTGATGTCACTTCCTCTGATGAAAGGTGGAAAAGCAGAGGTCTGGCAGATCTCCTGATTTCCTTCCACCACATGTTGATACAATATATCAGCAGTCAAATACATACAGTACAGTATGTTAATTGTCCGTACAGACAAACTAAAATATAATTATTCCATTACACACACAAAACTATGCACTCTAGCACTATATTCAGCAATACAAAGTGATCAGATGACTGGTTTTGGGCAAGACTAAGCTTTCTTAAACAAATCTGGAAACTTTTGAGTAATTTGTTGTGTGGTTGTACCTAATGGTTTGCTTATGCTTAAACAAGTGTTAGTTTCAATGTCGTTTTAACAGTCGACATGGGTTTTTGCCCTGCAGGAACATCTGACCTTCAGCAAACTGAACATGTAGGCTATGTCATACTAATGCTAAATGCTACATTTCTCATTTTCTCTGTTTCATGTTGACTTTCCGATCTCTGTCACTCCCCCACAGAAACAGTTCCCATATTTCTTTACTATCGTACCCACTAACATTTCTCACTTGTCATTCCCCATGAGTAATGACATTTTAATTACTGAAGCACTTACTTACAAAATGTCATACAGTTAGATTATGTTATATTGTAACATTAAATGTTGTGGGAGAAGTCAAATTTATGCATATTGCAATATCACAAACAAGGTGGGGATTTCAACATTGACCTACTAAATCCCAACAAACACAAATCGACGGAAGAGTTTATTGAAACACTGTATAGTTTGAGTCTTTTTCCAACAATCACAAAACCTACCAGAATAACATGCAATGGTGCCACTCTGATAGATAACATTTTTACAAACAATATGGAAATCACTTCTTGAAGTGGAATATTAATCAATAACATAAGTGACCACCTACCAATCTTTGTGACTCATGACTGTAATTTTATTGGGAAAATTGAGTGTAATGAGACTATATTCAAGAGATTAACGATTAATTATTTCTGCATTTAGAATGGCGCTAATAAAGTATAATTGGAAGGAAGTAAAGAAGGACGCTGACCCTAACAAGGCATATGAACTATTCTTAGACATATTTACAACTTTATATAATACAAACTGTCCAATAAAACAATACCGTAATAAAAGGAAACATTCAGAAACACCCTGGATGTCAAAAGGAATTCAAAATGTCTGTAAAAAAAAGAATACCCTTTATAGGAATTTCATAAAATATAGAACGAAAGAATCTGAGTTAAAATATAAGAAATAAAAAAACAAATTAACTACCATAATGAGGGTATGTCAGAAGGATTATTATAACAAATTACTAGAAAATAACAAAGATAATGTTAAAGGAACATGGAATACAATAAATACCATTATTACAAAAGGACTTCATAAAATTAATTATCCGGAAAACTTCAATGAGAATGACAAGACGTGGTCAAATATGAATGAAGTGGTTGACAGATTCAACAATTACTTTGTTAATGTGGGTCCTAATCTGGCCAAAGACATAAATTACACAGGGACGAATTACTCTGTGATGGACCATGTGGACAATAACCCATATTCATTGCTTTTGGGAACTGTAGAAGGCAGGGAAATTATAGAGATTGTAAATAAATGTAATAATAAAACTTCCAAAGATTGTGATGACATTGATATGTCTCTAGTAAAAAAAAGTAATAGACGAGATAGTTGACCCACTATCATATATATATATATATAATCTATCATCTAAAACAGGAGCATTTCCTGATAAGATGAAAGTAGCTAAAGTCATCCCATTGTATAAATCTGGTGACTCACATATTTTCAATAACTATAGACCAATATCTCTGCTTTCACATTTCTCAAAAATACTTGAAAAACTATTTGTCAAAAGGCTAGATATCTTCATTGATAAAAACAATTTACTAATGGACAGTCAGTATGGATTCAGATCCGGTAGATCAACGTCTATGGCACTTATTGAGTTAGTTGAAAGATTAACAAATTGTATTGAAAATAAAAACTATGCAGTGGGGATTTTCATAGATCTGAAAAAAGCTTTTGATACTGTTGATCACAAAAATCCTGTTAAAAAAATTGGAAAGGTATGGCATAAGAGGTGTGGCCTTTAACTGGATAAAAAACTATATTGAAAACAGGGGTCAGTTTGTTCAAATGGGTAATCACCGGTCAACAAGTCTTAATATTTCCTGTGGCGTTCCACAGGGTCAGTTGTAGGCCCTAAATTGTTTATCCTTTACTTAAATGACATTTGTAAATTATCACATGTACTAAAATTTACTATTTTTGCAGACGACACAAATATTTTTGGTTGTGGGGATAACTTGCAGCAGACACTGGAAATGGTCACTAATGAAATGAATGAATTAAAACTCTGGTTTGATTCAAATAAGTTATCTTTAAACTTGAACAAAACTAATATCATGATATTCGGAAATCGCACTATAAATAGAGATGTTAAAATAGTAATTGATAATGAAACAATTGAAAGAGTCTATGAAAATAAATTTCTGGGTGTTGTTCTTGACCATAAACTCTGCTGGAAGCCACACATTAAATATCTGTGCATGAAGGTGGCCAGGAGTATTGGTATATTGAGCAAAACTAGATACATCTTGAACAAAAATACATTACATACTCTGTACTGCACACTTATCGTACCGTATATGTTATATTGTGTGGAAGTTGGGGGAAATACTTACAAAAGCAACTTGAAAAAAATGTGTACATTGCAAAAAAGAGCAATTAGGATAATAAATCACATCGGGTATTATGAGCACACCAATCATCTGTTCTTTAATTCACATTTGCTGAAATGTATGCACATTGTTACATTCAAAACTGAACAATTGATGTTTAAAGTTAAAGAAAATAATTTACCATGTAACATACGTGCAATGTTTAATGAAAGAGACGGGGGATATCATCTAAGAGGTCATTGTATGTTCAAGCAACCTCTGTTAAAAGCATGTGCGTTTCAGTTTGTGGGGTGACCTTATGGAATGGACTGAACAATGACATCAAACAGAGCCATAATATCATTCAGTTCAAAAATAGATTAAAGACATCATTACTTGATCAATACAGAAAAGAATAAACTGAAACATAGGATTGTAATTTGTAATTTAAAGGTATTGTTGTATATTATTGTATTGTTGTAAATTATTGTAAGACCGAAAGATTGTGTGCTGTATTTGCAATATCTATTTTACTTTGTATAATATGATTTTGTGAAATAAGGGGCAGGACCAAATAAGCTATTTGCTTCCGCCTGCTTCTTCTCGAACTAATCCCTTTTATATTTTTATTTTGTTTTTTGTTGTTAGATTCTGATTGTTTGTGTTTTATTTTATGTTTTTTATGTCTTGCAACATGATCGAACAATGATTGTTCGAGATAAATAAATAAATAAATAAAAATAAAAAAAGCCCCAAAAAAACCTCAGAACAGGAGGGGAAAACATGGAAGAAACCTCAGAAGAGGAACATTAAAGAGAGATTCTCCCCCTCCCAGCAGGAGCCATACTGTAGGTCTTGAAGTTAGATAACATGAAAAGGTGTGCCAGAAGATGAATATGTAACACAAAACCTTCTAGTACTTATTGTAAGTACAGTACATGAGTAAATCTACTCAATAACCTTTCATATCTTGACATTGCTTGACAGAATAAATATAAATGTTAATTAATAATACACTTTTCAGTGTTTCTTGTTGTAGTTTTGTGCAACAAAAAAAGCATTACAATATAGCAAGAACAAAAAGAACATAAACATAAAATATATTACACAAGAGCAAACACTGTATATGTAAATATTTACCATTAACGGTACTGACACGTTATTATTGTTGTAGGTGTTTCTCAGACATCAAAGCCAGTGAGGTTAATTGTTTAGAGTTTGTTTTTTGTTATGTTATTCTGCATGGGTGAAAAATGATGTTGCTCAATGATGTTGCTCAATGATGTTGCTCAATCTAAATGTAATTAATTACAGGCAAAACGTTTTTTACTATTGATCCTTTACTCTGGATTTTATTTAACAATACATGTATTATTTTTGGGATACTTACAATTACATTACATGGCAATAGCATTTACTTTAGGGGTGCGAGGCTGGGGACTGATGAAGTTTTTGCCATTTTGGTCCAAATTGTAGGACCTACTACAACATCACAACAACTCACTTGTTTCAGTTTAAACACAGAGAGGAATGACATTTTCCAGCCTGAGGATGAAAGTGTTTAAAGCTCAGAGTTTGAAAGTATCATTTGTCAGGTTTCACATAAACAAACTTAACTTTTATTTAAATATGGAACATGTCTTTACACACAAAATGATATATTATATATAACATATTTCATAATTTAAAGGAACACTATTTTCTCAGTGGGATTCAACACCATTTAAAAGTCAATAAAAGATTGTATTTACTTGGAGAGGACTTTTGTAATGTCAAGAGCCCTTTATTAAACCACATACAAGAATGTTGCAACCACTCCAAGTTGTCTCAATGATTTCCCGCTTTAAAGCTGCATTGCAACATTGGCTCCTGAAAACGATACACCATAATACTATAAATACAACAATGTAGTAGTAGGCCTATCCAGTGTTATTCTTTTAACCCTAACCCTAACCCTAACTGTTTTGCATGTAGTCTGATGATTACTGTCAACTTTGACATGTTTACCTTATCAGTCCACAGTCAACTTATAGCCTAAACCTATTTCTGAACCTTTGCCGGTGACAGCCACTTCCCGTCTTATGTATGTCTTTATATACAGTAAATGTGCACTTCCCTTTCAATAACAACCTCAAACATTCCCTTGACAGTTCTCTCTTTGCAAACTGCACGGATTTGACACATCAGCTGATCGTGTTTTGCTGAGCAAGGAGCAAACTTGAGTGTGATTACCATAAATCCCAGTGTAAACTCTCCTGTAGGAGGCCGGGGTTGTACAGATCACCTGATGGAGGAGGGAAAGCCTACACCAGTTGCACTGTGACACTGGTGATCAATTTGTGACCAAATAACGAAACCCCCAAAGTAAAATTGGTGCATCAGCTCTGCTCACCTTGAAGAAACCTATAGACTCGAGATATATTTATTCATCTTTGCATTTACAGCTTAAATCTGATCAGCTCACTGCATGTTGCCTGACACTGACCCCAAATTACTGATTAACAAGAATAGTCTACAGCCATGCTAGAAGCTCATCAAACTAATTAGCACTAAGTACAGCTTAGGCTGGAATGTTTAAGTATTTGAGAATTAAAATGTTGTCCTGCTTGTTGGCACTACAGGAAAAGTCAGGGAATCACCAAAGTCATTAGAATTCATCCTCCTGGGACCTTAAATATCAGTATCAAATTCCATGGCAATCATCTAACAGTTGTTGCGATATTTCGGTCTGGACCAAAGTGTTGGACCGACAGACAGACCCACATTGTTATGAGCCATGCGTGTTACATTACACCAGAGTGTGATAAGAATTATTCTGCAACTTCCTCGTGACTTCCTATATCTTCACAATGATTTCCGCAGTACCTTAAGGAGATTGTTGTTAACTGTGAAAAATGGATTTTTATAGATAGAAACAAAGAGGATTATAAACTCTTTCTCATAGAGGTTGATTTATAGTGGAGGGACACATTATCTGCTATCAGTTGGAAGGTTTTTGTCATTGTCACTATTCTCATTGATTGTTTTTTGCCACTATTCCCTTCTTGCAAAAATTGAAGGTGTTACACTTGAGGACATTGATCTGTTGCTAAAACAGCCTCAAATCTTCTTTGAAGGCTTTCCACATGATTTTGGATCCTGTTTACAGGGATTTCTTCCCATTCAGCCACATATTGCAGCCTGTTCTCATGAAACATTGTTCAAAAGCTACGAAAAGTTAAGCACTGTAATTTGTAAGCATTCCACGTTTTGTTGTTGTTGCTGTATTCACTACATTGAAGGCCGCTGTATAAGAACGTGGCTGACCGCGTAGGGAGGTGGTTGAGGTGGATGGGTGGATGTTAACATACAGGACTTTCAAGCCAGAGGGTGGAGTTTGCTTCCTGGGGGAAACTAAAGCCTTTCACCCAGGAAATGTGTGTTCCTTAGGAATGTTTTAATCCAAACCACAATCTTTTTCCTAATCTTAACTAGTTGTTTTGGTGCCTAATCCTTACTTTTCGTCGAAACGACCGGCAGCTCGCGGTGCTTTGTACCCATAAAAGTCACCTGTTTTTGGGTAACTGAACCACCAACTGCTAGCAACTGCTGCTCTGCGTCATGGAGCTGGTAGCCAGCCAGCATCACATCTCCTAATTTCGTAGGATATCATATGTTTTGGTGTGCATACATTTTCGTACTATATCATACGGACCCGTTCATGATGTCTGGCTGATGTTGGCTGATAGAGCCTGTCGTTACAATTCACCTGAAATGTGTTGGACTGGGTTTTGAACAGGGCTCTGTGCAGGTGAAGGCCAGTCAAGTTCGTGCTCACCAAACTATTTCTTTATGGCCCTCACTCTGCACATTGGCGGTATCAAGTTCAAATTCATACGCATTCATACAAACTGTAAAAATGGAAATACAATCTACTTACACAGGAAATTCCCCCAAAAATCACTGGAGAAATTTCTAGAAATGATTGCTTATTAATTAAAATGACAGGAATAAAATAGCATCCAATATGTAAGTGTGACTTTATGCAACACCAAAGTGCTTGTTTTCCATTATAGCAATGTTACCGGGTGGTAAATCTATTCAGATTTAATTTTCCACTTAGGTTTGGTATAGTGGTTACGTTTTTTAACTTTAAATGCATATGTTCTTTGTTGTTTTCTTTTAAGTGTAACATTGTTTAAGTCTAGGTAAAATATGAAACAGATTGTTAGTGGACCGCTATAGTCTCACTTGTTACGGCAGACTTTGGTCACAAGGCAGCAGCATCGAGTGATATTATTGTTATTCCGCCAAGTGCATCATCGTCTTTCTTCATCGTCTTTCTTCCTGTTCACGGGCGAACAACCTAGAGATTTGCAGAGTGGACCGTGTGACCCCATTGTGTCAAGTAGTTGTAAATACACACATATCTTGTTAAATATCCCTGTACAAATGTGTAAAAGACATTATCTGTCGATATTTTAACAGGATGGTTTGGATTTAGGCACAACTGGAATCCATGTCCTGAACGTTTGGGCGCCAGTCGTCGACCACTGTGTTCTCAATTGCATGGGGGGCTAATGTTAGCATGCATAAAGCCACACTGTACTTTGTTACTAGAGATATGGTACAGGTTTTGCATTCATTTTAACTCTGTTGAAAATGCAAACTTAGTATATCAGTGCGTGACTAAGTGATTATTATGACTATTCTTTTCATTTAAATATACAGTGTGTTAAGTAGTGCAATTTCTGGGAAGTTCCACATGGGTTTGGTGAAACTTGTTGAAATGTAATGCCTCATTTCCAATACATGGTACGGCTCGACTCACTTTCTTGGTACCAGGTACTACTCCCTCAGTATAGGCGGGATTCCAAACTGATTGTCATAACATTGCTGCGTTTAACTGCCATTCTAGTATCGTCTCAGCTTCCTTAGAACCTCGCCTTGAGTCGAATAGAGCAACGTATTATCATCACCGTGTTCGTATGATATCTTGCGAAAACTTATGCATAATGGTTTGTATGATACATTATAAAATAACTTATGCCGACAGCGACCGGTCACCGTTACATGACAGTTGTGAAAAGTAGGTTTAGGCACCAAAGCGTTTTTTTGGATGAAAGTCCTGTGTTTTGGGACCTATCCACCATCCCGACCTCCTCCAATTTCATGCTCTTATACTGTACTATGTCCTCCGGTCAGAATTACTACAGACAGTAGAGGTTGCTGCCTTAGAGCAAACAATATGGGGCTAACAATACTAAATACATGGAACGCATATGAATAGTGCATTACTTTTTGTAGGTGTAGTGTTTTTTTAGGACAGCCTAAGTAGAGTTAAGTCGAGCCATACCATACAGCGGAAATAATAAAACAAACATTTTTGACCCTATATTGGCCATAGACATGATAGCATATTACATTTAGACTAATAACACTTTTCAATAACACAATTAAGTGTAAACAATACCGTTAACAATCATATTGTTATTTTAAACAGTGTTTATTCAGTTGAACCATGTTTTCCTCGAAATCACCATTCCTGCATGATTATGTTTGTCATGTCGACAAATTAAATAAAGTCACATAGGGTTTCCTGGTTGAACGACAAGTTTCCTCGGAACGGTGTTAAACTGTGTGCAACGGCTTTAAAATGTATTTTCTTTCGTTTGGTGTGTGTCTCTCGTTTATTGGCTGTGTCACAGGTGACACCCAATCAGCAGAGACGTGTATGTAAACTCGTGGTAATAAAAAGGCAGAGCGCTTGCGCACACAACAGGGTGTTCACAAACGATTTGCTGTTTTGTTGGGGCTGAACGTGGCCAGGTATAAGCCCGGTGTGTGTGTGTGTGTGTGTGTGTGTGTGTGTGTGTGTGTGTGTGTGTGTGTGTGTGTGTGTGTGGCCTGTTTACCTTACGCTGCAATTAAAATGAAGGCTGAGTTCCAAAATATGTGTGGTTAAAGCTAGGCACCAAAAGTAGGGGGCCTTTGCTGCCCCCCTCCCCCAACACACACAATTTGCCCTGGCATGATTTGGCGCTGCAGCTGGTGTGATCCCATCACAAGACAGTTTCTAGTTTTTAAGTGTTATTTCTTTTAAGCCATTTTGGTTTTAAAAACTGCAACAACAAAAAACGCTAAGCACATGAGCTGTTCTTCAAAAGAACTCAGTAGCTTATGCACTCTGATAAAATGACCTGTTGCAATTGTGGTCAATGATAAAATGACCTAAAAAAGCCAAAAACCCAGATATAGCTAATTGTGTTGAACATAATGAAACCACTCTCCCTATGTTACTCTTTCCCTCACCTTTACTGTCTCCCCCTCTCCCACACACATGATGTGGGGAATTCCCTTGCATCTATCATCATCAAGGCCGCACCATGATAAGATTTCAGTCTGATTGGCTGTTGGCTAGTTTTTTTAATGTCTTGGGATACCTGTAGCTCCTTTTCTCTCTCTCTCTCTCTCTCTCTCTCTCTCTCTCTCTCTCTCTCTCTCTCTCTCTCTCTCACACACACACACACACACACACATGCATGCGCACACACACACACACACACACACACACACACACACACACACACACACTCACACACACACACACACACTCACACACACACACCATAGGCCTACTACACGCTACACTGCAATGGGGGATTCCCATATGTTTTTGCACAAACGCAAAATTTACATTCTGATTTGTTCTGGCACATGGTTGTGCCAGAATTACATCAGGTAGGCCTGTATAAACCTGGAGGAGTGACGCTGTGAGCTTTCTTTAGCTGGATGATGAAATATACTCGACTTGACAAATGCCTCACCCTATTCCTTTGCATCTCACACATACATGCACGCACATGTACACACAGACCTGTTTCTCTTCTACATTTAGGCCTACTTGCCAAAAATACTTTTCCAGTAAGTGAATCAAGTCCACCTTCACATTATGTTTTTATTATGTCCATTGTGCCACTTTTGTCAGGCAAAACCCAGATATAGCTAATTGTGTCATGTGTGGCATCTAAATCCACAGCTACATGAACATAATGAAACCATTCTCCCAATCTTCCCTTTTTCCTCACCTTTACTGTCTCCCCCTCTCCCACACACATGATGTGGGGAATTCCCTTGCATCTATCATCATCAAGGCCGTACCATGATAAGAGTTCAGTCTGATTGGCTGTTGGCTAGTTTTTTTAATGTCTTGGGATACTTGTAGCTCCGTCTCTCTCTCTCTCTCTCTCTCTCTCTCTCTCTCTCTCTCTCTCTCTCTCTCTCTCTCTCTCTCTCTCTCTCTCTCTCACACACACACACACACACACACACACACCACAGGGGCTGGTAGATCTACGCTCGATGGTGTTTTAAGCCCCCAACGTCTCCTTCCAGGCAGCACTGCTACCGTTGACTTCATAGCACCTAACCCTAACCATAACCATAACCACTGCCTAATCCCAGAGACGTTGGGGACTTAAAACACACAGCTGGCACGTAGTTGTGCCAGAATTACATCAGGTAGGCCAATATAAACCAGGAGGAGTGACGCTGTGAGCTTTGATGATGAAATATACTCTTGACAAATGTCCCACCCTATCTCATTACATCCCACACATACATGTAGGCTACTTGCCAAAAATACGTTTCCAATAAGGGAATCAAGTCCTCCTTCACATTATGTTTTTATTATCTCCGTTGTGCCACTTTTGTCAGGCGTGTGAAGTTCAAAGTGATGAGGCCGAGCTTTTGACTCTCTCGGAATGTAGTGAGGCTGGTGGATGCGCATTTTCTCTCCCTTTCGTTTTCCACCGCACAGCAGTTTGCGCAATCGCAGGGAGAGCCGTGGAAAGTCTTGCGTCTCATTTTCTCAACTCGCTTTCATGCAGCGGAGGCGAGAGGGAAATCCATGACTTCCGCGTTTTTCCTCCGTGTCCGAAACTGTGTGTATGGCTACTGCATACTATAAAAAGCCATCATGGTACTCACAAACGCGACATTCACATTAAGACGCGGACTGGGCTGTGTGGTATTAAGAGGACTATCTTTGTGGAGATAAACCCCCGAACACCTGGAGCTTTACAACTTCTAAAGCCTTTTGTTCACTGAGTCTAAAAACTGGACGGTTTGAACAGTCTCCCTGAAGCTCAGGCATCCTGCCGATTGATGGGACATCAAGATAAAGAAATGGACATTGAGTCACTCCAGAAGAGCGGCCGCCGCCGTGGAAGCTGCCTGGACGTTTTTCTCGTCGGGTCAATCATTTGTCTGTTCGTGACAGTGGCAGCTGTGGCTGCTGGCGGACTGATGGTTGTGATGGAGCTGCGGTCAGAGCTGCAGTCCAAACTCCCGCGTACGCATGTTGAGTTTGAAACGTCGAAGCTGTCAGGAGACACCCCTGACCCAGCATACAAGGTAAACAAATGACTCCTGTTATTACAATCTGAACAATCACATTTTCCCCCTCCTATTTCAAGTTTGACCCATGTCCCGTGCACATTTTAATCATCCATATATTTTCGATTTTGTCAACAGATGCAGAACTTTGCCTATTTGCAAGCCATCTCAAGTAAGTCCGCTTTTATTTAAAGCAGCCACACAACATACATGTTTAGTGACAGATTCACAAAATTATGCAAGCTGTTTTTTAGAGTATGGAGATGATAATGGTGTCTTCATTTAGAGCCATAATGTAGAACTTTTATTCTCTCCATAGACAGTGTCATTTCCAAATTTTAAAGATCCTTCATTTGCATCACTAAAATGACATGAAAAAGATTTAGTTATTTTTAGCTGTCCTTAATCATGTCAGACTTAAGGCCAGACAATGCCAGAACGGAATGTAACTATCAAGCCTGTTGTTGCTCTGTGTATACATCATCTAAATTAGATGTTTGTCTTCTCCTGCAGGTGAGTTGAAGAACTCCACCATGTCCTGGGCTCCAGTCCACTACGCTACCAGGAGGTCAGTAGGAAGCAACTTCTTGTTTGATGCAAAGCAGCATTGGCTGAAGGCCGAACAGGAGGGGACCTACTTCATATACATTGAGCTCAACCTCACCTGCACCTACGATTGCAACGCAGGCATCCTCAGCGTGAATGTGGGCGATAAGCTCACCTGCGAGGTGGAGCTTCCGGCTGTGGCAGATTCAAAACCTGTGAGCAGGAAGTGCTGGACAGTGAGCCAGCTCAATGGACAGAAACTGTTCACTCAGATGATTGTACCAAAGGGACTGCAGGACTGGAAACTGGAGCTGAGCAGCTCAAAACTTGGGATGTTCCTTGTGGACTAATGTGGACACTGTACATCTGTCATCATAATGAAGATCCACCCCATGACCTTTGGGCCGTAACTAAAGAACAACACTCGTTTTTGTTTACTTAAAGTCCAGTAGGTGAAAATGGGCAGGCGCCTGTACCATTTTCAAAGCTATGACCACATTTCTTGCAAACTGAAGCTTATCAGGATTTTAAGATGGAATCTTAAGAGAAGTTGCATTTATGATGATGCAAACAGCGTATGAAAAAGACTAGACACTCACCTCATTCTGCATACGTGTAAATATGTTATTTTGTATATGATGTATTTATTTGGAACTATTTATATAAATATTTTATACACCTTTATTTTGATGTAGATATCACTACATTCATGTTCATGTGCAATATGTTGCAAGTTTAATTAGCCTACATTGACTTTATAGCTCAGTTTTCATTTCATAAATGGCTGAGGGCATATAGTTTAGGCTTACAAAAATGTGTGATTATAATTCTGCTCCAAAACCCCAACAAGCTCCACAGAGACCTCATTAAGATCTAGTGTAGTTAAAGTGAAGTCATGTAATCTCTTCAGTGATGAGTAACACTCTGCACTTAAATAACTTTTACAGAAATAAGGTCCCATAAAAATGATCCTTCTGTAATCAAAACATAACCAGAATGACTAAAATATCTTTAATATGTGGACTCATGAATGGAGAAAATGTTTTGTTTTTGAAAGATATGTACTGTAAGTCCTATGGACAAACTACACATTGGTAAATGTATTTTATTGTTATCCATATTAAACTTGGAAATGGTGAACACTGAGATAATTTTGGTGTGAGTGGCAAATGACGAGTGTGAAAGTGATTGTGACAAAGTTACAAGTTGGATGTATGAAAGGTTTAGGTCAGGGAAAGTTCCTTGCTGTTACGCAGCCCATACCGGGAACTGGATGTACATCACTTCCTGTTTATTTACCAAACAGTGTGGTTTGGAAAAAAAATCTCTATGTGGGCCAGCAAACAAACACAATTACACCTCCTGTGCAATATAAACCCCAAGTGAAAAAAAACTTTACCTGTTTGTTATGATGTACGAGTTACGGCTTTCATTTAGTCAGTGCACACACACGAAGCTGAAGGAATGCTCAAATATCTAAGACGAAATGCTGAATGAGATTTGAAAAAGTCTAGCTTATACTCAGCTTTATATAGAACTTTCACAGACTGACTATGCTCCGATAGACTCTGCTGCATCAATGCATTGACCAAATAAAGGATTGGACGAAACA
The DNA here is from genome assembly GCF_031162955.1 of Sander vitreus. Taxonomy (NCBI): domain Eukaryota; kingdom Metazoa; phylum Chordata; class Actinopteri; order Perciformes; family Percidae; genus Sander; species Sander vitreus. Next base: position 12,242,098 of record NC_135856.1, on the reverse strand, counting down.
GAATTTTCTATTAAATAAAGACAAAACTGAGATCATTGTCTTTGGTGCTAAAGAAGAAAGGCTAAAAGTGGACGTTCATCTTGAAAAAAACAAGTCTGAAATATTGGCGTTATTAGGGATTCTGATCTCAATTTTAACAGCCAAATGAAGTCAATAACGAAGTCAGCCTATTATCACCTTATGTATGTAGTGAAACTTACAAACATATCCAAACAGGATTTAGATAAACTAATTCATGCCTTCATCTCAGGTTAGTGATAAAGGAAAAGTTTCAGTATGTAAAGATACAAGTTTTAAAGTGGGGTTAATCTAAACCCAAATGCGCTATTATGTGTTAGAATGTGTTAGAAAAGATCATTGAATATCATTCAACATTGAAGTGTTCTCCATGAGTGTGAACAACTGTGAGTCACTCTCCTGTTAAAAATCCCAGTCAGCATCCTGTTGTCACAGACATACAGCGCTTGTTAAGAAAATAACTTTTGGTTGAGTGCGAGGAAGAGAGTCAAATCAGCTAATAGCTCTCAGTTAAACCAGAAGTAATACAAAGTGATTAGATATTTTTGCTGAATATTTGTCAGTAATGACGTCATGTTATTTTGGTGAATGTTTCTGTCACACAGCTTAAAAGAGTCACTGTGCTGGCAGCTCAACAGCAAAGCTGTGAAAACCACTTCCTCATTTTAGAGACACATGCATTTTCAATTATTATTATTTTTTTTAGATTCATACTAGTTCATAGATTACGTTCTAATCTGACAATCTAATTCTGCTGTAAATATGTTTAATTCATCTCTAATATCTTTCTAATAAAATCTTGTTTGTTGTTCTTTCACATACCATAACTAAGACAAATAGGCTATGTCATATTTTTTCAAGTGACATACACAAGGGGGTCCCTGGTATATTTTCTGTGTTAAGGGGTCCTTGGCTGAAAAAAGATTGAGAACCTCTGGGTTAGACTACTGTAATGGTATTTTCTCAGGTCTCTCCAATGAAGCACACAGGCAGCTTCAGCTCATTCAGAATGCTGCTGCTTATGTTCTCACAAAGACTAAGGAAGCTGAACACATCACACCAATTCTCACGTAGGTCTCTGCAATGGTGACCAGTCACTTCTAGTATTGACTTTAGGTTACTGCTGGTTGTCTATACATCATTTAATGGTTTAGGGCCTAAATACATTTCTGACCTACTTCATCATATGAACCCTCCAAGCTTCTTTGGTCATGTGGGACAGGTCAGCCGTAGTCAGAACAAACCATGATGAAGCTGCAATTAGTTATAATCCCATCTACTGTTTGAACAAACTGACAGAATATCTCAGATTTGCACCAACTGTAGCTACTTTTAAGACCAGGCTAAAGACTTATCTGCATTGCTGACTTTGATTTGAAATTACACTCTCTGCTAGATTTGCACTAAAACGTGTACATTTGCCTTGTATCTATCTTGTCTTTTTTTCTTTCTATAGGTTACTCTTTTATTCTACTTACCTGTGTCTTTTTAAATGTCATTATGTAAAGCACCTTGAGTTGCCTCGGTGTATGAAATGTGCTATATAAATAAACTTGCCTTGCCTTCAAAAAGCTCTTAAAAACTCCACTGAGCAGCAAACAGCAGAGAGACACGGTTGATGATTAGCTGGTGAACATAATAGAAAATTTAGCAGCTAAGAGCAAACACAGAGTGAATTGGCCCCTATTGCAATTATATACATCATGGACACAAGCACAAATAAATTATATTGTTGCTCCATAACTGCTGGATGTGTAAAAAAGCAACTGTTTGCAAACACGTTTGCTATATGTACTTAAAAGGTGATAATATGTTATTGTTGTGTTAGTAACTTGTTTCCACTGCCCACAAGTTGTAGTAAAATAACAACCTATTTTTGACCTCTAGTAGCGCTACAGAATCGGTTTTGTTTTCGTTATTATTGGGCCCTTGTTTTGTTTGTATTGTGCACATGCACACAGGTGACGTGAAAAAAGTTTCAAGTACAGCCCTGTTTATCAGAGAGGTTACTACAAAACACTGCGTCTCTTGGGTGTCGCGACGCAACAGGTCCCACTCCGCGCAACACATGTGCAACACTCCTGTTCGGTGGCCATAGCTTCACAATGTCCGCAGATACACCGCCAGTTTCCCGAAGTACGAGGCTGTGTTGCGGCATTGTTGTCCTGAAATTCACTGAAAGAAACACCATAATGTACCTCTAAAGGTGCATTTACAAAGGTAAAGGTGTATAAAACATTTGCAAAGCCAATTTCTAAAGTATTCATAAAATCATGCATGTAAACGTGCTGGTTTTCTTTCTTCTTCTTGTTGGCGTTGTTGTTGCTGGCTCCATTGTTGGCATTGAGCTGGAGTCACTCACAGCAACTGCAGAGAAACGGACCATGAGTAGGATGCTGGCGATCATGGACAATGACTGCCACCCACTACACAGCACGTTCATTAAACAGAGAAGCATGTTAAGTGGCAGACTTCTGTCACTGTCATGCTCAACAGACAGGTTGAGGAGGTCCTTTGTCCCCAGGGCCATCCAACTCTTCAATACCACACAAAGGGGGAGGGGAGAAATGGACTTTTCAGCATGAGCCCGTCTCTCTCAGCCCCTACCATTATATCACTTTGTCTGCTGTACACCTGACTGTCTTATAGGCTATATTAGCCCTCCTACACAATCTGGACTGTGGTCATATCTTATAACTTATTCCCTGTTATAGATTGTTCTGTTAATATTTAATAATAAGCTATTGCACTGTTCAGTCCCTGCACTGTTCACTTTTGCACTACCACCATTGCACACACTCTACCATAGCACCTTATCATGGTCATTGCATCACATGGTCAGTCCATACCAGACCTTTGTAATCACTTCACAAATTGTTAACTATTTAAATTTCTGTGAGTGATTTTATGTGCGATATATGTGTGTATGTGTGTTTGTTGTGTTATGTTTGTCTAAGCTACTGGATACCTAAAATTTCCCTCGGGATGAATAAAGTATCTATCTATCTATCTATCTATCTATCTATCTATCTATCTATCTTTTTCACATTTCTTTGTTGACGCATTACTGCCACCTGTTGATCAGTGGATAGTGTGAAACCATTGTTAGGACTGTGTGACATGTACTCAACAGTGCACACCATCTACACCCAATAGTTATATACTTTTATGAGATGAATATAGTATGTGATGTATTCTAAATATTAATCCATAAAGTAACTAATACCTACAGTTGTTAAATGAATGTAATGGAGTAGAAAGTACATTTGCCTTTGAAATGCAGTGGAGTAGAGGTATAAAGTGGCACAAGATAGAAACAAAAAGTAAAAGTAAAGCATAAGTAACTCAAAATTGTACTTAAGTATAGCACTTGAACAAATACACTTCATATATTCCAACACTGTAATTGACATGAGGTGTCTTCTTGTGCAAAGCTTTCATGCTCGAGCTGCAAGAGTATTATCTTGTTGTGTGTTTGTTTCACTTAGATACAACGATGTTTATCTGCATCTCAGCAGGAAATGACCCAAATGTCTCTGTTGCATGTGAGGTCAGTCTTTCCACTCACACACATGGTTACCTGACTGTGTACCTGTCTACACGGTTTCCTGTGTCTTCACTATATTCTCATTGTTGTGCTTTGCTTTTTGTGCTTTTTTTCCCACTCTAATTCCCTGGCAGAATTCCCTCATTGTTTGCTGACCTCTCCTTTACTTAACTTTTCTGTACCTCAGTATGTCTTTTTTTCCATATGACACTGCTGCAATATCTGCAAAACGTTCCCCAGTACACTGCAAGAAGAGCTGAGTCAGTCACACCAACCTCAGCACCTCAGCAACCCTTCCCCTCCATCCTCTCCATGGTGCATCCTCACTCAACCACATCCTGCTCTTCACACACACACACACACACACACACACACACACACACACACACACAGAGGCGTTGGTGTATGTTGCGTATCAATAAATCTGCAGCTCTGGTTTGTGTCAGTGTGCTTAAGCTATTCAAGTTGGTTCCAAACTATTTGACATGTGTTTGAATAGAAATCTGTTCATATTGTATTACAGATAATCTATTTAATACATTTTTCTTGTTGATTTTTTTATCTGTCCGTATGACCTTTTCAGGAACTGATGCCACCTCACATTTTTGTTTGATAAGAAAGTATTTTATTCACACAACAATCTATACAACAAATTATCAAGTAGGATTATATCTGAATATCAGATACTTTTTATGATATCACAACCATTTGTGGCTTATTCATAAGGGATTCAAATACATCCATTGAGTACAGTATAATTTAGATTATATATTGTTAGACATATATACAATTCACCACAACATATGGTGTAGCACAGAGACATTTAACGATCTGAAACGCAAGTATCAAACGCCAAACGCAAGTAGCTTTGTGGGCGGATCTCGGGCGCTGTTGCTATTATACCGGCAGGATAAATGACTCTTTCGATGCAAATCTAAAATGGGTTGGTCTGAAGTAGCTATATTACTCATAGGTGTGGTTTCGGCATAACGTGCAATAAACCAATCAGAGCGTTATCTCACATTCCCTTTAAAAGCAGGCGCGCTTGTTTCATGGCGGATTGCTATTATAATGGCGGATTTGCTAGGTGCACGCTCTCAATACATCCATGGAGATGGAGGAGCCGAGGAGACCGACGTTTGCTATTGATTTTTCATTTTGACAAAATGTAAATAAAGAAATGTCACAAAAAAATACTTTCCGATGTTTTGGGCTCACTCTTACTGAATCACGAGGTTATGAATGCATGGTGATATTTTTGAAATGTAGTCTAACATTAGATCAAGATTACCTCACTATAGACGATGCAGCTCTTCTGTCTCTCCTCTCCTGTGCTGTTGATGGGGCATTTGAGTTAAGTGGCATCTCCTTAAGTCCTCAAATATTTCCTCATTTAAGTCATCAACACATCCATGATTCGTGGAAATGTTGTATAAAACAAGGTCATATATTTCCGTATTTATGTATGTTTTGCAAAAATGGGAACTGAGAGAGAGGAGCAAAGTGTATGCGCGGTGTGCAAACTCTACATTACGACCAAACACTTAAAATTGCATCTCAATAAGCGCCACTGACTTTAGACTAGGTTTTTCCTGGTCTGTGATGGAATTGTTTTCTGAGCCCCCGGGAGCACAAGTTCATTCCCTAATTTACCGACATGAGTCTGTGGAGGGAAAAGTCCGCTGTTCGTCAGGTGCAAAATAGGAATGATACATGCGTCGGTGTACGAAGTCAATTGCGCTGGGTGCAAGATGGGCCCACAATCTGTTCTGGGACAGAGGTATTATTGCTGCATATTGCCTGGAAATATCATAAAGGCTCCCATGAGGTTTTCAGCAGGTCCTTGACGAATCTTATCTATATTCTTCAATGTGACAAAAACTTTATCTCCGCTCCGCAGGTGGAAGATCCCAGCCAGGAAACTGTTCCACAGATCTTCCCCACCTGAAGCCTTTGCAGTCAAAGGTTTCTGGGTCCGGCAGCGGAAACTAAAGGAAACATGCCCCATATGTCAGAATGCAAACTTACCACAACATAAAAACGACAGCACCGATTTCAATTTGCCTTTAAAGCTACAAACTGGTTAAAGCCATGTAAGCACTGGTAAGTACATGTGCTTCGACAAAGGAAAGAAAGAGTGGTACACTGACTAACCTTTTTGATTTCATAAGTTCTATAGATTCATCATAGGCAGTGGTGTCTTTCATGACCATGTGCTGGATAAGCAAACACTCTTCTGCGGCATCTAATGTCACTTTGGAGTAGAGGTAGTAGTAACCGTCCTTCTCAACCAACAACCGGCCATTTTCGTAACCCATTTTGTAGGTGATGGTTTCGCCATTTTTATGTTCCCACTGTACCACATTGTTCGGTCCTTTAGGATTGTTGGAGCCTGGGATCAAAATGAGAAAGAAGAAAATAAAGGAGAATAGTTTAAAATGAATCATTAAGATCATATACAATGTTTTGGTTTGAGTGTTGAGAGGGTTCTAACCTATCAGTTGAGCAAAGGGTCTCTGTTGGACCTGTTCCAGATGTGGTCGCACTGTGGGAATCTCATTGGACTCTGTTCAAGAAAGAAGGGTCAGACCATCAAACCAATCAACGTAAATGTGAGGTTTTGCATGTGCAATATCTCAATCTCATTTGTGTATGGGGTGCCGAATGTAAAAGTTCGGTTACAATTTTTTAGCTGATAAATTTTCAACATTTAGCTCACTTTCCTCACATTTAGCGCATTTTCCTCACATTTGAGACAGAAATGATATATATATAGGCCTATCTAAATCTAAATGTTATATCTAAATCTAAATGTAAAATATATATCTAAATGTTAAATCTAAATGTTATATCTAAATCTAAATGTAAAATGTATATCTAAATGTGATATCTAAATCTAAATGTTAAATTTATATCTAAATGTAAAATGTATATCTAAATGTTATATCTAAATCTAAATGTTAAATTTATATCTAAATGTTAAATGTTAAATCTAAATGTTATATCTAAATGTGTCGCCAAGTGTAAAGCTAAATATTTAGAAAATATTCAAATCCCCAAGGAAACCACGCCCACTGCAGTGGCTTCAAATCGCGCTGCACCGCAATTTTCAGCAACACCTGTTGGTACAGTAAATACTGACTACATTAAAACATATTTCGGTCAGCATTTTGTATTATTGACTTATATCACAGAAATGTCTTAATATTTGTGTGTACTATAATGCCGTTGTTTTGTTTGACTCATATCTCCTTGTGTGTTTAACGTTAGTTTGATTCACTTTGGAGTAGAGGTAGTAGTAACCGTCCTTCTCACAAGCAATCTAGCTCACACACTGCAGCCGACATGTCATCTGAACAGGCCTCGCAGCACTGTAACTAGCTAAGTTAGCTAGGTCTCGCAATGCGAGACTGAACAGCAGTAGGCCTGTCACACTATAGCCACCTGTAAGTAGTTTTCAATACTTTGGTTACATTACCGTATTTTATTAACCTTAATTATGTTGCTATATTAGCTTGCGAAGGAGCTATCCGTTGCTAACGCTAATTTATCTCAAAAAGCAGAAACGTTAGCTAACTACTGCCAAGATATGATTTCACTAGAGACCAGAGAGGTGTTGTAAGACTCGTTAAGTGTTGTCATGTGTTTACACTGTCTTACAATGAAACCATATCTTGGCAGTAACATTAGTTAGCGACTGCTTTTTGACATAAATTAACTAGCTAGCGTTAGCAACGGATAGCTACTTTGCAAGCCAATAAAATATAGCCTTGGCAAACAGAATTAAGGTTAATAAAACACGATAACTAGCTATGTAACAAGTATTACAAACTTCTTACAAGTGGCTGGATTGTGACATTTTAGTTGTGTTCGGATGAATATGTTGGATGCATAGCTGGACTTTATCCATGCTGGGCTAATGTTCAGTTGCTTGGGAAGGATGATGTTAGTCACACACGGAGATATGTAATTCAAACAACAGTATTGTGATTAACACAACTATTAAGGCATGTCTGTAATATACCGGTCGGTCAATAATATAAAATACTGTAGATCAGTGCTTTCCAACCCTTCTGGTCTGAGGTTCCCCCACAGCCCTGTCATATAAACTCACATACCCGCCCTATCAATTCCCAATGTGTTCACACTATTTATCATATTAAAGTGAATATTCTTACATTTTCATGCAATTGAACTGTAAACATTTAGGTTGGTTTGGTCAGAAATTCTACTAACTAGACCTTTTACTTGAAGTGTGGTTAATGTTTCAAAAGTCATCCATTACTTTTAGCTAATCATTTCAACTGTTAGCTAAGTCAGTTGGTCACTTTTAGCTATTTTTTTCTACCATTGATTACTTCGCTATATGTTTTAACATATGTGTTGAGCTGTTTTAGCTGATATATTGTTTTAAATCAATCATAATTCAATTATTATTTTGATTAGTTAAGCTGCTCCACTTTCCAAGTACCCACTGGCTACAGCAGAGATACCCCTTGCTAGGGCAGCGCGATTTGAAGCCACTGCAGTGGGCGTGGTTTCCTTTGGGATTTGAATATTTTCTAAATATTTAGCTTTACACTTGGCAACACATTTAGATATAACATTTAGATTTAACATTTAACATTTAGATATTATATATCTATATATATATATATAGATATATAATTTTTGTCTCAAATGTGAGGAAAATGCGCTAAATGTGAGGAAAGTGAGCTAAATGTTGAAAATGTATCTGCTAAAAAATTGTAACCGAACTTTTACATTCGGCACCCCATATTTGTGGCCCATCATAATCAGTTATGATTACAGAGAGAGCGAGAGTAACTCCTTACCTTTAGGTCCAACTTGACTCATTATGGTGCCACCCTGAAACAGAAAAAAGCTGAAAACTCCCCCACACACAGCAGTACGACAGTGACTCAGCGGCCACGGATATGTGAACTGGACACCCACACTTACCTGCTGACCAGATGTTTGGGAATTGGAAATGTTCTGGCAGAGAGGGTGAGACTTACAGAGGGAAAATTCCTGCAGTGAGAGGAAGAAAAAAGGGGGTGAAAAATACTTAATGATCATATGGGTGAGTAACAAAATCTGTGTGTGTTTGCCAGCAAGATGTCAATAGCACATAAGAACAGGAAGTGCCCTGCCTCGTGGGAACCAATAGCAAAATTATTTTATTTGGTCATAAAGGTATTTGAATGCCTCAGTTTTCATGTGATATAAACATTAAAACTAAATAATGAAACAAAATGTTACATGCCAACTTCCTGTCTTTTTAGCTACTGAGAAATACAGTGGCTGGTAAAGGGTGGGTTATCTTAGCACATTATACAGTCTCTAAGGTTTGAATTTAAACTGTAGTGAATATTACATAACATTCAAAGTGTACAATATAATTGAGGCAGATGTGTAATAAACAGCATTATGAAACTTTCTTTAAAAAGAAGTTATATTGTGGGTTTGCTCTTGAGAGAGAAAAGAAAGGGAAGTAAAACTATAGAGAAAGAGTCCATTTGACACATTTGTCATCATGGTCCTGTAACTTAAAGAGCAAATAACAACCCATGTTGCTGTCCACTAATGTCTGTGGCTGGTTATGACGTAGAGGAAAATAGGGAAATTCTCGAGGATAGGAATTTACATGTGCTTCAAGATGTCTCTTCTCCCTTTACTCACACAGACAAATTCACATGCAGGTGTCAGCCTCACCTGCGTTTTTTTGTATAGATTGTAGATAAAACATCCCTCGACAAGAAGTCCAAACAGGGCAAGTCCCACCATCAGAAGAAGAAACCTTTGGCCTACTCTCGCCCATCTTGGTTTCTTCCCACTGTGCACAGAGACGTAGTTGGCTTGGCTGTCCACCACAAACACCTGGGGGCATGTACCCACACCGCCCTCTGCCATCCCACCAGATCACACTCCAACTGGGATGTTAGGACTAATGGTAAAATGGCCTGATGTGGCGAGGAAGGGATACTGAAAGAGACAGGGTCAGGGTTAGGTAAAGCAAAGAAACTGGGACGAGAAACAAAGAGAGACAAGAAAAAACTAAGAAATAGAAGACAGAAACAGACTGAGAGACATGTCCTTGTCTACTGTGCTTACAATAAGTACATGCAATGCAACCAGCTTCTGGGAACCAAAGTGATTTCTACATACCCTGACTACTGCAAGCATACAAGAAGAGACAGCTTCAACACGCTCAAAAAATAAATGACGTCCTATTGTTATTTGTTCAAGGTAGTTCAGAAAGAGATTACCTTGGATTTAGATGTGCACCAGATCACAGACCACAGGTCAGTTTTCACACGCTCCTCTGAAACTCCTTAGGGATATTACCAAAAATGTTCTTAAACAATTAAACTGAAATAACAATAAAATCAATTTCGGATATGTCACTGTGTATCATGACTTCTCTAAATTTCTCACTTTCTGAGAAGAAGAAACAAAAATTCTCTGTCTACACCACAAGTACAGATCTATATGCTCCTTCACCTCTTGCGTTTGCTCGCCTGCTGTCAACTATCCCTAATATTGCTTTACAAGCAAGCTCATGTAAGGAGGAAATGAAGTTGACACGGGGAAGAGAAAGAGAGAGAGAGAGAGAGAGAGAGAGAGTGAGTGAGTAGTGTGCATGTGCGTGGGACACTCCCTACAAATATAGGCTAGTTGTCATCCCTCAGCTGACACTTCCTTTTCTCTGTCATGTTCTATTAAAACACTTTTGGTTTGTCTCAGTGTCTGTATCCATTTGTTTTTGTGTCAGTTTCTGAGAAACTTGCACAGTCGTTTTGTCCAGCTGAACCATGCATTTGGCACATTTTTAACCCTTTTGAACCGTGCAGTGTGCAATGTTAAACAACAGTAGAGTTGGTGGTGAGGCTGAGTTGCGTTGGGTCTGCCACAGCCTTGCACTATATCACCCTCAATCTAATTCAACTACACTTTAATGCAGCAGAGTGTCACACTACCCTAAACTGACATTTACAAAGCCACTTCCCAGACATTCAGGCTACTGCTTTCTCACATATTTGCAAATATCTCAGATGATGCTTTGAGCAACATGTTTTTGTGTTTTTTGTTGGGGGGGGGGACTCCTGGTCGTTAGCTTATTTCAGCCTGCAGTGATTGAAGATGACTAATGTTTTTCAGCTCAAGTGCAAGCCCTCATGTAGCTTTCTTTTTTACAGTCACTGTTTTGTTCAAGAGTTTTTTCCACCCTCACCTTTATTCTGTGCAACATGCTTTGCCTGCTTTGTTATGCTTGCAACATCCCACCAACGTCATGCCACCTTTTGTATGTATGGGGACAGCTTAGCAGAAGTACAGAAATGTGGGGAATCTGTGTTGGTTATAGATTTTTCTTTCTTTTTTCTTCTACTTCAACCAAGTATTTTGAGAAATACTTTCATTTCCCTCTCTTTATTAAACATATCTTTTTCACATGTGCTGTTTCAATGTGGAATATGTGATATATTCTACTTCTATTTGATGTCTTCTATTTCTCTGCTGTTTAAATGCTGTGTACAATGAAGACCCAATAAAGTATTTGATGTACGAAAAGAGATGAGTCACGCTTTGTTCAGTGTGAAACTCAATTTGTTGTGGGAGGGGATAGTTTGACATGACATCCTCCACATGTTGAAACTACAATTAATAGACTTTGACTTACTTACTACCCACACACTATAACACACACACACACACACACACACACACACACACACACACACACACACAAATGCACGCTGTGTTCATTGGAGATAAAGACTCAGGGAGGACAGGCGGAAGTCTACACTCCTGGTGGGCCGCTGTGGTTAAATTAAGTTATTCAGAGAAAAGGAAATGGACCTGGACATGTGTGGAACCCCTAAAGTAACTGTATAACTGAATACAAACAACCAATTTAAAAAGCTTACTTACTGTATTGTGTGAACAGTTAGCTTCATTTAATATTTTATGTGGCGTTTTCTTTTATCGTGCTGCAAATGTTCCACCAAAACAAGTTCCTTCCCGAAACTATTTTGCAGAGCCAGCGTCGCTATGTCCGGAGCTTTGTGCTGCCCAAGACGATTGTGATTGCTTTACTGTAAATAGATGCAATCAACCCAGGGCGTTTTTTTCTCCTATCCTGGAAAATATGTTTGGTAGAACCAGATAGGTCTATCCACAAAGAGACCCAAAAGTATTACAATGAGATACAAAATGACTAAAAATAGATGCAAAATGACTAAAAATAGATGCAAAACGTTGTGTCATAATCCATCAATGGGTGTGTCCGAAAGAGAAGGTCCTCCCGTGAAAAACGACCTCATAGGTAGTTTGTACAAGCAGTAATTACGACCCATATTTACATTTTATTGTTAGGTGGCCATAGTGATTATGAATTATAATTATGACTCCATAACCACACTTTTGCACAATTAAATGATGAATGAATAAAATCTCCAGTCTATGTTTGCAGCACCAGCAAGAGAGATTTTCACCTGGCAACCCAAAAGTTGTTCTTATTACCTATATATATCTGAAAAAATAGTAAAATATGATTTCATTTAAATAAAATAAAATAAATACAAATAGATTTAAATAAAGCCATTAGTTACAACATATAACTCCGTTATAAAGTTGTACCATAATGTTTGTCACTGCAGAGACATTCACTGTCTCACAAAAGTGGTTCATACCCATAGACTGTATGGTCACACCATACAGTAGCTTTAACGGTTAACCGCAGCCCTGATTGGAGGAGGTTTGCTACTCTTCCTCCTCTGATTGGTCTACAGCATCGTGGCCTCCATCCAATCACAGCATCGCAAAGTTCTTCTGCGGAAGAGAGATGCGAAGGAGATGGCTGAACTTAGATAGCCCTGTGTTTGGGAATATCTTCACCATGGATCTTCTCCGTAGGAAAGAGGGATGCGGAGAACGACTGTTTGTCCTTGCAGTAGTGTTTGGGTGGTGTTTAGGGTCTGTGAGCTGTTTCGGACAGAACCTAGACAGCGAGTTCACGTTTCTGCTACAAGCCGGAAGATCCGAGTGTTTCTTTCAAACAGCAATAAAGAATGGTACGATGGAGGTCGAATATCAGGTAACTGTGTGTGTATGTGCTCTGCAAACCTAATCACTTAGTGTGTTTACATTTACATGCTGTATGTTAAAGGCTTATACAAGGAATATGATGTTAATGGCTACAGTTACTACCATTTGTTCCTTTAGCTAGCTGATATGCTGGTAGTATATTATACATACTCTATGCTGGGCATATATTTTATTAAGTCAGCATTGAATTGGCGCTGTAAGCTACAGTAATGGCAGCACATATTCCTCCATTAATATTGTGGGAGTTAACGTTACCAGTCTAACAACCACGTACTGTAGCTCACATTGGACAAAAAACACTTTGAAAAACATCCATAACGTCAAATCAAACTTAATTTATCTAGCACCTTTTTGTGCAATATTGCAATAAGACAAGTACTTAATAAATGATAAATGACAACAAGTGCCTCTTCACTAATACAGATCAGTGATAACTAAATACTATACAGGAAATGAGATAATACACACAGTTTATAGTTTGAATGAGTCACTATGTAAATGATAGGCTGTACACGAATATCTAAGAGGTCGAGATGTGGTAATCCAGCAGGTTGTTCCTGAAGGGAGGTCCTGGTCCAGTGTTGGTTGAACAGAAAATATCCTAGAAAGGACAAAACCCCATACAGTGTCTGTTGTCTGAGGCACTAGTTTTAGCTATTTAAAGGTCAACAGCAGAAGTCAGTTCATACTGTTGATTTACAGGAGTCCCACTCATCAGAGTTGATTTAACACTTTGAGTGGTTTTGAGCAGCTACCACAAAGCCACAGGCGCTCTGTGTGCACAGTGAAATCTCCACTCTACAGCGTAGCTAACAATTGTTTTTATTATCCATTAATCTGCAGAGTATTTTTTTTTTTAGAAAATAATGAAAACGTGTCCATCACAATGTCCCAGATCACAGGGTCTTGTCTTCAGATTGCTTGTTTTGTCAAAATATCCGTCCAAATATATTCACTTTACTTTTCACAGAGGTTGAATAAAATGAGCAAATACTCACATTAGAAATGCTGGAACTAGTGAATTTTGGGCATATTTTAACTGATTGATTGTTTCAGCTTTCCAACTGTCCAACACCATATAAATCATGTAAAAAAAAAAAACACTTATTTACACAGGAACACGTCTTATAATGTAAAGTTTTATTAGTCAGCAGTGTGTTTGTTTAGTGGGCGAGTCTCAATCTTAGAGACAACAAGACATGCTCTTTTGAAAGGCACACCTAATCTCTCTTTGAATTGTTTGTCTTGTGGCATCCTGGTGGCCTAGTGGTTAAGACGCACACCACATTACTGCAACATGCTGGAGACCTTTGCTGCATGTCATACCCCTGTCTCTCTTCACGTACAGTATTTCCTGTCTGTATCTCTAATGTAACTATCTCACAAAGACAAACTGACAAAAATAATTTTCCAAAGAAAATGGTTGACTTCAGAATACCATTCCCTTGTTGCTGTGCGCGTGCGTGCGTGCGTGCGTGCACATCCAGGTGATAGCGGGTGCTGGTATGGACGTAGACTTCACCATCATCTCTCCAGAAGGCATCCGGCTCATCTTTGAGTCTCGGCGCTCTGACGGAGTCCACGTGTGAGTGATACCGCACGTTGGCGTGAATCCTTGATCATATTTCATATTACTTAGCCAGCGATTGTTGGATCTGTCTGTTAATCTTTGACTTCATTTCCTGTTATCCCAGGGTGGAGCCTACGGTGGAGGGAGACTATGAAATCTGCTTTGACAACAGCTTCAGTCGCTTCTCAGAGAAGATGGTGTTCTTCGAGATCATCATCGAGGGTCAAGGAGGAGATGTGGGTGGAGATGAAGAGTGGCCGGGAATAGAGGAGCCAGATGGAAGCCTCCTGGAGTACAAGCTGGAGGACATCCGGGTGAGATGTTTGTTTAGGGTTTTTTAGAAATTAATTCAAAAAAGGAAATCTAGTTCACTATGCAGCTGACCTCTAAGGTGACAGTGACCAGCTGTTTTATGAAATGATGTAGCTTCTTTTCTTTTTGAAACTATATCTCTGACCTAGAGCTGGTCGATATGGCCAAAATCTTCTATCCTGATATAGATCATTTCATATCTCGATAACGATATATATCACGATATAGCATTTTTTTTTAGAAATTCAATAAATAAATAGCCTATATGAAATAACTGCATGGTAAAGTATAATTTGGGCTACTTATAATTAAATAATTGACAAATGTATAGTAGCTGCAGTAGTAATTTTATTGAGAACTTAAGTGCAAAATGAACATAAGGATCAGAACGCAAAACGTCGTCCAAATGACGTGAATATTGGCAACGCATGTCGGCCGCTGGCTTTTTGACATTGCGATAGAAATGATATAGAAAAACATATAGACAGACATTTTCATATTGTTTTGACAATATATATCATTATTTCGCCCGGTCGTACTCTTGTCTTCACTCGGAACAAATTGAGCTTGGGGCTGAGCGCCACAGACTGGCTGGGGAAGTGGGAAAGTATTGAAAGACGCAGTCTTAGTTTTGGTCTTTTTGTGGGATCTGCTGACAATATGTATACCAGAAGACTCCTGTTAACGGCTAACACCAGCTGGAAAGATTGGCTACTCCTGCAGGTCAAACTAGGTAGACCAAACCACAGTGATGGTTGCATAATCTAATATTATGATTTGCCAGCTGACTGACTGACATTTATCAAAACCAGCACAGAAAATCTGTCTCTCTGCTAAATTCTGTTGAGACAAGAAAGTTGTAGCAGTCAGCCATTAACAACTGTTGTTTAGCAAAATCAGATTCTGTGTACTTTTGAGACCATCTTCTCTGTCTCTTGCTTCCACTTCTCTCTCATAACAGCCACCACTTTTTTTAAATCCCTAAAATTGTTCTCATAATTTCCTCAGGAGTCCATGGACTCTCTGCACAGACGCTTGGAGCGCAGCCGTCAGATGCAGACAGTGTTGCGGGCTTTTGAGGCACGGGATCGAAACCTTCTGGAAGACAACCTGTGGAGGGTCTCATTCTGGTCCTGTGCCTGTGTACTGGTGATGCTGTGTGTGGCCCTTACCCAGGTAAATGGAGCACACACCACACAGCACGATATATACTATATATTTAATCTGTCACACAGTTTGGATCACATACCAAACATCTTACTATCTGTGTTTTTTCTTCTGCATTCCCAGGTTTACACTGTCCGTAAACTGTTCGACGATAAGCGGAGGGTCTGCACATAGAGGGATTATTTTGCAGTTATAAAAGACAGCCTACGAAGGAGAACAATCCAATTCAAGATGTTTGGCTGGTTACCCATTCAGACTATGCTCTACTATGTTCCATTTAGTCTCCATGAATACCAGCATTCAACATCAGTGTTAGTGGATCTTTTTTACTTTGAAAATGTTGTTTTAGATCAGTTTGTGAGCAACAATTAAATATTATTAGATCATGAAGGGTAGCCAGGTGAGGAAGTTCAAGTTGGTTGCTTCTATTTATTTGTTTAATGCCTTTCAAATCTTACCACAAACCAATGAGGAAATTACTTATTAAAAAGGAAAGGAAACATTTTAAAAGACACCGCCTACATAGACAGAACAATAAATGTTGTAGTATAACTGCTGTCCTATGTTTCTGAAACTGGTGAGAAGTTTTAGTTTTTTTTTTTGAAAGGTGAAATTATTCCTACCAAAGGTAAGAGGTCGGTAATGTGACACATCTCAAAAACTGATCCACAGAACTCCTATTCAGCTGGTTTACAAGGGATGACGATGTGCAATAGTGTTGTTGGCGTATTTGTTCTTCCTACGGTTTAAGGTCTTTCCATTATATTAGTGATCCGTCCATCTGACCAGGTGTTTCCTTGGTTACAGTCGTGTTGATGGTTAGTTCTTTTGAGATGTTACTGATTTCTTTTCACGTGCCAGTTAAAGTCCATGCTGACGTGTTGACAAATAAGAATGTAGAATAACAAAGAGGGATGATTTACAGTGATTGCCAGTAATGTACACGTATGTGTATGTCAGTACTCTTCCAGACAAACATGTAGTTTGTAGTGTATGTGTATGTCAGTTCATGTATCAGGATAATTCAGTGTGAACATACTGATTGTTTGATGTGTGTTGTGTGTTACTGGTTTCTGTTCGGTCTTCTAGATTATCAGACTTGTTTTCTTTTTCAGATGTATGTTTGAGTCAACAGAATGTGACATTTTGATTCTGATCAGACAGCCACTTTTTTTTTATAAGAACAGGCTTTCATTACATATTCAATAGAATATGTAAAAATCAGGTTTACATGAGATTAATTGATATTATTAAATGCATTTTTTACACAGAATACTTGGTCTGATGTAAGTTGTCTTTGACTATTAAAAGATGTAGAATGTTCTTTTTTAAAGCTCTGTGATAACTTGCACATTGTGCATGTAAATCATGATTGAATGACAGCATATGCTGTCATTTGGCACATCTTTAAACCACAAGAAACCATATTTATTTGATAATTTTTGCATCTTTTATACAAGATTATGTTTTACATAACCCTGCTTGTCACTGTGAAACGTGTATTTTTCCCCAAAGCCACTTTGAGGAAACAATCAGGAGTCTGAGACCAAATGTGTATAGAAACACTTTATTTCTGCTGATGTAGTGCCCCCTTACGTCTGACCTTAAAAGCTTATAAAAACTATTTCAAAAACAACTTTGACATATCTGACATTAAGTTGAAGTTTTTATAACGGTTAAATAACATGTATATTTGATAAAATAGTTGAAAAATCAGCATGAATTAACTGCACTTGTCGGTGAGTAGCAATATCTAAAACATTTGTTGAAATTACCAAATTACTAGATTGAGGCATTTCTGCTGTATCATGCAATGTAAAGTGACATAGGTTGTTGCCAGAGGAGCTTATGATTTAAATGTATAAGTTATGGTATACACTAACAGATTTTACATTATACAGTATCTAGCAATATAAGAAAAACATGTAGCAGGAGTGTACATTACTTCATTCGTTATGCTTTTTGCCAAATTTGTTTCAAGATACATCTTTGTTTTAATTTGGCACACAGAGATTTTTCTTCCATTTCCTAGTTTACTCGTCCACCCTCAGATTTGGCAGGCATTTCAAGTGAGGAATTATAAGACTAAGTATTTCAGAAGTTCTTATTCAAACGAGATAATGATCATGATCTACAGGATATATAAATACTAGGAATACAGTGTAAGCTTAATAACATATGTGTATGTACAGAGGTTATCAGTTACATCGTGGACAAGCCCAACACAGGATCTCAGCTTTGATCCAGCCACAACCAGTCATAACTCTGCATCTTTGCCCTTCTTAAATGTCTAATAAAAAACAAAGCATTAACAGTTTCAGATTAACGACATAGGAAATCTAGACAACATAAACTGAACTTCAAAAGCCAGACTCTTCCATCTTGTGCTAACTGAGCCCACTGTGTGGCTACAGAGTCCAACTTGGAGTGCTCAACATCTGTTTCCTTCACCATTGGTTGTGACGAGAGGGGACTTGTGGAGGTCGCCTGTGTGAGAATACATTTATGATCAGTTTCTGATCAGAAGTGGATCAGTAGCAGCTGACAGACACAATGGGTAAAGAAAAAAGTGTTAGAAAACAGGAGTAGGATTGCATACCTTTATTCAATTCTGCCCAGCTCTATGAACAGCCCAAAAAGCATTGAGTAACACTGTCTTTACTGTGTGTTGCCACTGGCAACCACGGTTACCATGGGAACCCACAGTTCCATCATACAGGAAGGTAGGAAGGAAGGGAGGTGTGCAACTTGGCACATAGAAAAGTGAAACTTTCTTGTTCTGCATGGCTGTCTCCATTTGACTAACATGCAAGTGAAAAAGTCTTGAAAAAAGGTCTCTACTCTGTTGTGTGATACTCACTAGCCTGTACACTGACACTGAGTATCATACAGTGACAGGAAGTACACGTTTACTGGTATGTGCATGGTTACTCCACAACGCTGTAGAGATAGGTCTGGCAATGTGAGACTACTGTAAATGGATGGAAACGGCAGATCAAACGGAAACAGAAAAAGAAAGGCTAGGTGGTGCATGAAAACTTGATAATACTTGAAATAAAGCAAAGAATGTCTAGCAGCAAGAACAAGCACCAGCCACCACACCTTCTTCTATTCCTTTATTCAGTCTATTATTTTACACAACTTCTGAAATAGAGGCCCTTTTTCTTGCCTGATTCTTTTTTTTTTCCATTATGGCTTTTTTGGAAGGTGGTAAGTTATTACAAAATAACTTTTGCTCAAGGCACTTGAATACAAATTTCACCACGAATGAGCAGTGGTGGGCGGGATGTAACTGTCGGGATGTTTCGCTGGGCAAGGTCACTCTTCCATCAACTACTGTATAATGATTATTAGTAACACACTAGAAGACACAACACACCCACTGCTGCTGTGCTTTCTCCCAACAAGAGAAACACCAAAAAAAACTAATCTAATACTTGGAATTTCTTTGTAAAAAAGTAATTAGCCAAAAATATTGAAGCATACACATTCCATTGATCAGTCTAATTTTAATAAGCTCATTTCAAGGCTTTGAAAATCTACCAACAACGAAGAGAAAAAGACTATTGAAAAGTGCTGCTTCCTTAATGAGGTGCTTAGTGTGTAAGATTACTGACAAAACGTTAGCAAGTATACAAACATTACTTCCAAATACCTTTTCTTACCATTATATAAAAGTAATGAATCGTATATTGTTTTAAGACACATTTCATTTTAAATGAAACAAGCACAATTCAAGATGACTTGCTGGTTCATAACCTCTAAGTCAATAACATCATCAAATGTATCCCTTTTCATGACACTGTATGCATATCATCATATTCTTTGTTAAGAAAAAGCTACCTACACATAAAGTCAGAAGTACACACATAATGCTTCTGAAATGCACAGACTGAAACAGCATCAGATTATCAATTACAGTAGGACAAAGTTTGTAGTTATAGGAATGAAAAAAGAAAATGATCTCTGCTCAAGAGAAATATAAAAGTGTAAACGTAAAGAAAGGTGTTTTAATGTGTGTGCGTTTCTAGTCAAGCAGGGAGGGCTCTGAAGGACGTATGACGGTGGGTCGGTTGGGAGCAGCCGGGGGTCTTCTGCTGCAGGAAGAGAGAGGAGGAAGGGGAGGGGGAGGGAGAGAAGAAACATGCAAGGCAAAATATCATCAGTCATGCACCAAAGATTCCCAAAACACCAAAAGCCAGAACATACAGTACAACCCTTCACCAGCAGTCTCAATTATCCCAGCAACTTGCACCAATATCACAAGCCACAAGTGTGTGTGTGTGTACGATTTTACCTGGGAATCCCGGGCGGCAGTGCAGGAGGCACGCGGGCCGGCCTGGAAGGGACCAGAGGCACAACACCAGAGTTGGGATCGCCTGCGTAGGCTGTTTGGCCCGGCGGCCGAGACGGCACGGGCGGTGCTCCGAAGGCTGGTGAGGGGTTGAGAGGGGGTGGAGGACCCGGAGTGGGCCCCCTCACCGCCGGGGGTCGGCTGGGAGGGGGCGCTGTTGCTGAGGCAGGACGGGATGCCGGTGGAGGACTGAGACAGAGATACAGAATGCTACTGAGTTACATTTCAAGATGAGATGTACCCAATTAAACCTTCAGTTCAATTAAGACTGTTAGTGCCAATTAAGCATATTCTTTATAGTATTTTATAATATATGTTGATGTCATACAATATATATGTTCTGGTAACATTATCATAATTAGTTCATAAAGAAGTTTTATGCATATTTTTGGTTTGCAGATTATGCAAAAATGATTATTGCAATCAGGATTATATGCTTAAATGCAAGTACATTTTATTTGAGTGGAGTTTGAGTACATATTTCATTTATTTGTATCAGGTGGCAATACACTGAAGCTATTTTGGTGTGCATGTGTAAAAATGTGGAGAAATAACATGATGCTGATTAAGAGATGTCTGCGAGCTGTTGACTGTGCAATAATTAATGTGACACAGTTTTAGTGCATCCCCACTATAGCCCGATTTTTAGACCAATAGTGATAGTGATTTTTTTTTTACATAAACACATAACATAAACAGCAACTATGTTTAGGAGACATACCAGCAGGAAATTGTACAGTAGAAAAATCAACAGTCACTGTCCTCTGGTGGCCAAACTATTTAATGGTGACTAAATACCTCAAACCTAGTTCTGCATGTCTGACATTTCTTGTTACTTACACAGATACCAACATAGCTGCAATAAGCTAATATCGGCCGATATATTTGTGTTTAGTCATGTTTGTTACCTTGGGTCCTTGGGAATCCAAGTGTCATCTACTGGTGGAGGCACTGGGGTAGAAATAGTGGTGGTGCTGATGTCTCCTATAAGGACCAGGGCCTCTTTCAAAGCATGATACATCCTCAGCATCTCATCTCTCCTCTGAGCCTGCTCTGCTGACTCCTCCATCAAACTGCCCTGGTCCCCGGCCGAGTACAGGTAGGCCAGCAGCTCAGAGTGGATGAAGTCCTTCGCCTGGAGATGGGAGACGAAAAAGGAAGTTAATACAGGTAGACAGCAAGACTATGCAAGACAGAGTGACCTATGTTACTGACTTTCCAACTCATTTCTCATACCTCCCTACAGTATCAAATCAAACTTTATTTATATAGTACTTTACATACATAAAAAGGTAGCACAAAGTGCTTTACATAGAAAAGAAGAGGAAAAATAACAGCCATATAACCCCCCCTCCCACCACCCCCATCCATAAGCGGAGCACTACATGAGTACTTACTAAAAACACATAAAAATCAAACAAGAAACAAAAAACAAACATGAAATCAATAAAAGAACTTGAGGAAACGTTATCATAGAGACCTTGAGGAGGAGTAGGTCTAGAGTATGACCAATGGAAGAAGAGACAGATAAAGCAGAACACGTACACTGTTGATCATGAGGTGCATGATGGTCTTGGGCATGAGGTCTCTGATGGACTTGTTGACAATGCCGATGTAGGAGTCCACGAGGTTGCGGATGGTCTCCACCTGCCGCTCCAGCTGTGGGTCCATGGACACGGTGTCGCTAGTATTCATCGCGTCTTCGCTCTCAGGCTGGAGGAGACCAAGACAGAGAAGGAGATGTGAGGGATGCAAAAGCAGATTTGTTTTGTTTGTGCGAGTGTGATTGCTGCTGATACTACACAAACACACTATTGTCTGCCAATGTCAGACATCATTTTGGTTATTTCACATGTGAGGACTCATATGAGTTTTTGTCTCTCCACTTCATACTGGTTTGATGTGAAAAATGTGATGTCATACACCTCTGAGCACCAACTTGATGAAGCAATATTTGAATCAGACAGCTGGTGGATTGTTGGGCCACTATCAATCAAATCTGAACAAAGCACACCCAAACAGTCCTGATGAAGCAGGTTAGCTGAGTTTTTGAGTGTATAAACGTTAAAATTAAATCAAATAATAATGACTGAAGATGTCTTTTGTTAAACTTTGATTGTTGGATTGACTATACAGATTTTAAGCAGTGTAAGGGGCAGTGGACAGTTCTTGTCCACAGTTATGCAAATACAGTTTAAGGCATTTTACTAGCTTTAGCCTTTCATCCACACTACACCAGTATTTTTGATCATGAATGACAGATCTTGTTGGATACACTCTCTTTAGCAAATGACCTGAATATACTGGAAAGTAAACAGTGGATAGCTGTGGCCTGGATATTGGATCCCCAGTGTGCTTCTGGACCAGCAGGGCATTGAATTAATGAGGTTGAGGAACAGGGTACTGCTAAAAAAAATAAAAATAATTTTTAAAAAAAAGAGCATTTGTGCTGTACCTGGTCTTTCTCTGGGTAAACACCAGCTCTGAGAAATGAAGCCTTCCAGCTGTCCACATCCTCCTGAGTGTCACATGCCAGCTCAATCTGACGCAGGTCTTTATACACATTCCTGTAAGACACATTAACCAAAGATTAGAACAGACAAACACCATAAACATGATTGTTTTAGAGGGTCATATAGCATCCACACCTCTGTTCAGTATTGAAGATGGCAAAGACATGTTTGCTGGACATGAAGCCCTTCTCCACATCTCTCAGCTTCAGGTTGTCGAGAGGCAGCATGTACTTCTTCTCTTTCTCCTGATAAAACACAGTGATGTAATGACAAATATAAAAGAAGGCAGACTATAACAAATAAACCATCAACTCAACTGAGTACAACATGATTTTACTATACCGTGACACACGATGACTACAGTTTTACTGCAGAGTTATAATAAGAATTCACTAATTATTTTTTTACCAGATGCTGGAATTTTTGTCTTTGAAAACAAGGCCACTGTCTCTCTATCCCACAGAAATAAGACGAGTAAGCTATACATTTTCGACCATTTACTGTCCCGTACTGTAAGGAGTCTTACCTCCTCATCTTTGTACCAGGAGAGAGACTCAGCAGTCAGGACAAACCAGTAGTCCTTGGATCCTCCCTTCATGATACTGATGTTGATAGTGAGCCAGCCTCTGCGGATCACCTGCACACAGGAGTCCAACAGTTGACTAAACTACAAACCCCACAAGAGGGGTAATATGCACCTTCGGAAAAGCAAACACAATACTAAAAACAAATGAAGACAATCGACATATACAGAAAATTGGCATCAAAATACAGCACAACAGCCATGCAAGTGCAACAGTATTCTTCATTTAAAAAAGAGAGCACAGTGCAGTCAGATCAACCCATACTGTATGAACTGATATTACACCACAAACGTAGAGACTGAAAATAAGTGATGAAAGACTCCAATGAAAAGTCACCTTCTCTGCATCCTTCTCTCTGTCAGACTGACGGACAAGAAGACAAAGGGAACAGACACAGGGATAATAAGCGGACATATGCAATACCCTGGTCTGGGTGGTGTAACCGCGAATGTATTATATGGTTGAAGGGTCAGCTGTGCCCCAATTTGTCTCAGGGGCAAGCTGTGGTGCTGCATTTAAAATTCCCCTCGGCCTAAACAGCATTTTCTCCAAAGACTATCCATTATGATCAGGGCTGTTTAGGCATTGACGAGCTAGGAACTAAAGAGGAGGATTTTTTTTGTGATTTATTTCAGACATCCAATCTACCTTTAAGTAGGTCCCTCTTATACCAATGCACACATTTCATAGTTAAATAAACCCAATGATCGTCTACAATATAAGAGTCTGCAGGCTGACTCTATGGGCCCTATCTTGCAGCCGGCGCAGCGAGGCTCAAAGCCCAATGCAAGTGTCTTTGCTATTTTAAGACCGTCCTGCGCCCACGTCGTTTAAATAGCAAACACACCTGCGCCCATCTTTGCGCCCATGGGCGTGCTGGTCTTACAGGGAGGTGTGTTCAGGTGAATTCTTGGTGTATTGCGATCTTGAGGCAGCGGGAAGTGATCGCGCCATTGACCAACAAAAACCTTGTCTAAAGTCAATAGCGCAGCATTTCATTGTTACTTTAACAGGACATTAGTAAAATGCGCCTAGGCTTATGCACAGCTTGCGCACACTTTGCTTGTTACACATACACAGGGAAGCGCAGCAGCACACAAACATGCAAAAGATTACAGATAAAAATATTATGGGGCAAATCCGCCATCATAATAGCAAGGCGCCATGGTACAAACGCGCCTGGCTTTTAAAGGGAATGGGAGATTACACTGATTGGTTTATTGCATGTTACGCCCAGAACACACCCATGAATTCGCGAAGACACTAAGTACAACCCAACGGCTCCATGCGCTTCACGCCGTGCGCTTAGATTGTTAAAATAGGTAACTATACTACTATGGTACTATATGTAAACAGTTTAATGAGGGCTGAAGCTCACAGTCATGTTATAAATTCAAACTTCTGGCTGTCGCTTACTTCGTGACCCACCCACTTTATTTGTTCACACTACTGTGTAAGAATAAGATACATGGATAACAAGACAGGCTGCTCATGTTCCATCATATCGCACATATGATCAAAGGAATACAGAATCAAACAGGCCTTTTCATTGGGTGAGAAACTTTGAAAGTGGAATGAAAGGCCGCTATCTTGGCACATGGTATCCAGTTCTCATGATACACCCATGAGTGTAACTCTTTCACTTCCCTCTTCTTCATCAAGGTGTACAAATGTTGTTTCACGACATGGCCTGAATGACCGTTGACTCAACCACCCACCCAAAGAGGAAGTGGAGGTGCAGAGGGGGTACGGTACTTACAAGAATCTCTCCCTGGGCCATGAAAAGGAGGAACAGAAGAGGAGGAAAGGGAAATAAAGACAAGAGGGGCACAGACAAGAGTGTGTAAATGTGAAGCAACAAAGGGCAACAATGACAGGAGAGACGGGCTGAGACAACGACAGAGAGAACAAGAAATAAAAAAGCAGCAGGAGAAAAGAAAGCAGCAGCATGTGAGTTACCTGATTGGGCATGACCCTCTTCTTGGTGGCGTTAGCAGTGGTCCTTTGCTGTGCACTGCAGGAGAAAGATTCAATAACATAAACTCTAGTATAATATCCAAGCATATTATATTATATATATATATATATATATATATATATATATATATATATATATATATATATATATATATATATATATATATATATATATATATATATATATATATATATATATTTATATATATATATATATTAGGGCTGTCAGCGTTAACCGAGATGCGATTAATTTTTTTAATCGCATGCCGGTATTTATTAATTTATTTTACTTCACTCGGCTTTGCGTCGTGCCTAACAGGCTACTATTTTGACCCTTTGCAGCACCGTTACTTATCATCAAGCTGCCACTTCCTCGTAACACATCCTGCTGCTGCAGGCATGATGGAGAAAGACAGCAGCAATGAAATCCTGAATGGCGCTTTTTATTTTCCAAAACTCCCGGACAGCTCGTAGACAAGTTGAAAGCCATATGCACATTGTGTAAAGCCAAATTAAAATATCACTGAAGCACGTCAAGCTTGAGCTACCACCTACGGAGCTAAGCATAGTAGTACAGTTAACGTGATGCTAGACCACCAACCCTCGGGGGGCGGGGGAGAGATGAATGTTCGGAAATAAGAGGTTGCTGTGGCCCGCCGTACAGGTTAGTTTGACCAGCGGGCAGCAGCGGTGGCCGGAGCGAGCAGCTGCAGCGGCCGTAGCGGGCAGCGGCCGGAGCGGGCGATCAAGGGGGGAACATCCTCAGCGGTGAAACGCGAACGGGGGCTGGCGTATAACCTAGCTAGGTGGAAAACTAACGCTAGCCAGCCACCTGTTCCATCAATCCTGCTTGCAAGTGTCCGCTCATTAGACAAAAACTGGACTACATATAACTTCAACGAAACTCCCAACGCGAGTTCAGAGACTGCTGTGTTTTTGTTGTTGTGGAAACAACAGTGTACCGGACTATCCAGCCTGTTTCTCTGTTGACGGGTAAGAGTGGAGATGGGCTGTGTTAACACGGACTTGTGCTGAAATGAGCTGCTCATTAACCGGTGATCACTGGACGTCAGTGAGTAATCAACATTATTTAGGAGTTCCTAAACACTATATTGTCTCTAGTAAGGATAGGGATTTTTAGTTTTTTAGTTAGGTACTTGGAGGAATTGTGCAATAATGACAGATTCACACACACATTTTTCTTTTGTTTACAGTAAATAAATAATTACAAATCTTAAAATCAAGTTCATAAAGTAACTTTCTTTGCATTCATTTGATTCCCAATCAAGATACACTGGTAAAAAATGCTTTCGATTGTTAATATGTACTTAAAAACTGTTCTGAAATGCAAAATAATAGAATTTTAATCATGTGATGAAATATGCGATTAACTATAGAACTTCAGCGATTAATCACGATTAAAAAAAATTAATCGTTTGACAGCACTAATATATATATTTCTGATAACACTATAACCTAGGGCTACAACTGATTATTTTCACTATCATTCATTATTTTCTTACTGTAGTTATTTTGGTTAATAAGATTTCAGAAAATGGTGAAAAGTGCCCATCACAATTTCTTAAAGCCCAAGATGAAGTCTTCAAAACTCCTTATTTTTTCTGATCAACAGTCTAAAACCATTCAATAAAGAAAAACACATTCCATGTATTGTCACATGACAAAGAAAACCAGAAAATCCACTCAAGTGAGAGGCTGGAACTGGGAAATGTTGTGTTGTGACTTGAATGATTCATTTATTCTCAAAATGGTTAACGATTCATTTTCTGTCCATCGCCCAAATGATTGAGTCATCATTTCAGCTATTAATAAACCTTCAGTATTGCCTTCATGTTTTTTCTGTACCCAAAGTCACAGATGCAGAATGGTAGTTACACAAAATAATCGAATTGTTAAGATTTTGTACTTAGAAAAGCTGTTCCTTGTAGGCTGAGTACAAACTATTAAACAATCAATATTTTATGTGTAAGTCCCTATTTTTCAGTAGAGCTAGTCCAAGTTAGTAGGAAAGCTCAGGATTCAACATATGTGTAAAAAAAACAGAACTATCCCTTTAAAATGACTAGTAACTAGTGCAGCTAAACATATATGTCAACAGATAAATAAAAAATTGCAGTACAGAAATGCCAAAGATAAAGAAAAAAATATTTGAAATAACATAGGCAAATATAAAACTTGTACGGGCTGGGCTGTAGTAATGTTCATTCAACTTTTTTTGCCTTTGTATAAATAATAAAAATGTTTAATTTCTTACCAGTAGTACAAATCATTTTGACAATTTCAGATGGAAAGCATAATGCTATTCACATTGATTGATCAATCCCTACGCATTGACTGACTGGATGTTAAAGGTGCAGTAGGTAAGCCTTATAAAACTAACTTTTTGTAATATTTGCTGAAACTGACCTTATGTTCGACTAGAACTACATGAAGCAGGTAATAAAAAAAAAAATCTGGCTCCTCTGGCACCACCTACAGCCTGTAGTGTGATTTGAAAAAATCCACCGCTCCCTGTTCAGATGCACCAATAAGGGCCAGGGGGGCGGGGGGGTGTCTAACTACGTGTCAATCACTGCTCATGCACACACATTAATTCTCTCTTGTGGGGGGAGGGGCTTATGAGACCGTTTTGGGCTTTAGCGGAAAGGGGGGAGGGACCGAGAAGTTGTTGATGTTCAAATTTTTTGGCTAAGTCCTGGATCTTCCCAATCCTACCTACAGCACCTTTAAGAAGAATAAGGTAGCACCTGATTATTATTGTCCTTATTGATTGATTTATCAATAAATCTGCATATTATACAAAACATATTTGAAATTAGTGACAATATCCATCGCTATGTACCAGAACCCAAGTTGAAATATTGAAATTGCAAAATATACAGGCAAAAATCCAAAACGCAATGATTTAGAAAAGAAAAGCATTAAATCCTCACATTTGAAAAGATGAAACCAACAAATCCTTGCTTGAAAAAATGTAATACTGATGAACAGAATTTCAAAATAGTTGCAGATTTATAGCTTCAGAAAAGTTTGAAGACAGCCCACCATCTCTGATCCTAATGAAACTCATGAATAAGTATCATAAAAAAGTATCTTACTTGGCAAATCCAATGAAGTCCTCATGATTAGTGTTGATGTAGGACAGCTCAATATCAATCAACAGCAACACCTGAGGGCCAAAACATTTCATGTTATGTACACAAAGAAGGGAGACAGTACAAATGTACAGGTGGGCTGCATCACACACACACACACACACACACACACACACACACACACACACACACACACACACACACACACACACACACACACACACACACACACACACACACACCCACCTGGTCTTTGGTCTTGCTGTCTCTCTCTCTGACGTAGGTGGTGACGATTCTCTCCGTCTCTTCTCTCAGTCGAGGGTAGGATCCCAGCTGTAGACCCACACACACACAAAAAACACACGCACTGCTGCAGGCACCGTAATTATAGGACACACACACACACACACCTGTGTTGGCTCACACTGCGAACACAGTGTATCCACATAAGCAGCTACACCCAACAACAGAGTAAATATACAGAATCAAATTTGACACATTAAGACTGAGGAGGCATGCACTAATGAGCTCCATATCAGCTTGAGATTTCTTGTCAGCTACAGATGTTTTGATAGCAAGTGTAGGGAAACTGTGAGCTTTAGCTAAATATAGTCACCTCAAGCTGATAGCGAGTCTCAACAAATCAGGGAGGATGTGGGAAAAAAAGATCAGGTTAAAGTCAAGAAAGAGGTGAAGATTGAGTGGGGTCTGGTGGAGTCGTGTCAGGGGTTACATTATTGGTGTCAATGGTGCAGAAAGGGTGTATCACAGGTGAAATACAATAAAATCTCCTTTGACAAGACAGGGTGGAAAATAGCGACAGTTGTGCCATTTCTAAGCAGCCTTTCTTCTGATTTGATAAGTGAGGCAGGGTGAGGGGTTGTTACGTTAATTGCCAATCACAGTGCTGATGGGGTAAGTGGGCTGGTAGGGGTCCAGGATCAGAATGGGAAAGGACTATTTTAGATTTAAAGAAGGAACCACGGGGTAAGGTGGTACTGTAAGCCTTCAAGCAGCAGTGAGGGGGAACGATCAACAACAACAGACAAGTGACAAGTTAGTTGATTACATTTTTGTGATTTTCTTTTCCTTTCTTTGACTGCTCTCTATCACTCTTTGTTTTTTTCCCCTGTCACTCTCTCTCTGTATTCATCACTTTTAAATCGGCCCCTCCACTGTTCCTGTTTACCTTTTCAGTGCACTTCCTGATCAGGGCGGCAAGCTCAGTGACAACGAGGTCGACGCATTTCAGACAGGGGTCTTTCAGCTTAATGATCTGCTTTTTCACTATGGCCTCAAACGCCAAGTCTGGGGTGAACAGGCCTGTCCTGTGGTGAGGCATTTATGTCAGGTGAAAGGAGGAGGCGGTGTAGCATGGGCCATGATGAGGAAAAAGGGAACGGTGGCAGAAACATGAAAGCCCATGTCGGACAGAATAGTTTGGGGGGGTAAAGAAAGAGTTTCAAAAAGGAAAAGAATGATAAAGATTGAGGAATATGAGAAAAAAACAGGTATTTAGTTAGTTCTGCTTCATGTACAGAACAGAAACAAGCTCCAGGTTCTGAGAAGTATTCATTGCAATACCAGCTTCATATTCATGTGTATGTCAGTCAGCCCACAGCTTTTTAGCCATGGGTGGCAATGTCAGTCGGTCCACCACTTTGGTCCAGACCTCAACAACTTTTGGATAGATTGCCATGAAATGTTGTTGAAACATTCATGTTTCCCAGACGATGAATCCTAATCCCTCCCTTAAATTTCCTCTAGCGCCACCATCTGGTCAACATTTGAACTTTAACTAAGTTACTAATAGCAGAAAATGTCAACATGCTTACGCTCTAAACTAAGATGGTGAACATGGTTAACACGATTCCTGCTAAACATTGACATGTTAGCATGCAGACGTTAGCATTTTGCTCAAAACACCAATGTGCTGAAATACAGCCTCACAGAGCCGCTAGCATTGGCTGTAGAGTCTTATGTCTTGTTTCAGCTGTAGCCTAAAACCAAACCTGCAGCTTGTTTTGAAAAGGACCTGTATAGGAACATGTTACAGCACGTCGGCTTCTAACCACACAGCCTCTCAGAGACACCAATTCAGTGCACTGCAGTACAGCCAGGACATTCAAATATATCCACTGACGTTCATGCAAGTGAACTTCAAAGCGGACTGTAAAAACTGAGGCCTCCTTTGAATTCATCCACTTTATTTTTCAACCCAAGGTGCCGAAATTATGTCCCAAAACACATAGCTAAAAATAAATAAAACGGCTGCTTTTTTAAAACTGTTTGGCACCAAAATGGCTCCTGGCAGCTTTAAAGCTGGCTGGTCTCTGTGGTGTGTATGTACGGGTGTGGCAGCCAGGCAGGAGACCATGCAGTGATACCTTATTGGTGCACTGTCTGACTGTGTTGATGAGCTCCTGGATGACCAGGTCGATGCATTTCAGACAGGGCTCTTTCAGCTTAATGATCTGCTTTTTCACTATGGCCTCAAACGCCAGGTCTGGGGTGAACAGGCCTGTCCTGAAGGACATACAGACAAGACAGACATGGAGACGTGGAGAAGGGGGTACATAGACACACAGGAAGAGTGTGAGACGGGCACACGGATGGAGGAAAACACAAAAAGACACACTGAGGAAGACCAAATGAGAAGTAGTGGAATAAAAACTGGAGTAAAAGACAGCCATGAGGCTAACAAGTAGCCAGGAAGGCTAAATAAAAACTGCTCACAAATGAAACAAAACAAAGTCAGACAGAAGAGACAGCACACTTAATGTAGATGTGAAAAACAAGAGACACTGACACTTGAAGACAGAGGAGACTGTAGGTCCTTATAAAGCTGAATGGACACAAACAAACAGGGAAAAAACTAGCAGACAGGTGAGAAGACATAAAGACAGCAAAGGTAAATGAGTGCGCCATGTGATGTGCTGTTTGCAAGCTTGCCTGACTCCGTGGATGTTCTTGATTGCGTAACTGATCTCTTTCCTCAGCTCCTTCTCATCAAACTCCATCTTAGACGGGGCAAAAAAAGCTTAGATTTGATTTGTTCTATTGAAAATGAATACTCCTTCCTATTGCCAAACATAAGCTGACAGACAGACAAACTAGGCTAGACAAGAGGGATAGTCTGTGGGTTTAGTCTGTTGTTGTCTGTTGGATTTATGAGAGAGCATAGGCAACATAGTTACAGTATGACACCGGTATTTATAAGGATTGTCACATCAGCAGTTTAAATACAAAACAGTCTTTAATCATTATTAACTTAACTATGACTGCTTGTTTACAGGGGTGTGCAAAAAATCGCGATTCACATTCGAATCGCGATTCAAGCTCTACCGATTCAAAATCGATTCATAGAATTCCAAAAATCTATATTGAATCGAATCGTGACATTTTCTGAATCGTGCACCCCTATTGTTTACCCTTTGAAACAAAATATCCTTTGGTTTCTCTGTTAACAGGAAGATCAATTCCTTGTCAATTTAAATGACAAATACAAAAATATGTGACGTATAACTTTAATGTAACTAATAAATCTATAAAAAAGACTTATGATAATAATCATGATGAAAATTCATAGAACTAGTCACCTTCACCAGCTCGAAGGGAAAGCGCTCATGGAAGATGCGGTTGATCTTTGCTCCACCTGACAAGTTGGAGGTGTCCACCTGATCCCCAGACCCCTCGATGCACTTCTCAAAGTCCACGCCAAACTGCTGCACCATCCTACAGATTGTAAATAGTACTTAACTTCTTGAATTAATGTATTTGTGTGTCTGCGTGTGTCAGTATGTGTGTGTACTGACTGGAGCAAGGCCTTGGTCTTGCGTGTGGGGTCGTCAGGGCGGAAATTCTTGTACTCTTCCACCTCTTTCTCCAGTGATAACAGCTGGCTTTGCAGCTTACTGCGTAACCCGGGCAACGTGTCGCGGATATGGTTTGTAAGTTGCTGGAGAGACACAAAAATATTAGATTTTTCCCAAAGTCACTTCCTTTTGTATTATGACTTAAGGAAGAATATTGAGTGCTGAGGAGATCTGTTTTTATGTGTGCTTTTTCTTAAGAAAAACTAAATAATATTCTCAATGTGTGGCATAAACATCCATCCAAGTTAAAATATACACTCACTTACTCAATGGATTAGTGTAATTTAAGTTCAGTGCAGCACATCATCCAATACACAAAAAAATGTAAAGCACAAATTAATATTTTTTTCAGCCCTGGACATTAGTTACCAAATTAACCTTCAACAATTTATCGCCATGTGGTCTTTGCCACATAAAATGGATGAAAAGGGCATAGAGTGCATGTAGAGTTTATGTGCGTGTACATATGATCATGTGTGTCTCACCTGATTGAGGGTCTTCTGCAGGTGTGGAGTGCCCATACGTTCTGCAATGTGTCTGTACCCAGGGTGGGACAGGAAGAACTTTCTCTCAGCAGCCAAAGCCGCACGGATATCTTTCTTCCCATCGATATCCTTTTGACTGCGGTTTACCACCCCAATGTAACCTAAAGAAAAATACGGACAAGGCAAAGGAGTTTTTTATGGCTAAACAGTAGGCCGCTTCCCAAAACCAAATTTCCTTCAATTGCTGAAGACCAGACTGAAGTCAAAAAAGGCCAAAAACAAGAAGGTAGTGAAAGTAGGTACAGTACAGGCCTGGCAGGGCATCACCAGAGAAGACAGTGTCTACTGATCTCAGTGGGTTGTACACCATCATTAATTGCAAAGGATGTTCAACCAAGTATTAAATCATGATGACTTTTAAAATTGGAGAACTGTGTAAGAAGGGCTGTTCATCTGATGTGGATGTAAAACAAAGCAATTAGACCTGACAGTCAATTTAACATCATATTAATTGTTACATTTCAAAGTCAATGTGAAAAATTAATTAATTGTGTGTGTGTGTGTGTGTGTGTGTGTGTGTGTGTATAAACCGTTGATTGTACCAGTCCCCAGTTGCAAATATCAACGTGGTAGGATACAAATGTGGGCTAGAGATACTAATATTTGGCAGTCTGTTCACGTCCTCACCTAACAGTTAGCAGGGTTAGCATGGCGGCGTTAGCCAGGACCAGTCAGGATCACTTCACTGGCTGTGTCTCAATTGTTTTTGCGAGTAACCAACTTGGGTACTCTAGCTATATAATTCAATGTGAGTAGCTACATAAATGTTGAAGTGACATAAAATGCTCGTCCCTAGTAGCTGTGATAAATTAGCCTGAAGCTAATGCTTACCTGTTCAGGAGGAAATTAGCCAACTCTGCGTCCTTTTGGGCTCTAAGCTGTCTCCATCATTTAAATACATCTACAATATTTACCCGGGGTTTGTTAGCTACGTCTCTGGTCACTCAACTGTTAGAAACATGCCGTTTATTTTGTCGGGTAAAATCAATCTCTGTTGATCCTGTTCGTTTGTTTGCTGCTTTTATGGCTGTACTAACCTTACAGCTGTAGCGCGCTGGGTTTACGTGTTTACAGGTATATCTGGCAACCCGGCCTGGCTGACAAACTGGGCAACACACAGGCCAAAACACACGCAGAAATTCCGTCACGGAACGGAAATTTCAAAAGGAGAAAATACTGGCATTAGCCAGTATTTCAACTTAGCATGTTTCCTTAATATCTGATGACGCATTGGGGTCATTTTTGGATTTATTACAGTAAATATATTACATATTGGACCTTTAATACTATAAGTACATTTTGCTTCCAGTATAATGAATACGTTGAATGCAGGACTGTATCCACCACTGACAATTTCTGGATGAACATGAACAAGGAAAAGTGTGATAACAGTGATGAAGAACAGAGGAGTTGGAACAAAGAGAAGGTAAACACAGAGATGGGAGATTAATTGAGACAAGCTCCCTGCATTAAAAAT
The DNA here is from genome assembly GCF_031162955.1 of Sander vitreus. Classification (NCBI taxonomy): domain Eukaryota; kingdom Metazoa; phylum Chordata; class Actinopteri; order Perciformes; family Percidae; genus Sander; species Sander vitreus. The sequence continues at coordinate 12,207,935 of NC_135856.1, read as the reverse complement.
TATTCATATTTAAAAATTTAAAATATGTGTGTGTGTGTGTGTGTGTGTGTGTGTGTGTGTGTATGTATGTGTGTGTGTGTGTGTGTGTGTGTGTGTGTGTGTGTGTGTGTGTGTGTGTGTGTGTGGATAATCTGTTGATTGTACCAGTCCCCAGTTGCAAATATCAGCGTGGAAGGATACAACTGTTGGCTAGAGATACTAATATTTGGCAGTCTGTTCACAAACTGACTGTTAGTGGGTTTTGATTGGCAGACCATGAAAAAAGACAACAGCAAATGTGTCAAAGAATGCATTTAAAGTCTGTAAATGTTTGGATATTTGTAATGTGATTAAACAAACGGCTGCATTTTCAAGCTTTTTGGGAGAGGAGATCTGCATGGAGGAATGGGCCAAAATACCAGCAACAGTGTGTGAAAACCTTGTGAAGACTTACAGAAAACGTTTGACCTCTGTCATTGCCAGCAAAGGGTATATAACAAAGTATTGAGATTAACTTTTGTTATTGACCAAATACTTATTTTCCACCATAATTTGAAAATAAATTCATTAAAAATTCTACAATGTGATTTTCTGGATTTTTTTTTTGGATCTCATTTTGTCTCTCATAGTTGAAGTGTACCTATGATGAAAATTACAGGCCTCTCTCATCTTTTTAAGTGGGAGAACTTGCACAATTGGTGGCTGACTAAATACTTTTTTGCCCCACTGTATATAAATATATAGAAATAAGTAATTATACATTGCACAGGGTGCCATATGCTTATAGGAGGCCCTGTTTTTGCTTTGACACAGTTCCAGCCATTACAGGGTTAAAATTTCAGGGGCAAATGTGGTATCTATCTTCTTGTCTGCTCATTGGCTAAAAATGTAGATGGGTCTAATAGCATTTAAATCTAACTGGTCCGAGTAAATGTCGATCGTTTGCACGTGGGCTCACATTGCGTCAGAGGACTCTTCTGCTTTCCATTGGTGTATCACAGGCAAACCTGCACCAATTGGCTTATACCAGGTCTCTATGGAAACCTAAGAAGTCAGAGAATACAGTGACGCCCACATCAAGTTGGTAGGAGCCTCAGGAGAAGCGAGGAAGCAATACAAATACAGTAATGAAAAACAGTTTAGCAATTTGCCGTTGTGATTCAGCCAGAAACGTCAAGATTGTGAGGCGAACAGCTCGTTTGGAATATAATGGCTTGGATATTCCCTTTCCTTGGACTCTTGGGGATTTAAGAAAAAACGGTTTTGGGCAAAAAATCCCTGCAGTGGCTAAAGGGACAAGGAAAAAATGTATGGATGCACTAGACACGGGCTGCACTGTTTACGCTGTATTGTTTTATTTTCTATAACTTTGTAGCAGTTGTGTAACTGCTATAAATCATCTTATGCTTTGTGTGTGGGCTTAATGAAATCCTGAGAGTCTAAGCTTTCAATTGGTGTGTCGCATGGCTGTATATTTTGAAGATTGAATGCTTTAAAGTTATAAAAACTTTTATGAGTGGAGGTTACAGCGACGCCACAGCCACAAGGTGTACCGTACACGGTACAGTGAATATTAAGAGGTTAACGGATTAATGTGAGGCATCGGGAAAGACCCAGGACTTCTCCATCCTGGCCTGGGAATGCCTCAGGATCCACGAGTTAGAGCTGGTTAAAAGTGCACTATGAGTTCCTGCATGGTCACTTATGTTGACGTTCCAAGTAAATTTCAAACAAAACAGAGCAAGCTTGCCCCTCCCCCCATGTTTTTGTAACTGTCATGACTAACTGACTAACTGTCACTAACCCCCACCCCCACCCCCAACCATCTTCGGTCGGTGATTGGCTGGAGTGGTTTGTTGTATTTTGGTGCACAGCCTGTGCCTCTAGTGTTTGTTTGACGTTTGCGACCCCTTGTTGTCTCCCAAGACCAGGCTTTTTCACACTGTATTCAGAGGGCAGGCAGCTAGCGGATCAAGGAGAGATGCCTACGATTTGAGACAAAAATTTAATTGCACTGAAACCATGCAGGAACTCATAGTGCACCTTTAATGTGGCTCGGGAAAGGGACGTTTGGGGTCCCCTGTGGTCCGCGACCCGAGCCCGGATAAGTGGATGATAAAGGATGGATAGATGGATGGATTAATGGATTAAAAAAAAGCATTTAAAATGTGTGTGTGTGGTCTTACCTCTGCGAAGCGGCAGCAGTTTGTTTTCCAGGATGTCTCGTGCATCCGTCCCCTCATCCATCAGGTCCAGCTTAGTGATCACACCAATGGTCCGTAGACCTAAAGACAAAGGCGTCATTGCTAATAGTACAAGTAATTAGAGTTAAATACTGATGTTCTAATATTCAGACATGGAACAGGGATTTTAGGATTTACACCTATAATTTGATAATATTGTTTAGGCAGTTAAATTATAATAACCCAAGTGGAACAGTGTGTTAGCAGTGTTTTGCAGTCTGTTGCAAACTTACACACAGCTCTGTGAGGCTGCATTTAGCTCTGAGCTAACTGCTTACATCAGCATGCTAACATGTTCACAATGCTAACATACTGATGTTTAGCAGGTAAAATGTTTCCCAATTTGTTCATCATCTCATGCTGAGATTAGTTTAGCAGTAGCACTTAACACAGTGTACAGCTGAGGCTGGTTGGGAATGCCATTAGTTTTAGAGTATTAGACAAATTATTATATTTTTATCTGATGGTGGCATTAGTTAAAGCTTTGAGTGAAAACTGCTAAGCTGTAGTTTCATTTCTACAGTTACAAGCCTCTACATTTAATAACATCTTCTGGATTGAATGAAAGAAGGCCAAAGGTGGGGATGATTACATTTAATTATGTCTCTTCTAATCTTATGCAATAAGTCTTTTAATAATGTAACTCTTAATTATTCTGACAAGCTGGCTCCTGTACTGAGGCAAAGATTAATAGAAAGAAGATTGTGTGTGAGTGTGAGAGTGATTACGGCTGCAAGATACAGCGAAAAGTAATTAGCTTTGTACCAAATTAGAGCCAAAAAAGGGTAACATTTCGAAAAATATCAAGAGAAAAGGTAGTAAAAGACATAGAAATGAACATGATCTTACACACAAACACACACTGTCCTCAACGTCTCACAAAGTTCCCTTACCCTGAGGGTCAACCTCCTTGGAAATCTTAAGGGCGTCGGAGTTGGCCAAGTCAGTGTTGGCCGGGGTGACGGCCAGGATCAGACAGCTCTCCTTGGTGATGAACTGCAACAGCATGTCCCTGATCTGGTGCTCGATGTCATGAGGCTGGTCTCCCACGGCAACTTTGGTCATCCCCGGCAGGTCGATCAGGGTCAGATTCAGCACTGCGAGATGTTGAGGGGTAGACAGAAGGAACGCGATCAATCAGTGGTTAAAAACTTGCACCTAGAAGGCTGTGTTTGTATGTTTGTGTTACCATTAGGGGAGTAGACGCGGAGGTTGATAGGGATGGCGGAGATGCCCTTGTTGGATCCGGTGATCCGCTCAGTCTCTGCTTCAATCTCCAGACGGACCTCGTCAAAGTCCACAAACTTACGTCCCTTACAGTGCAGAAACTCTGCATACTCTACGTGGAGTAAATGAGAGATACAGACATGAGAGGGGGCGATGGAAAAATAAAGAAACAAATACGATAAGATAGGGGACAGAGAGATGGCAGAAAGAGTGGCAGTGCAGTAAGGTGTAAAAACATAACACGTTTTAGCAAGCTATTAATAATACGGCTTGTATTGAACATTTTTGAGAAAACTTGTCTTGAAAAGCCTGGATTTAAGAGCACAAACCCGTTCCTGACTGTTTGACTCATGTATACAACTTGCCTACTTTACTGTTCACCAGCTGGAGGATGAGAGGACGACGGGTGACAATGCCAGATCCTCTGGGCAAGAAGTCCCTGAGAGAGACAGAGATAGTTTAATAAATATAGACAGGCAATATCATTCCATCCCAGTCATCATTAATCCCTGATTAATTATTCAGCATCATGATGCTTTTTTCTCAGTAAATAGTAAATAAATAAGGATGTTGTCTTCATTCTCATGTCAAAGTACTGAATATGTGTCAGCTTCTAAAAAAAATAAGACTACAAGCTTTAAAATTGATCCCCAGTGTCTACGCATGTAAATGTGTGCATTATTGATGCAAGGCTAAGATTGACTTACAACCCTATTCATTATAAATAGTGCAAAGAGAACGAAACATGTCTCTCTGTCTGCCCTTCTCATTACATACACATTCATCAGAATGGAAACTCCTGGTCAATAGAATTTTAATTATTTCCAGGTCACTGACTACACATCTCTTCAGGCTATGAGAATATGTCTCTTTATGTCTGTCCTTCTGTCTGTATGTTTGCCAGGTCAGCAGCAACGTCTGAGTTGAGTTTCACACACACACACACACACACACACACACACACACACACACACACACAGCATGTTGTCCACTGCTGACAGAGCAGTCAGGATGTTACACAACAATTCTCTTTCCTCATCTCTTCCTGTCAATTATATATCATCATAAATAACACGATTACCAACAAGACAGAATATCAATTAATCATTGTGTCATTTATCCAGTAAACATCCCATCCAAACATTTGCTGGTAACAGCAATTTGGGCTCTGATTGTTATTTATTTCACACTGAGTAGTATAAATCAGTGGTTCTCAACTGGTTCCCATTCAGTCAAAATGCCAAATATTTTCTGGTTACAGCTTCTTGACTGTAAGAATTTGGTGCTTTTCTTCATTTGCAGACTGAAAATATTTTTTTTGTTGGACTGTTGGTTGGACAAAACAAGACATTTGAAGGTAAAGACATTTCAATAATTAAAGTAATTGTTAGCTTACAACCATTTCCCCAACCTTTCTGGCATTTGGCCCTTTAAAATGAAGCAGTGACTATACTTGCCACCTCTTGTCATACCAGCTTACATATAAACACAAGAAAGTGATATCTGCTCAAAACAACTCAGATTGTTATGCTTGAATAATTGTTAGAGGCTTGAAGATGTAAGACACAAACAAAAGAAAAATAATCATCTTTTCTATGTTATTATTCTTGTGACTCCTCAGAATAATGATGTGACCCATTGGAGGAGTCTCTACCCACAGGTTGGGAATCACTGGCCTATACATTCAGATTGATTGTAAATAGATTGATGAATAATTTAAATAATAATAAGTTGCAGCACTGACTGACTAAAACATACTCCAACTAACTGAAAATGAATAAATAAACTGATCTCACGAGCCAGTGTTATACTTCTGCATGTTAGTAGGCTAATTACCAAACACGAAAACAGCTAAGTATCCTTTTGTGGGTATCTGGTACCCAGTGTGTCATATACACATGACAGTGCAGCTGGTGACATCACTGATGACCCCAGCACAAACGCATCAATGCTCCTAGTGTCTCCCCCGGCCACTGCTTGGGACTCGGAGACAAAAGGCAACAGGAAAAAAAGGAGACATGGCTGGCTAATCAACATTCCCTATCTCTTGGACAACAAGTGAAAGCATGCTAACATGTTTAAGAAGAAAGTGTTCCCTTTTCTGGGCACCTTCACTTGGAGATAAAAGCTCAAAGCTGCTATGGATAACTTCAGTAGATTAGGGCTCTACGGTGGCAACACAGCCATGTCTTCTTTCCCTTCCCTTTTCTTATGAATAGATTTTCTCGCAAGGCTCAGCTACTGTGTATTAACTGTACAAACTGGCTGAGTGATTATTTTCTACATTTTTATAAACTGAGCAGAGTAACATATGACATTAATGGAATAGTTGGTTTGCTGCTGTTTGTCATCAAAGGGGGTTCACAATTTAAATTCCTTCATACTTATTCATCAACCTCAACAAGAAACTCAGCAGTGCATGCTGGGAGGCATTTCCATGTGTACCGTGTCCAATACTTCATCTATTTGACAATGACCTCATCAAAACTGCCAACTATCTTTTTGTACCTCACCCATTAAAGTAAAACATTGACTTGGCCTATAATGTGAGGCCTATAAAGATGCATTTACAACCCGAGGCAAGCAGTCTCACGGAAAAACAACCTTTGTAAATGTTTGACAGAATGGGCCTATTATGAAGCAGCGACAGCACAGATCGGTAATAAATATTCCCGCGGACGAAGTTACATTTTACAGTTGTGGAGCTAGAGACTAAAATTACTTATGTACACCCTTTAACCAATTTCGCCTCAGTTTTTGTCTCACAACCAACAGCTGTTTTCTTTTGCGTCAAATACGTAATTATGGATCGGGAATACGCCGGTTCCAAAATGGAAAGAATCCATTGGGGGAAAAAAACGTTAGGAACTGTGAGGCACAGCGCGTAATCAAGTGCTTAGTTGGCCACTTTTACGCAAAAGCTCGGCGTAATTTGTCTTAAAAGAACAGCAACTGGCACAAACAACAGTCATAAAAGTAAAAAAAAAAAAAAAAGCACATTCACAATGTCAGATTATTCCAAGACGACATATAAACGGTACAACCTCCCGACGAAATTCTCCAACACGGAGCTCTTCCCTGCGCTCTGGCCGCCGACGACCGCTATCTGCGGCAGGTCCAAGTTGCAGGACTGGCCGATGGAGCTGAAGGCGTCCTGGAGTTTGTTAATGAGGGGAATTAGGTCTTCCATCCCCCGGTTTCCCATAGCGGCACCTCGGTCAGCCCGGCGGGCTCTATCCTGCTCTGCTCCCCGGTCAAGTAAGAGCCAAATGGTCTCTCTTCCAGAAAAAACTTCCCAGATGGCACAGCAGTCTGTCCAAGCCTCGGTGAGTTTATTTCATTAAAACACAAGGTAGTCTAGAGCCAAGAGTCCCGTCTGCGGTCAGAGCACTGGCGAGGTTTTTAGCTGGATGATTGCATGATAAAAGTAGCAACATTAAACCGAAAACTTCTGTCATCATCCGGTCAGGCGACACCCAGCCTCCGCCGGAGATTATGGCTCCGCCTCCAGCGTCACTCTCCTCTGTCATTGGTCAGCTGGGACGTCTATCAATGTAGGCCTACACATAACATATCCTTTTTACAAAACAGGTTTTGTACTTGTACTTTGAAACAGGGTAAATGAAAAGTCTGTTTGTAGTCATAATACAAATTACGAAACACTTCAAGGGTTCTTTTTTTGCATTGTGCACTAAAGGAAATATCAGCCGACCTGGCTGTATTGGTGGCAGTAGCTCAGTCCGTAGGGAGTTGGGTACGGAACCGGAGTGTGGATTTGTAGCTGAAGAGCTGCCATTTCGCCTCCTTGGCACTGCCAAGGTGCTCTTGAGCAAGGCACCGTACCCCCCCAACCGCTCAGGGCACTGGTCCAGCACTAGCTGCCCACTCACTCTGACATTGTTCCATTTGTGAAAATGTCCTGAGCATGTGTGTGTGTTTATTTCAGGCCTGTGTGTAGTGATTTCTAACAAACAGAGTGTAAATTGTAATTTCCCCACTGGGGATCAATAAAAAGTATAAAAAAATTAAATTAAATTTAGTTTAGTCTCAAGAATATCTTAATCGTAAGGCTACTTAACTTAACTCTTCACTTAAATTTACTTAATCATAAAACAAAAAAATATGAACATTGAATTGTTCTCATACTGCCTTTTTAAAATAGCCTCAGTCTTTTAAATGCCCTTGCAATGTAAGTTATGGGCCTTGAAATAACCAGTTCTTGTTTTGTGCAATAATATTCAGAAGCGTCAGCAGTCTCAGACAAATTAGGTCAGTATTTGCCAAAGTTACAATACTTTCATTATAAAGTTCCTTAAATTCGCCTCTAAAATGCCAATGAGCTGTGAATATAAAAAGACAAACAATGTTTGTCTTTGTATCAGGTGGAGGTTGTAGGATGTTATTTGTGAGAACTGTGTCTGTAGTCGTCACACCAGCCATTTATTGGCAGGTCACCTATTCAACCAGAAGAGAGCGCTCCAAAGCAGAAGGAAAAGAAGAGTCCTCATATGCTGGAAGTATTCAATACAAATATCCTGTATACTAGCAGTTCATTACTCATGAGCTTTGATAGAACATGATTCACTAAAAGTGATACAATGAATGAGTGAAACTGAATATTTTCTGCCATTATAAGATAAGGACACTTAATTATGTTTGTTCACAGGAAAGTTAAAAACAGCAACCAAAAGAATTGGTTTAGTAAAATGTAAGATTTACTGAGAATGAGTGACCCAAGCCAGAGACAGCAGTATTCTCAAACAATAGTTTAATCATTATATTCAGAGCACATTTACATTAATATGTACATATGTCACAAACACAGCCATACTAGATGCTAACTAGCTAACTGGTAAACGCTACGTTGTGTCAAATGATAGGGTCAATTACTCTAAAATGTTGCAGAATCTACTTTTCTATATTGTGGCTGTATGGACTTTATGTACATAGAACAAATTTAACAAACTGTACCGTTAACATCAACAGGTAAAAGACAGCCAGTCTATCTCATGGTTCCCCAGGCTTTTTGACTGTAGAATAGAGAGTCTGCTCTGCTGCTGAAGGATGAGTGACACCTTGAGACCTGCTGTTAGAGGAGATTTTATTTGTGTCAGGAAGTGAATTCCTATCTGTTGAGACACCGACAGTGTCCATCTGGAAATTGACGCTGGCATAGTGGAGCTGGTCTGCTGGAAGGTTGACAGTGGCATAAACGGACGTCAGTGCTTCTCCTGAGCTTGCCTGCTGGTTCCACATCTGTATCTCATCAAAGTGGTGATCTTCCTGCAGAGCAAGTAAGGGTGCAGTATAGCAGCTGTTGTACTCATATGCAAAGTCATAAACAAACACACACACACACACACACACACACACACACACACACACACACACACACACACATACCTCTGTGGTATGTTCAGCAGCGTTCGTCCTCTGCTCTAATGATCCCCCTGCAGCATAAAGAACATTTGATTAGATGGAAACAAGAAGATATATTTATCTATCTGCATTCAAAGTTCACAGTTAGAATCTTGTGCAAGTAAGCTTTCATGTTTGTTTGCCTCTCATTCAGCATTAAAATAATCTGTATTATAATGATCCATTTTGTAAGTAAATATATATTAACATGATTTTGACAGACTAACAATCATTTTGCCGATGAAAGAACAATTCAAGACAAGAAGAATGTTTATACAACTACAAATTCATATAATATATGCATGTGAATGTATTGGGTTTTCCATGTTATTTTGCTAAATTTCCATCCCTCACCTTGTGTACAGGGGAGGTTGTGTCTGCACAGTACAAGTACAAGCACAATTATCAGTATCAACACCAGACACACTACCACAGCTACCACAATGGCAATCCAATCTGCAACCAAGAGACAACAGTTAAAGTTGTTAGAGAACACATCCTATCAACAGAGTTTCATTGTCCTCAGGATTCATGTAAAAAGCAGATGTTGTTTCAATGTTTGTTTGTGCAGTAGAAGTGTTGGCCTATTTTACGGAGACACAAAGTGCTTCTGTTTGTTAGCGGTAATCAAAGTGGCCACCTGAGGTCATGGTGGGGGCATCTGTTGAATAGACATTATTCTTTGTGTTGTCATCTTGTTGCAGTACTGATTCTCTGGTTTTGCGTCCGTCAGCTGTTAAAGAGTGAAAAGCCAGAAAGTTAGAGATGTGACAAAAGGCATAAGCGAAATTACCAAATTACTGCATGCAAAACACACACACACACACACACACACACACACACACACACACACACACACACACAAACAAACATTTTTAATTTAATTTTTAAATATGAATCATTTTTAATGAAGGGAGCTTGTCTCAATTAATCTCCCATCTCGGTGTTTACCTTCTCTTTGTTCCAACTCCTTTGTTCAACGTATTCATTATACTGGAAGCAAAATGTACTTATAGTATTAAACATTAAAATACTTAGTTACTGTGTAAAAGAAAGGGCCATGGGAATGTTGTATTACAGTAATATATGAATTAGTTACATTATTTTAGTAACACTGATGTAGGCTATTTGTAACAGGTTTAGAAATATTGGCATTTAAAAGTTGCTGACAGTTAAAGTTGCATTGTGTTCGTTGCAAAAGGGCTATGTGCAGTCATTGAGGAAGTGGCTGTACTCCGGGTAAACTGTGATGCACAGAAGGTTAAGCCTGATATGGCATAAAAGTGCATTGTGGACTCTGTAAACTTTGCTTAATTGAACTCTTCGTCTCAGATTGATCCTTGTGTTTTGGTAAACTTAAAGCAACACTATGCAACTTTTAGCTGCAGCTGTAGTTCTAATGAGACAACCTGTAGGGGGACCGAAGTGGGAAAAGTTACATAGTGTTGCTTTAAGTCCGATAGAAATCTAATTGTAGTCAGATTTCTCTGACCTTAGGGCCTTATTTTGGACAAATTCCCACTACACAGGGGAGATGTGTATTGATTTGGTTTTGAGTGCTGTGAACACATTCAAATTGCTGACATACACATACCAACATGTGTTTGTTTGGCTGCACTGTACAATTATACACCAGCTGCCCTTCTGTTGTATTTCTGATAAAGTAGCTGCTCAATGAGTCTGTATTACACTTACTGTTACCATGGAATCCACAGAACTGAACAACTTTGATGTTGCAGCTGGTCAAAAGGGGGGCTAATTTTAGTAGTTGTTATGTATAGCCATTTGTAAAATGAAAACTCATCATGTGTTTTGTATCTTGAATCTTGAAACTGTACCTGTATAAAGTATAAAGTAGCAGAAAATTAAAAATACTCATGTAAAGTACGAGTATTTCAAAATTGCACTTCTTAAATAAATCTACGTAGTCATAGTCCACCACTGGAAATATATACATGTTTCTAATTTCAGTCATGCTACTAGATCACTCTCTCCTTTCTTCAGCTCAGTTATGCAGCTGTGTAAGACACAAAAAAATTAACATACCTTTTTACTAGGAATATAATACCCTGCAAAGTTATCCAGTACTTTGTTCTTCTGATATCCCTTATATAAAACCTGCCTTTAGAAAAATATGTCTCCTGGTCTGATGTGTGTATCAGTTCCTCACAGTTGGAAGGATTCTCTCCCTTGCACAGGAATTTCTCATTGCTCTCGTGGCTGTCTGGATAGGTACGCTCAATGTGGGCAGCTTCTCCAGTGCCGTGATTTATTGTCTTTGATGTAACGTCATCCGAGTCTGAAAAATGTGTACAACTTTTCTACAAACTAAATTCTATTTTTCTGTAGACATGCTTTGTCTGTATGTATGTAAGCTTGTGTTATGTTGGCTAGTTTTGAATCAGGATCATTAAAAGCAGATCAATACTCACTCAAAATATGCAGGTCGATCTTAGTTAAACATGCAGTGGAACTGTCATCTCTTTCCATAACACACCGGTATCTTCCAGCATCATCCTGGGTCAGTGTGGAAATGATCACAGTGTAGATTCCTTGCTGTTTGTCATCTATCAGGGAAAACCTGCCTCGTATTGTGTGATTTGAAGTGTAAGTTGAAATCAGATTTGTGCAATTAAAGTTTCCATCTTCTCTACAGAAGTGTTTGACGTTGCTTTCTTTCGTTTTTGGATACTCGCAGTTGATGGTAGCAGAGCCTCCATGATATGCCTTCTGGATCACTGGGGATTTGTCACCTGTCAGAGAGTTGAAACATGTCTGAGTATGAAACTGAAGGCTGACCTTTTCACTCAGTAAGGCAGCATATGTTTATGTAGCTCTAATTGTCTCACATTCCAATACCTGAAGGTTCTTGTCCAACCCAATTATGTACACAACACACACAGATTTCTGGTCAGCACACACATAATCTGTCTTGATTATTAATTGAATTGTATCAAAGCCTCTGAAAACTTGGCATCACATTTTAAGTATATAAGCAACAATAAAACCATATCTTTAGTTATGATTTATTTAGAATTTCACTCTCAGAACTTTGGTTACTCTGCTTCATCAAGGCAGTATGGGCGTGGTTTGATCAGATTTGATTGACAGAATCCAAACAACCCACCGCCAGCAGATTCTGATTCAAATGTTGATAAATCCTAATTGGTGCATGGAAGGATGTAGCTTTACCTTTGCCCCACATACTTAAAACCATTGAGAGGAACACAGATGTGTAATGTAAATAACCTGCAGATGTTTTCCTCGTGCTGAAGAAAACATTCCCGTTATAGCTTAATGAGAAAATATCTTTTTAGGACCTTTAACGTTGCTCTAATAAGTAGTATGACACTGTTGCAGTTTGTTACAGTAAAGCTAATTTTAACCACTATACGGTTTAAACAGCTGGATAGTTTTATCTATATAATGACGCATCAAATTTTATAAGCTCATAACATGTTTTGTAAATTCATGTAACTAAATGTGGAGTAAAGTGTACATTTCTGCACTGTAGTGAGTATAAAGTAGCACAAAATAAAAAAAAGCCTCAAGTAAAATAAAAGTATCTCAAAATTGTACTCCAGAACAGTACTTAAGCAAATGTACTTTCCATGTCTGGAGTTTGAGCTGCCATGTGTATGATTTTCTAGGCGTTATTTCATTTTGACATTAAACACCAAGCACCTCTCTGCAAAAGTATTTTGTGTGATGCTTTGCATCTTCATTGTACTTACAGTTTATGTTGTCTGGTCTTTCCTTGTTTCCTGTCACAGCCAGTAAACTCACACCAGCTGTTGTAAAAATTGCAAGTTATGTCATTACAACACAGTCAACAGGTTGTTTGCCAAAATATGTTTCACACTCGTCAAAGAAAAACACAAGAATAATATAATTACCTGTCATTAAGTAAATGATGACTTTAAGTGATATTCTCATTGTCTCAGTCCTGATTTTTCCAGCTGACTATAGTTTAAATCCTACTTCATCAAATATTAAACTAAATTCCTCTGCAGTCATTCATCAGGACATCAGTGTACTAATGTCAGGACTACTGCCACACCTCTTTCTTTCTGCACAAATACTGTAAGAGTGTGCCAGCTTCTCCTTTCTAACACATAATACATTTGCATTTCAAAATGAGGGTGTATAATGTTTTATGGAGATAGAGTAAAATGGAGAGAGAAAGGCAGAAGAGAAAGAGAGATGGAGATTGAGAGTACTGACTCATATTCAGAGCAATTCTTCACCTTCTGCATCTATTGATAGCTTCCTCTTAGAAGTAAAAAAAAAAAACAAATACAAATGGACTTCAGAGAACAATGTCCACAATGTCCCTCTTATCTTTAGATCAAAATAATTATAATACCTGCTATTTATATCCAGACTGCAGGTGATCTACCTATTACAGTATGTGATGATCAGATACTTGTATTCTTTTCAGGAGAGATAACAGTGCAATGGAATATTCAAAACTTGTTTGAAGCTACAATTAAAAACCTGTGTGAACATATGATCCTCGTGTGTTCCAAAGAAATGATATTGTATTTCCAAAAAGTGCTTTTATCTTTCTTTCTTTCTTTCATTTATTATACAGGAAAGTTAAAAGTAACATTAAGTTACAATATAAACCGGCCTGACTCAGTTTAAAAACTTGTTTCCAGCAGGTTCCTGTTCTGCAGAAACATAAAACATTAAACACAACTTACAGTACATAAGGACAGAAACATTTGTACAGGACATCTGCATGGACTAGACAGATACGGACAGCTAAAACAACAATACAGTTATAGCACATGAGGACAAAAACATAGATACAGGACATTAGTATGGGCTAGAAACATATGACAATACATTATATTATTGTAAAAACTCATACTCTTGTAAAAATAAATGGATCTAATCCATTCAGACCCAGGCTCCGTTGTGATTAACATCAACTATTTATGAGTCTTAGCCAATTAAAATTGTTTTTTAAATGGATTTTGATTTTGTCCTAGTAACTAAGTAGACTCAAACTAACCAATAAATGTCAAGTTATTTTTAAGTTGCCAGGTGGCAGAGTGACACATTGCACAAGATGAGCAAAACAGGAAGTGAAGAAAAAACTCTATTAACCACATTATACACATGCAGACCTCACTTTCTTGAAAATGGCATAACATTGGCGTATGTTACGTTAAGTTATTAGCAGTTATTGTTAGCAATGTATCTCAATTACGTTTTGGACTTATAAGGAGCATCCTTATGGTTTTATTCATGATGGACATCAGAGATAATGTCCTCAAATAGTGTAAGTGACACTGAATCTAAACATGCGAAGATGTCTGCGTGTTCAGATATGACTTTCTCCCTTTCATCTCACACAGTATCTTTGTCTCACAGCTTCCCCTGGGAGGCCTCCAGATGAAGTCAGTCAACCTCAAAAGCCATATGATTATTCATTATGTTATATGTCAACTGAGATGTTTGGCTTACATGACCAACATATTTGTATTGTGAGAATGTTACCACATATATGGTTCAAACAACCATTAATGGAAAAATCCATTATAAAGTTTAAAGCCCAACTATATCAATTTTGCAGGCAAATTTAACACGTCATTATTCATCATAAAAATGTAACGTGAAATTCGTAGGCAATAAAACATACCATTGTTCAGTTGAATACACACAGGGGTTCTGCTGCTACAGCCTTACTTTGTCTGGTATACGTACCATTAGCTTGTGGTTGCTATGGTTAGCAAATGTTATTAGACTTTAGATGGATATCACTGTGGTATTGACATTACTGAGTCACTTTGTGGACGTGACTTTTATTAAAGTTGTGTTGTTTACCATCATCCTGTAAATGTCACTTGTAGCCACAGTGGCCGCTGTTCACAGTTACATCATCTTATTTTACACTTTTCAGCCAAAACATCCATCACAGTGGACAGTGGACTTGCAAAATAATATATTTTTGCATCACATTTTTGATTTACCTAATTTCTCATGGGATAAGAAAACAAACAAAAAAAAAAGTCTTATAAATGTGGAAAATGCTAAAGTTAGAGAATGAATAAAAAGATGAATTTGCAAAAACAGGACGCATTAACACTCCAGGAAACTGGTGTTGGTTTATTCATTTTAAGAATGTCTTTTTTGCAAATGAACTCTTCAGTTAGACTTTTTTAAACAGGGGGTAAAGCTTGGTAAAGGTGAATAGGTGTATTGGAGAAAGAGTGTGGCACAGCTGCATGTAACATGGTAGAATAGTTTAAATTAAAAAAAATAAAATTATTCCTCACACGAAAACAATTCAATTCAATTCAATTGTATTTATAGTATCAAATCATAACAAGAGTTATCTCAAGACAATTTACAGAAAGACCACACTCTATAATTTAAAAAGACCCAACAATTCCAATAATTCCCCCAAGAGCAAGCATTTAGTACAACAGTGGTGAGGAAAACTTCCTTTTAGGCAGAAACCTCGGACAGACCCAGACTCTTGGTGGGCGGTTGTCTGACGGTGCCGGGGGTGCAAGTGATGAAATAATTCAGTGAATCAATAACAGAACATGCTCTTACCATCAAACTGCATGGGTGGATGATCGACAAGTTAATAAATAAAAACAAACACATGAGTATATAAAACAATAACAATAAAACCAGCAGAAACTATGTTTTTGGGTGTCTGACGGTGGCGTACAGGTCAGAGGGTTCAGCAGCTGATCTGATCTCTATCCTGGGCTGGGCGGCTGCCTCTGTGTTGAAGCAGACTGTGGAGTAGAGCAGATGGACGCCCTCACTGATGTGATGGTCTCCAGCCTCAGTGGAGGGGCTGCTGACGCTGCAGACATTCTCCTTGTGCTGATTGATAATCCGTGCAGAACCATCTTCTTCAAATACACAACAGCATTAGATCTTACAAACCATAATCAGGATGAATTCTTGAGTCCAATGCCCCTGATTTCCAGTCAGAGAATCATTGGATGAATAATAACGTTGCAGAGACTTGCAAGTTAAATTAAGGTCTCTTACCTCTTGCTGCATCATGTCTGTGTTTCCTCAGTCTAAAGTACAAAAACGCCAACAGACAGATCGGGGTGCAGCAGCAGCCACAACCAAGTACAGTCCCTTTCCTGCCAGTGGTGGTAACACTAGAGCGAAGGAAAATACCACATAAACACATCTCATGCTCAAAACAAATAGTGTAAGAAGATCAAACAATAAATAAAGAGTGGGGCCTAAAGTTATATATCGCTTTTCTGTTTACCTGTTGAGTTTTACTTGACAGAAATGTTCATAAAAATCCAAAGTGCCTTTTAATTTATCACAACTGCTTGTTTGTATATGAAATTACATATACACGTATATAAAATTACATATACACGTATATAAATAAACTATAAACGTGTACATTACATTTAGTATTTGAATATCAAGCATTAGCTTTACCTTTTTAAAAGGTGACATATGCTGCACACATTTGAAACCAACTTCCTGATGAATTAAAACCTTTTTTAAAAAAAAAAAGTATATTAAAACTTGTGTAGAGCGTTGTATATGTTTAAAATATGTAAGATGTCATCATTACCAAGATTTTTTTTTTATAGAAAATTGTCCTTTTAAAAGTTGGCTAAGACTCGGATAATCCCCAACAAAATCAACACATTCTTTGGAATTCTACTACCACACACCTCACTTTTTTTTTTTTGAATAAATTGTTGTGTGTGACATATTACCTGTATGCATCTGTAGGGGGTGTGAACCACAGTCTTGTACTACTGGCACTCTCTGTCGCTGAGTAAAAGAAACCACCACAAAACAGACAGCAAATATTTGTTAATGTATGGAGTACATGAATCATTCTATAAATCTAAAAACAAATAGGCATTCCTGAACACAATGTAGTCTATTACACATGGTTTAAACAATCTGTAGTTCTTTCGGATCGCTGCTGGTTCCTGGTGATGGCTTGAATTGTGGTTGAAATATTGAAAATTTGATGTGACCAGGGGAGGTTTGAGAGGTGCAGGAGCTGTAAAAGAAAGACAATAGATGCTCAGGGAGGAAGAATGAACACAGTAATAGGGAAGAAGGAAAGCTAGAGATAGAAGAGATCAGCTGACATACCTTTGTGGACTTTGAGTTTGATTTCTGTTTTAGGATCAAATAGGTATGTATCTATTTCACACCAATATGTCGTCCATCATTCAGGGTCAGTTCATGGATGGCCACATGCAGGATCCTATTTTTTGTGTCATCACAGAGGTAATATTTCCCTTTTTGTGTCCTCTCTTTGCACAATTTGTCAGTGATTTTAATGAGAATCCTACTTGTGCCATAGTCATCCTTAGAGAAATATTTAGGATCGTTTTCATTCCCAGTGTCATATGGGCAGAAGATGTACGTCCTCCCTCTTGGGCTCCAAGATATACCTTTGAGTGTTGGCATCTGACTGCTTCAAAAGAAAAATAAACAGTACGTTATTATTTTAAAGATTTTTTTTGTAAAGGCCAATGTGCAGAAAAATGCTTTGTCCTTCAAATCATTTCAAGTCACCCAACTGGATGTCTTCACTGACATTCAACAATTAATTATATCTAAAAATATATATTCTCAGCAATATAATTAAGGATATCAACACTGTAGGGAGACTGTGTTGTTTTAAGTAATTACCAGAGAAAAGATCTTTGTTAAATTCTCTCTCCCCTTTTGTTTTTCCTTAGGGTCTACTGGTTTCTCTGCCCTTCACCAAGTCTCACTTCACTGAGTCTAAATTCAATCTAAGGCTTTTAAGGTGCTTGTCCACTGTAGCATCTTCTTTTTCTCACTTCCCCCTTCTCAGTTCCTATGTGATCTCTGTGTGTATGAGTGTGTGTGTGTGTGTGTGTGTGTGTGTGTGTGTGTGTGTGTGTGTGTGTGTGTGTGTGTGTGTGTGTGTGTGTGTGTACTTATTGTGGGTGGTGGGTGTGTGAAAATGTTTCACTTCTTCACTGTTGGGAATTAGGAAGGTACAGATTCAATTATTATCAATTTATCAAATATGTTTTATCAATATTAATTAAGTTATGACATGTGTATTAATAACTTTATCAACTTGACAACCAATCAAAACGGGCCACCACCCTGGAATCAGGGACCAATAACTGAACTGTGAAAACAGTCTCATAGGTGGTGTTCTCTTTGAAAATACAGATCTTAATTCATTTGATTAATTTATCTCATATTTATAAAGTGAATGGGAAGGGTGAAATTTGAGCACTGACCTGTTCAATGTTATTACAACATATACACAAATAATCACAAACAACTGCTCTTTAAAGTAAAATAGAATTTATTTAACTTCCAAATCATGAATTGTCAATCAATAGTTCTTATTTACTTATTACAACTACAACAAAGGCAAAACAAGCAAACATATGGTGTGTGTGTGTGTGTGTGTGTGTGTGTGTGTGTGTGTGTGTGTGTGTGTGTGTGTGTGTGTGTGTGTGTGTGTGTGTGTGTGTGTGTGTGTGTGTGTGTGTGTGTGTGTGTGTGTGTGTGTGTGTGTGTGTGTGTGTGTGTGTATGTGTGCGAAAGAGGGAGAGAGGGGAAGATGACCTTTGTAGTTTAAGCGCAAGGCACAAAATGACTACTCGAGGACATACACAAACTGTGAAAATTGGTTACAATACCGCGTGACTATGGGTTGGCCATTTGTGTGTGCGTGTGTGTTAGGTAAGTGTGTAAAGAGGACAGAAAAGCACACTTTAGAGTAGGGATGTCACGAGAACCGGTACTTCGGTACCAACTCAGTATCAAAATTCTGAAAATGTGCTGGTACTCATTTTTCCACAGTACCGTAGGTACCAGGGGATGCAATCCTTCCGGACCTGACGGGGGCAGTATATACGCCTAACATTAAAAATGTTATAGACTGCTGCTAAATGCTAAAGAAGAACACCGACCAGCACGGAAAAACAGCAAATAGCCCCTCATCTCCCTGTACGGCTTGACCACATTCAGCTTCTGGCTTTACCGTACATCTACGGCGGCGGCTTTCACGAGTTCACCTGGAACTCCCAAACCACAAGTGAGTCTATTTCTCTCTGCCGTTGTCTATCAGAACCTAAAGTGTGCTCTGATAGTGCTTGTTTTAACGGACCTCTATAGCATCAGTTAACTTTAACCAGCCCGGTTCTTTGTGAAAAACAACGGCAGAGAGAAACAGACGTAACTATTGTAAACATAGTTGCTGTCTGGGAGTTCCGGGTGAACTCATGAAAGACGGTACCGTACGCTGGCTGTGTGGTGATGGCAGGCTTCAAAGCAATGGGCGGTGGGGTCCAGAAGACTGACGTTTTCGTTTTTGTAAATCACGCTCTCCTTGCCCCCTCCACTCCACACCATAACAGAAAGTTGAAACTAAAAGAAAACACTGAAAGAAGAGTGAAATGACGCTGCCCCCCCCCCCAAATGTTTAAATAAAGGAATTAATGTTTAAGTATTATTATCTTCCTTCTTTTTTTTTTTTACACACACCGTGGTATCGACTTTAGTCTCGGTATCGAATACTAGATTTTTGGTATCGTGACATCCCTACCTAGAAAGACACTTGGAATCTTGATTTTCGAGGAAGTGATAATCAATCTTCTCGTTCACCCAGGACTCTGACCTAATTTGACGTTGTGGCAGGGGTCTGAGAAGTTGTCTTATGAGGGGAATGTTTATTACTCAGCCTCTTGCGGGCCAGCAGCTGACTTCTTGCGGCAATAATAACCGATCCCTTTGTCTACACAGGGCAGTGCTGAGGTTCGAGTGACGAACGGAAGGTTTATTATCTCGCTCATACAGTAACTAACTTCTCCACGGCGAGAGATAGCAGTGTAGCATTACAGTTTCAATATAAGCTATAGTATCAAACACAAAATATCAACAAGTACCGTGATCACAGCAATAAATTGGTGGTCACAATCATATTAATGGTGAGACATTTGCAACAGTAGCGCTTACTAATTAATAACACATTCAATGTAGTAACAAGTTGCAGCAATAGCGGTTACTGACATTAATAACAAACACCTATATTTCTCTGCCCAGAAACTTAAGTCTCCTTACTGTGTGTGTTCCCGTTTGTTTGGTCCCATAAGCCTCTTTCTGACCAAGTAGTTACAGGAACGTAGTTATAGGAACAGTCCATTTCTAAACAGTTCTACTAACTACTCTCCCCCAGAACCAGTTTGGCCATTTGCATTCACACTGGCCAAGTGGCCATAGGAACTGACCTTTTGTTATTATAATCACAGCCATCTAAAAACCACTATGCAGAAAAGGGAAAAGGAAAAAGAGCCTGCCCTGAAGTAGGCACTGAAAGAGTTACAGGAACTGTGGCCAGAGGAACTTAATAATCCCCAAATTGGTCCAGTCGGAACACGAGAAAAAAAGGGTTCTAGGAACGTTGTGTTCTAGGAACTGCAAAAATCCCTCCGGTCGGAAAGCGGCTTATAGATGCTCCACGGTAAACAAAACGGACCTGTCTCACTCGTCAGTGATTCACGGAAAAAGCTGGTTTCTCTTCAAAGGCAGTGAAGAACCAGTTCAGTTGACTTGATAAGAAAAGCGGTGTCCACGTTGTCTGATTTCTTGTAGAGCTACAAGAACACCAAAATGGTCCACTCGTCCGGAAGATGAAACTATTTAGAGTACAAATGTTTGGCTGTGCTTCCAGTTTAGCACGGATGCAATGGATAGCAATGGTTTGTCTTCTTTAGCCATGTGTTGCAGTGAGTGACCGATGTTTGTCTTCTTTAGCAACTTGAGGTGTTGCAGTGAGTGACAATGAGAATGTGTGAGTGGTGGGTATTTGCTGTTTAGCATAAAACAGAATATAATCTAATAATACAGCAGAGGAAGATACTGCACATAACAGTGAGGGTGATCAGCACTGAGGTCATACATTGCAATAGACTGTTCATTCATCCGTTGCTTTGTGTTGAATAGCGGAGTATGTAAGCACAGGTGTGACAGTGTTGGAGTCTGTGTGTTTGATGAAGCTAACAGTGGAGTAGAAGAGACCTTCTGGTTGGATCTGAGACTCTGATGAAACAACGTTGGAGTAAATATTATCTGAGTGATCTCTGTTGGTATCTTGGTGCTGAACGGTCGACGAGCAGAAGATGCTGTTAGCCCTGCTGTCTGTTTCTTGATCCTCATTGGCTGTTGAAGAGGAAGTAGTGATGTGGTACATGGTTACATCTTGTTTCTGACCCGATGGTGTTGCATATACTATGTCATGGTCCTTTCCTGTGTGGTGAGTGATGATACAATACACAGTTTTAGATCCCTGTGAAATTAAAACTAAGTGTTTTACTTTCACTTCCTGAAAAACAATCAATATTTGTGGTGCCATAATGCTGCATTAAAAGCAGCACAGACAAATGATAAAAAAAATTCAATAAATGCTGCCCATTTCTGAAAGAAACCACCAGGGAGAGCAAAAGAGAAGAGAGATATCTTTCAGGACAGACATAGTTTGCAGAATAGACGGAAATAAAGTAGTAGAAATTACAATATGGAAAATTACAAAATGAAAAATGTGTCCCTCTTGCTGCTAGGTGGTTGCCTACACATTAGCTACAACTTTGTACTTTCAAAGTGCTAAAATGTTGCTACATGTTGAGAGACTGGCAGAGTGGCTGTGGTTGTTAGAATGTGATATGCTCTGGCTATAAGCAGTAGGCGATTTGTTAATTCAAAAATAAATAGTTTAGAGAATATTATAGAGCCAAGAAGAAACAGACAGAAGGACGTGACTCAGAGAAAAAAACTCCCAATTACAAATTTGTCTGCTCAGCCTTGCTGCCAGTTTGTCTCTGCCACTGCTGTTCACACAATATGGCTATTATTCAACTTTTAAAGATATATTAATTAAAACAATTATCACTTTTCCACATTTCTTACAACTTCACCTCCTCACACAAAAAAAATTAATTATTCCAGACCTTTTTCACATTAGTGGTGTTATTCAACTTGTCAATGAAATTCATACCAATTAAAACAATTCCCACTTTGACAGCTATTCTCACTACTTCAGCTTCTTCTTACAGATTATTAATCTAGTTTAGCTTTAGCAATTTAGCTATTCAGCATACACACACATTTTCTGCAGGAAATGCATTTTCTAGTTGAGTCTGGTATCCAGTAGATATAATAAATCCATGGGTTGATTGTAGTTGCTTGTGTGGTTTCAGGTGGTTGCTAAGTGATTGATATGGCTCCCAGGGCAGTTTGAGGATGTTTGTATGTTCGAGTGTTCTAAACCAGTTTTTCCAAAACTTCACGCCAAAACTGACACAAATTAGACCATGGACCTTTGATAGGGTGTCGTCTCAGAGGCCCCCATTTGATAGGAGTTTTGCTTTTAGGTGTTTTATTATAGGACCCCTACTCTGAAAATATTATTATATAAGTCTGTTTAATTTTATACCAGAATGTGCGCTGATGTCTCTGTTGCGATGTCTAAAGAATGTTAGAAGGGCAATCGCCAGAGCCAGCACAACCACCCCGAGACCAGCTCCAATGCAGACAAGCTTCTCTGAAAAAAGGGACAAAATAATGTCTCAGTATTATGTTTCACTCAGGATTTTGTCTCTCACATACACATCTACACTCAACCAGACAGTTGCTTACTAGAAGATAGAGCATTTGATTGAGGGTCATTTGTGTTTCCTGAAAGAAAAAAGAAAGAATTATGTTAATGTTGTTCTTTGTCTCTCAATCTCATGTATCTGCTGTGTTAGTGGATTATAGCTTTCCTGTAATTACTGTCTGTTGCAAAAAAGAGAAGATCAGTTTCAGACTGTGTTGTGAAATATTGGCCATAAAAAAGGAAATAGAACAAATGTCTTTATCTTTTAAGTGATGAAAAACAACAATGTCATTAAAGCTATTTACTGTATATTAAATCAACTCACCCTTTATGACTGTGAGGAAAACTTCACCGTATGTGTCAAAACCGATTCTCTCTACTCCACACCAGTAAATTCCTAAGTCATCCTCTTTAAGAGAAAAGATGGTCACGTAGAATGTGTTTCCTTCATCTTTAATACTGTATTTTTTGTGTAAGTCGTTATTTGTTCTGCTACTTATCAGGACGTCTTCATTTTCACACGTTCCCTTGCAGAAATATTTGACGTTGGAAAATGCGTTGGAGTGAGAGCATTTTATTGTGACATCACTCCCCAAAACTCCTGTTACGGACAGAGCTTCAGTCTCCCATAACCCTGCACAAAACACAGACAGCAACAAAGGTCAGATCATCATGCTTTTTGCATCCAGTTGTGGACCTCACTAGTTACACTGTATATTACCAAGCAGCTAGACTTATCCTGTGATTCAAAGCAGTGGTTGCAAAACCTTTACGACTTCTGACCATTTTGCTTTCTCATCCCCCCCACAGGTTGCATATGTCTGTTTTTTGTAGCCAGTTTATTCTGTTTTATTTAAGTTGTTTTTAAGAGGCCTGAAGAGGTCAGACTATGCAGTATTCACAAGAAAAAAAGCTGATCTTAAAGAAGTCTGACATTTGGCTAGTACATTTTGTATTTTTTAACCCTAGTAATCATTTCACTGTTCTAAAAGTGCACTTCCTAATTTTGTTACAGCTCTCAACAGCACCGACAAATCCAGAGTGTTTCCACTCAAAGTGTTTTAAAAGTCAACAAATATTGTGTTATAGGCTCAAAAACAACAGCCACGAATCACTGGGAGTCAGCAGGATCTACAGAGCCCTCTAACAAAGTCAAGAAAAAAAACGTCCAACAGAAAAAAATTACAACCACAAAGACACTAAACATTCAAATAGAGGAAGAGAGAAAGAGCTACAGAATGAATGTCCATAAACTTACCTCCCAGAAAAAAGACCAAAATGAGGGAAATCATCTTCACGCTGCTCATAAGATTTGTACGTCTGTCACTATCTGTTGCCTTTTCTTATCTCACCCTGATTAAACATCTTTGTAATTTTCTCCAAATTAATGAAAACTTGTCATAGGTTCCTCTTTGTTGTTACACTTCCTATGTTTAACCAGCTTCTTCTGTCTAAATCTCCCCACCAAACCACGTAAACCATGTGAGAAGCATCGAAACATCGCTCCCATCTCTTGCCTGTCTCATAGCTAATGTTTAAGATCAATTAGGCGAGTAAATAATTCACACAAGGAAACCCTCAGATATTATCACTTTGTTTATTTTGGTAAAATATATTACAGCAGAGTGAGACAGTGGTTACTACATCCAGTCTGCTCTTCTTCGTGGATTTTTTTTAACTCCTACAACTTGAGTTAATAGTCATGCTCAGACTGGTATTTCTTTTTGGTCTTATCTTTTGTTTGTCCCATCCAAAATGGTGCATTTTCCTCAAGAAATGACAAAACACAGAAATAATGAACACTATAACTACTTGAATTACTAAAGATCCTTAATCATTAACTTTTAAATTGGCCAACATCCTGTCATATCCTTCTTTCATCCATGCACGGTAAAGAATAATTTTGGTTTATTACAATTAGGGTCTTACTTTTGTTGTTTTGGCCATCATTCCTATCAACAATTATAAAAACAGATTTTACCAACATGGCAACAAGAAAACCAAAGTTAACTTTCCATCGGTTGTAATTAACCTGGAACTATCCCTCAACAGTATAACTGTTAATCTGCTCTTTGACTCCCAGAGGTCCATCTTTAGGATCGTAGTTTCCATGAAGGCTGTGATAGACGTGCTCCTCTAACCGGCTGAGATCCAGATGCTGGTACTGGCAGATGTGCTTTGGTCCATCCACATCAACATATTCACCAAGGCCGAGAGTGACAGTAGACTCCCGATGCTTTGATGTGAAGTGGGAGCAGAGGTCAGGTGGTGGCGCCGGAAAAGCTGAGATATCAGCGCAGTCTGGAGCCGAAAAGCTGCAGCGGAGTTCAGGTTCAGTTCTGATACCAGGCATCATTGTCTCGTAGTCAGATGATGTCTGTGGGATGAGCAAAAACCTGCTGATAGTAAACTGCTTCTTGCACGAAATTTAAATTTAAATGCAAATTTGTTACTGGGAACTGGACAATGTGGTACTTTTCAGTCGGCAAACAAGACTACAAGTATACAGCCATGCTAGCGACTGTGTGAGGCAATACTTAGGCACATTGTTGCTTTGAACAAAATGCTATCAGCATGCTAACATGCTCACAATAACTATGCTAATATGTTGATGTTCAGCAGGTATATTGTTTACCAGGATCATAAGGTGATCATCAACGGCTGACATCTGACACTCATTAAAACCTAAGCCATGGTATGCGGGCGTTAACTCATTGCATCAACTGAAAATCCAGCTCAACATTAGCTAATTAGCATAAAGCACCAAGTACAGCTGATGCTCATGGGAATGTCATTAATGTTGCAAGTATTTAGTCATCAACCAAAGTATTAGACAATTTGACCTGATGATGCATGACGTTGTACTAGAATCCGTGCCAATCCATCCACTAGTTACTGAGATAATTCAGTCTGAACAAAAGTGGTGGACCAACCGACGTTGCCAACCCTAAAGCCATGCTGTGTGAGCCAGCTACTGTGGCTAAATGTTTGGACTAACCTCTCCATTCTGACGTGGGCCAGGTCTTCGGTGTTTAACAGCCAGCAGAAGACAAAGTGTGAACATACATATAAACAGCATTGCTGTGATACACATCGCTGCAGTCATGAACAGCGGCAGGTGGAGCTCTGCAGGAGAGAACAATGACTGTTTACCTGGCAGAGGATTCACTCAGACACACTATTAATTATAAATTTGAAACACTATTAAAACAGATGGACACACACACACACACACACACACACACACACACACACACACACACACACACACACACACAGTCCCCAATTAACTGGTCTTAAGTCTGAAATGTCAAGTCAAGTATATGGGGTGCCAAATGTAAAAGTTCGGTTACAGTTTTTTAGCTGATAAATTTTCAACATTTAGCTCACATTTAGCGCATTTTCCTCACATTTGAGACAGAAATTATATATATATAATATCTAAATGTTAAATATAAATGTTAAATCTAAATGTTAAATATATATCTAAATGTTAAATCTAAATGTTATATCTAAATCTAAATGTTAAATTTATATCTAAATGTTATATCTAAATCTAAATGTTAAATTTATATCTAAATGTTAAATGTTAAATCTAAATGTTATATCTAAATCTAAATGTTAAATTTATATCTAAATGTTATATCTAAATCTAAATGTTAAATTTATATTTAAATGTTATATCTAGATCTAAATGTTAAATTTATATCTAAATGTTAAATGTTAAATCTAAATATTATATCTAAATCTTATTCTTAATAAAATACGGTAATGTAACCAAAGTATTGAAAACTACTTACATGTGGCTATAGTGTGACAGGCCTACTGCTGTTCAGTCTCGCATTGCGAGACCTAGCTAACTTAGCTAGTTACAGTGCTGCGAGGCCTGTTCAGATGACATGTCGGCTGCAGTGTGTGAGCTAGATTGCTTGTGAAGGATGAGTCAAACTAACGTTAAACACACAAGGAGATATGAGTCAAACAAAACAACGGCATTATAGTACACACAAATATTAAGACATTTCTGTGATATAAGTCAATAATACAAAATACTGACCAAAATGTATTTACTGTACCAACAGGTGTTGACTGAAAATTGCGGTGCAGCGCGATTTGAAGCCACTGCAGTGGGCGTGGTTTCCTTGGGGATTTGAATATTTTCTAAATATTTAGCTTTACACTTGGCGACACATTTAGATATAACATTTAGATTTAACATTTAGATATAAATTTAACATTTAGATTTAGATATAACATTTAGATATATATTTAACATTTAGATTTAGATATAACATTTAGATTTAACATTTAACATTTAGATATATATTTAACATTTAGATTTAGATTTAACATTTAGATTTAGATATAACATTTAAATATAAATTTAACATTTAGATTTAGATTTAACATTTAACATTTAGATATAATAATATATATATATATATATATATATATATATATATATATATATATATATATATACAATTTCTGTCTCAAATGTGAGGAAAATGCGCTAAATGTGAGGAAAGTGAGCTAAATGTTGAAAATGTATCAGCTAAAAAATTGTAACTGAACTTTTACATTCTGTACCCCATACAAGTATAGTAGGACTTTATTTGTCCCCAAAGGGGCAGTTGGTTTTGCAGCAGTGACAGTACACAAGTTCAAATACAAATACAACAATAAATAGCAAACATGTAAGAACAATAAACAAACTAATTTAGACAAAAGTAAACTTAATTCAAATTAAAAAAAGCTGTGTTCATCATGCAGTTCGAATCTGTAGTTCGAATGAGACATAATGGACACAATTCCGCTTCCAACCTGTAAGGGGACCGAAGAGGAAAAGTGCTTTGGTGTTGCTTTAAGTTTAATGTGTCCTAAATGTGTCGATGAAGATAGCCCAAGTCAGGAACACACACACACACACACACACACACACACACACACACACACACACACACACACACATATTACTCACTGTCCACTGTGACATCCTTTGGAAATATGGCGGATCCAGTTACTTTCAAACAAAAATACAAAAAAAAGTATTTAGGTACAAAAATAGAATGAACACACAGAGATAACTAATGTATTGTGTAGTTATTCTGATCTTACTGTGATGCATTTGATTTTTTGGAGGGGTTGCTGCTGATAAAGGACAGCAAAAAAAAATGTGTTTACAAAAATGTACATGCACCTACTTTGCAGTTGTACTAACCTTTAATAACCAATAGAAAGTTCAGAAAAGAGGAACATGTATAGGAAAGGTAACACTACTTAGTTCTCATATGAGTGGTCTGACATTTTTAGATGGAAATCACCAGGTGGACAGAAACTATACCGCATTTGTCTTGTAAGCTATCTATTAAAGCTATAAGGCACTAACCAGAAACCAGAATATATTATTTTATTTTTTAGGACATAGTGATCCTGTGCCAAGACATGTCATACTGTACCTCTGGCAACATTCAGTTGTATGAAACTGATCTCATCAGGGAGGGATGTAATGTGCACCCCACAACGGTACGTCCCGCTGTCCTCCAAGGTGAGTTTGTCCACACTGACAATGAAGAAGGCTCCGGTGTGGTTGTCGTACAGAGAGAAACGTCCATTTTTGTGTATCTCATGGTCTACTCTCCTTATCAGGGGGTTGGTGGACACATTGTCATCATTGTCATGGCAGAAGTACTTAGCATTGCTCTGCAGGCCATTTCTATAGTCACATCTGAAGTCAAATCTCTGTCCTTCCACACCGGTAACAGCTGTGGTTTTGACACTGATCAGAGCTGTCAGTCAGAAAAAGCTGTGTTAGTTGCGTACTCATGTGTTTTAATAAATAGTTTAACTCAAGTGAAGTCCTTAAAAAATCTTAATGCATAGCATACAGCCCACCTTGGATTTGTAGTATAGTAATGATGACAGTTGTAGTCATTCTCCATGAGATCCAGGTGGCTCCCATTACTCCCAGTTTAACTTCAGTCCAAAAACTCTGATTCTTCCCCACTTGCACAACGAGGCAGCGACCTGGACTAAAGACTGTGTCTGTGTGTTAAATCTGGTGCTTTCATGTCCATGTGTTTAAACCTCTTCCTCTTTCATGACAAACCAGTCCCCATAACCTTCAACCTATGGAAGTGAAATCATGGCCGCTCACTGTTTTTTCTTTAATTAAAAAAATAATGCAGGTATAATTTGTTGCATCCTTGAAGGCAATTCTGTCCTCCTCTGTAATCTACTTGAGTCATCACAGATGGTACTTGCGCTGGACTCCAGTAGGCCTATTGCTGTCTGTTACTGTACCACTTACTGATAAGTATAGCTGTGAGGAGGTTTAACACCAGCCAAGTGTGCTAACGCAAATGTTGTTATTACTGATCTATGAGGTATTAAAGGTGCCGTAGGTAGGATTAGCCTTAGCCAAAACATTTGAACATCAACAACTTCTCAGTCCCTCCCACCTTTCCGCTAAAGCCCAAAACGGTCTCCTAAGCCCCTCCCCCACAAGGGAGAATGAATGCGTGTGCATGAGCAGTGATTGACATGTAGTTAGACACCCCTCCTGGCCCTGATTGGTGCATCGGAACAGGGAGCTGTGGATTTTTGCAAATCACACTGAAGGCTGTAGGTGGTGCCAGAGGAGCCAGATTTCTTTTTAATTACCTGCTTTGTGTAGTTCTACTCTAGCCTGGCTCCACCCTCCTACTTACTTCCGCTCAATTTTCATTTCCCTTCAGTACTTCGTCTGGGTTTGCGGTATATTCTTGGGTTTTCTCCGGTCAAATATTTGTAGGTCCAATCAGCGAACAGAGGGAGTGGCTGAGAACGATGACGTTGAGGACGTGCACTAGAAAGATGCGAGCGAAGCCATTCGGTCCGTTGTGGCAGCAATGCTGCCGAATATCCAGAAGTTAAAGCCCAAGCAAGAACAATCTTTGCTGAGTTTTGTTGGTGGCCATGATGTTGTGGCCTTCCTCCCCACGGAGTTCGGGAAAAGTTTGATTTTCCAGCTCACTCCGTTAGTGGTGAAGGAGTTGGCTAAGGCTAAATATAAGCCAATAGTTGTTGTCGGTCTCCCCTCTTGTTGCACATGCGCATGACATACGTCACAACCAAACATTAACGATTGGTTATGGTAGATCCAGAGTGGCTCTGGGCAGATCCAATAGTTTTAAACTTCAACAGAGTACCCGCCTTCAAGGAAGTTAACACTTGTCAATGGAGAGAGGCCAGACTCTCTGTACAAATGAAATGTATAAGAGTCTGGTAGGACCAGGCTAGTTCTACTCGAACATAGGGTCAGTTTCAGCAAATATGACAGAAAGTTAGTTTTATAAGTCTTACCTACTGCATCTTTAACGAATGATTTATTAACATACAATTAATGCTGCACCTAGCAACATTTCTATATCAACAATGGATCAAATGACTGTGTATAATGTCAATGGTTTTGACAGTAGTGACGAACCCACAGAAAATGATGATGACCAGACTTTGCAGTTAACAGCTCTATGGAGCGTTTTGGCGTCTTTCAGCTGATTGTATTTATTTTATGGCCCACAACTTCACCATTTATTAATTACTCTTAGTGCTCCCATCAAAGTTATTTCCAGCTGCAGCAGGAAGCTGTTTCAGTTGTCTTTAATAAACCAAGTGTACTCTAATAACTGCCCAACACCAAAAAGCGAATAGACACAGTTTGCGATTAGCTGGTGAACATAGAGCAGCATTTATCAGCTAAAGAGACAGATATTTTCATCAGGAGTTGGTGGAGATAAAAATAGAGCTGAATATTGGACTTATATTTGTCAGATGGACACAAACACAACTACAAATGAATGACAGTGTTGCTCTGTGTTTATTGGATTTGTAAATAAGCAGCTGTTTGCTAATACCTTCATCACACAGCTTGTTCTGCTTGCCTCAATAGGCCCAAAAATGTACATTGTATAAACCCTTTAAAATGTTTGCTTTATTAAAAAGTGGCACCTGTTATCTTTATTAATAACATTGATCTATGAAACAATAACAGGCTGCAATACTTTTTATATTCCACTGACAAGGTCACAAAGAGTGATCTTTAATTAGAATTATTTAAAAAATTAAACCCAAAAGATAAGTTCAAGGCTGATGCCATGAAGCACATTATGTCTGTATCCATTCAAAAATGTAACACTATTACTACTATTCCATCAGATGTAAATTAAGGAAGTCTGATCTGTCTTTTGTTAAATTATCCAAGAAAGTAAACCATAAACATAATTTCTTTCCACTTTATTATGAATTCATCCATTTGATGTTGCCCCATAGTACACATAAGATAATATGTCTTACAGTTTTACAATAATGTGCTGGAAATTATAATGTGGTGGATTGTATCAGTATTCAGTGCTGTCTGCCACAGTGTCTTTATTAATATGACCACTAGGAGTCCCCCCAATCAGAAGCTTTAACATACTACACACTGAGGCATCAGCCCAAAAGTGCAGGTATGTGTATTTTAACGTACAGAAAAATCGTATTACTGCCACTGACGTATTGAAGGTTAAAGCTTCCTCTCTATATATTCACACGCTCTCACTGACTGCAAACACACATTCAAATATGTACACACACACACACACACACACACACACACACACACACACACAGTGACCTACATACATAGGGTAGACACAATAAAAAGTGTTTTTCCTGTGCCCTTTAGATTTTATCTTAAGTCTGTGACAGTGAAAAGCCATAGTTTTAACAATTTTGCAAGGTTTTACAATTTTTTTTCTCAAAGTGAAAGATAAATGTTGGTTATAACTGGACAAGCAGAGGAGGTACAGTTCAGTTGTCCATTAACGTCCATATAAATCACACCATTGAGAGTAACTCATGCTGTTTCTGATAAATCCAAACCAAACCAAAGTGATCTGGGCGTCACTTCTGTGCAATCATTGTAAGATCGGGAGTGACAAGCTGAAACGCTGCTTGTACAGCTCTCTGTAGAATTGCTTATCGCATTTGTAGTTGCTGTAGGTTTATTTGTGTCTTTTCTAAGATAGTCTTCACCAGTTCTTTCAGATATAGGTGGCAGAGGTTTGTCCTAGAGCTGATGTCTTGTGCGTCTTGGACGTTTGCAACTGAGGATCTTCATTGTGCAGTGCCTTTGGAGCAGGGGATGTTTTCATAGATATGCATGGGTACACTACATTCGCTGGCTGTGGACGGAGCTGTTGGTGGATCCTGCTTCGGATGGTGAGTACAAGAGAACTTTTTAATCAACTGCACTTCATTAGAGTTGGCCTGTTGAAAAGTGAAAAAGCAAAAAAATAATTTGCACGTATTAGTTCTAGTGTGTTCCACAACTTACTGGGCTGAATTTAACTGTCTCACTGTACTGAATCCACGCACTAAATACTATATATATATATATATATATAAATAATATTTTTTTAATAAATAAAAAAAATACATTTTCTTTTTCTGGAAAAACTGTCATTTGGTAGGCTACTAATTATAGGGAAGATTGGAATTTCTTAACTATTCAACTCCCCTCCGTTCATTATTCATTCACAGTTAAAAAAAAACCTTTTATTATTCATACAGTATATGTTCAACTGAATATGTTTGCCTGTAGACAAATGTCTTACTTTTGCACATTCAGTTGACTAACTAAAAGACTTTAAGGTTATACTAGTAATTCACTGGGATAACTTAATTGGGAGTGTACCAATTGATTGCTCTCCCTATTTTCCCTCTTATTAGTAAAAAATGACAGACCCAGAAAAAATAAACTGTACAAACTGCACAAAGCTGTTTGTTTTGTTTGTAGCTGACAAAACAACAGTTAAAGAGTCCAATTTTCCCCATGTTCACAGCTAAGTGAGTCGGCAGAACTTGGACAAGTTGGACCCCTTCTACTGCAAAACTCACAGCCATAATGCAACGAGGGCAGATGTCACCGTAGATGGTAAAGATGGAGACGGTTTATAAAGTCTTACTGTTGTTTTACACACAATATACAATTAAAGCTATAGTATGTTTCTGTCTATAGTACCCCATCACCTCTAAAAAAAGCTCACAATTTAATCCCCACAAAAACCAAAATGTTAAATACTATTTCATGAGGGTGGTTGTATACTGTATGGGCCTATTTCTTGTTATGGAGCAGTGACTGTTTGGACTCTTCCTGGAGCTAAGCTAACTGTCTCCTGCAGCTTTATATTTAACAGAAAGACATGAATCTGGTATCTTCTCATCTACAGTGACTCTCAGCAAGAACTCAAATAAGTGTATTACCTAATATTTCAAACTATTCCTTTAATACAACGCTCCTGTATAACTGACAATACTGATTAAGTGTGGGTTTTAAAGCATCCCAATGCAGAAACCACATATTCAAAATAAAGGGAAATAAAAATGTGAACTGATGGACTTTAGGAAAACCCCTCTTCGTACATTGACCTCTGAAACCTGGAAAGGAAACTTAATCATCGTCAGCTTAATTTCATTTGCTGTCAAGACAACCGTCATGTTTCTCTAGGCAGAGTTGTTGATGTGTCTCCAGTTTGTGTCTCATACCCCTCTTTTATCTGCACTGACGTGGTCGGTGCTGTCGGAGCAAACTTGTGGTTGAGGTTTGGAGTTTTTTCTGCAGTTCCTGATAAGCATTGCTATCAGCACCCACATAGTGAGCATGGCAACAGACCCCACTGTAGCGTGCAACACGATGCCTGACCAAAAACAAGAGAGATGGCTTAACAAGTGTCAGTCTCCAGCTGTATCCATGCACCATGCACACACCAAAAAGATAGAGACTCACCTGTGATGGTGTTCTGTCCTCCTCCATTAGTGCTGTTCGAAGCTGTGAGGTTAAATAGAATATTACTTATTGTAAGTTTTTCTACCTACGATTAATATTTGTAAGGATTCAAATTTGATGATGTATTCCTTCAACCTGTTGACAAGTTTGCAGGCCTACTGGTGTCCATTCCAGATGTAAGTTGCGTGGAGTTGGAAATATTCTGATATGTCCATGTAGGAGAAAGTTCAGGTATGACAGTTGTCTCATCTGTATATGCAACAGTGGTATATAAATTGGTATAGATATAAAATTACATATCACATTATTAGATTGTTAATATTGATGCATGAGTGTGTAAACAGAATTTAACCCTCTTGTTGTCCTCAGGTCAAATTTGACCCATTTTCAAAAAGTTTGCATATCAGAAATTTGGGTTTCTTTCAACCAAATTGTCAAAAACATAACGTGGATGGTTCCATAAAACGCTCTTCACAAGTAAAATAAATGATCAGTTTCAGGAGAAAAAAATTGGTGAAAGAACGTTGAAAAAAGTGACAAAAATGTCCAAAAAAAAGAGTGTAGAAAAAAATCAACAAAAACATCGGAAGGAATGACAAAAACATCGGGAATAGCGACAAAAGAAAAAAATAAGTTTTAATTTTAAATTTTGACCCAGAAAAACAAAAAGTTGCATGGTCTACGGGAAAGACAACACAAGGGTAAACTGTGGTAGCAGGTCAGTGTGGGGCTAGTTTTTATTACTCTATACAGTTTAGTCCAGCCGTTTCCAATCTAGGGGTCACAAGATGAAGCTGAGGTTCATGAGATGATTACTGGGGTCGGTTTATGGACGTTTATGTAATCTTTGTTTTTTGTCTCGAAAAGTTCTTTCAAAAAAATCTCCTTGGAAGTTTTAAAAGGCAAATTAGCCTTTGGTGGAACTGGATTTGTGAAACATGAAACGAAAGGCCCCAAACAATCTAAGGTGTCACAAAACCAAAGAAATTAGGAACTGCTGGTTAATTATGCAAAAATGTACAGTTTTTTACAAACATCGCCCAGATTTTGTGTGCAAAATATTAATTAGTAAAGTAACTCTAGCAGATAAGTGTTGTAGAGTAACAACTACAATATTTCTCTCGATGTTTAAAGTAGCATACTAAAGTAAAGTACAACTACCTCAAAATTGTATTAAAGTGCAGCACTTGAGTAAATGTACATCGTTACATTCCACCACTGATGGGGAAATGTGTAGTCATGAATGGAGAGAGAAACATAAAAGCAGTCACTCAAGGTAAAAGTGATAAGATCATGCATGCACATACCTGCCTTTACAGTGAGATGTACTGCAGTGAATGTATCAAAACCAGGCCTGTCTACTGCACACCAGTATTTCCCCAAGTCTGACAGCTGGAGTTGACTGATGGTCACAGTGAAGACTCCATCCCCCGAATCCACCAGAGCTATCCTCCCTGACTCCACTCTTTTACCAGATTCTACAGTAACCAGTACATCTTCACTGTCTTTACATGGATCCTTGCAGAAGTATTTGTTGTTTTTCCACGCAAAACTGTGTGAACACTGAAACGAGACTTCTTCTCTCTCGAATCCCTCTACATTGATGTCTGCTCCCTCTATCCCAGCAGCTGCCAAAATTAAATCGTGTTACAAGAGTTAAAGCATCTTTGACTTGTTTAGATAAAGCAATGGATGTATTCCTTTAACACACTTACCATATAGAAGACAGTAGAAGATAGAAATGGTCTTCATTCTTATTGAGAAAGTGCCAGCTCTAGTATTTTCTTATTCTGGGTAGTCCCTCCAGGCTCTGTCTATCTGTCTATTCAGAAACCTAAACAATGGTTAAATGTTTCATCATGCTTCACTCCCTGCACAACCTTGCAAATGAAATAACATCTAGTTAAGCTCTTAACTATGTACCTTCCTATGTGGCTTTGACTCTATGAGAGAGGAAGTCAAGCAAAAGTTTAGTTTCAGTGCTATTACTATCAGTATCTGTGATCTCAATACAGTGAATGTAAAGCAAATAATTGAAATGCAATACATACATCACTGACCTAATATGGCGAACTAAATTACACTACTGTTTTTCTTCATCTCTACTACTGATATATTGATGAACAATTTAAATTAAGCATATGTAAATTGTCAGGGACCAAGCAGTAAGACAATTAGGAAAACAGGAGTTTGTTGAAAAAATGGGTTTTTATTTATCCAAAAAATGCACAAAACAATATAAAACCAAGAGCTTAATATATAAACCTCTAAAATAGGTAAACTCAATATAACTTACAACAACAACAACAACAACAACAAATGAATGAGACAAAAGGGAACATATATACTACCTGGGCCAAACCAAATAACACACACAGGGGAAAACCAAAATGGACATAATTAAAACTAATACAAATCAACCCAACCTAAACCTAAATCCCCCCCTCCAGCATGGCATCTGATGGTACGGCCCAATTGGCAGGCCATAGTACATAACAGTCCTTCACCCTTGGCCATGCCTTTTCTGCACCGGGAAGGACCTCACCACCAGCATGGTAATAAAGACAAAAAAATCATGATGAATATAACAAAAACCTTAAAATGTAGAAAAGTGTATTCCATTTAAACCATATAAAGCTAAAGGAAATAAATGTGGATCATGAATTAACCAAACAGTGTAATGTTTGTTTTAATGTTGATTGTTTGGAGTGTGGCTGACTGCACAATAAATTAATGTGTCCTAAAAAGCATGGGGTCAAATAGTGTACCATATAACCATTGCTGGCTGTTTAACCTGTGTGGATTAGGCCATCACATAAATAAAAATGCAGATAGTTCACTTTGATACTAATACTGAGAAGATGCTTCGACATAGCTGTTTTAAAGCGGCTAAGATTTATATTTATATAATAATAATGTATCAAATGACAATACGAAAAGGGTCGCTCATAGTGATGAACCCACAGAGAATTATCATCTGAAGCTGCAGCTCCCCTGGGTTTTATGGAGCTTTATAGTGAGTTTCAGCTGTTTTGCCCAGCGTGTTTAAGAGCGTAACAAAAGAGGGAGGTCCACACCACGAGTTCAATAAACAAGTAACTTTATTAAAGACAAACTACTGTATGTGATGTCAGTTATCAATAGTGTATAGTGGGTTTTGGATGCTATGGAAGGGTAAATGCTCACATAACTTAACAATGATTCATAAACCAAACAAAAAACACATTAGGGTGCTAGCATGGCACCAGCCTGCCTGGAGGGAGAGTGAGACCAGACCTTGTGGAATCACCCAGCTTTATAGACTCCCAGCAGGTGAGGTCAATGCCCCAATGAGGTGGGAGGAGCCAATCAGGTACCTGAAAGAGACAGACATAAGCCAAAACAAAACGGGTAGACATACGGCCCAGGGCCGTCACACAGCTCATTGTTCAGCTGTCCAGTCCGTACCTGTTTTGGTTCACTCATCACTCTCATTGCTTCGTTTTAAACCTCAACAGGCAGCTGTTTTCAGAGAAAAGGCTCTGAAGAAACCCCACTGTACACCTGCTCAACAATACGCAGACAGTCACAATTACTGACTATAGCTAGTGAACATTGAGGAGCATTTACAGCTAAAGAGACTGATATTTCCCTCAGGAGTTGGTAGAGATTAAAAAACGGAGCTAAAGAGAGTGAATATTGGCAAAACATTCATCACAAGGACAGAGACGAATAAATGATAATGTTGCTCCCATAGACTTTATATTTACAGTCAATGGTTTCTCCCCAACTGTCTTCCGTATCAACCTAAAGGTGGTGATGTGTTCACAACTTGTAATATTAAATATTGTTATAATTCCTTTATTCGCCAAGTACATTTTTACATAAATGAGGAATATATCCTCTGCATTTAACCCATCCTAACTAATTAGGAGCAGTTGCACTACAGTAAAAGGTTTTCAAACAATAGGGTGCAAATGTAATAAAGGAATGGCTGTGTATTTCTTTTACTTCTCTCTGACTTCCTCACACCCTCTCTGAAAAGTGATGCTAAGCAATCATCACATTGCAATCATCAGCAGACTTGTGCATGTGCAAGAAAATAGGTGTGAGAAATGATGTAGACACTGAGTATATTAAACTCAGGGTTCGATTTACGTGAGAGCTGAGCTCCCATGAAAGCAGCAAAATCCTACACCTGTGGGGGGTCTCTAAAAATCATCAGCACCATTATTTAAATCACAAATAAAGCACTTTTCCCAAACACACGGAGCTCTGAAGCAGACCTGTGCGTCGCTTAGTGTCCACTCTCGCTGTGTAAATAGAGATGAGCGCGCCTTCCGTCCGTGGTCTGTGCAGCTTCAGGTTTATAAAGGACGCGCTCTGCTGTCGACATGCTGCGGCAGATGTGTCACGTTTGTTCTCCGTGTATTTCTGTCGTCGGTTTCCCACCTCCGATGTAGAGCAGCGTACAGCCACTTCCCTAAACTTTCTCATTCAGAGACCAGAATCTCAAACGGGGCTCTGAGTCTGTCAGATCTACCGTATCAGCAGAGCAATCACATAATGCACAGCAGGCTATGGTGCATGTAGATTTTCTGAAATATAGTGACTTGTAATAGCCTATTATCACTTTATTTTTC
Source organism: Sander vitreus (assembly GCF_031162955.1). Classification (NCBI taxonomy): domain Eukaryota; kingdom Metazoa; phylum Chordata; class Actinopteri; order Perciformes; family Percidae; genus Sander; species Sander vitreus. The sequence goes on along the minus strand of NC_135856.1, from coordinate 12,170,021 downwards.
TCAAAATATCACGACTCCTCCAAATCACAGAGAGCACAGATGGGATATATTTTGAATGTGTTCAAAACTTTGTGCACATTCAAAATATATCCCACCTCCTTAAATGTGCACATGACAATTATTCATCTAAATGATGCATTATTCATTTTAATGGATTAACACATCTGAAATATTACAGTCCAGGGCTTTATTAATCCATTAAAATGAGTAATGTATCATTGAGGTGAATAATTGTCATGTGCACATTTAAGGAGGTTACTTCCTCAACAAAAGACGCAAAAGAGGAGGGAGGAGTAAATGATATAATGATATAATTAGAAAAGTCGATCTACAGGAGAATAAATAGTTGAAAGCAATACAGAATGCCTGAGAGCCTTATTGTAATATATTCCATTATGTTTTTATATTTTGATTGTAATCTATGTTTCTCTTTAAAGATATTTTCAGCATACATTGATTCAGAAAAAGGTAAATAGGTGCATAACATTTCACCAGAATGCAGGAAATGAAGTGTTTAAAGCTTAAAATTTGCTGCTCGTAGAGCCCCTCAAAGATGAAATCATAATTCGAACCCTGATTAAACTCATTGCTTTCATTTAACATGAGAATAGACCTTAGGAACAGAAACTTTGGTGGCGCTGATCAAAGCAAGATATTTTCATCACAATTTATTCTACTTTTATAATTGCTTTGAACGGCCTTATAATGGGTCCAGTTCCGAAATGAGTAATTAATCTTTCTTAAAGCTATAGTGCGTAGTTTCTGTCTCCCCCATGAGGAGTTCTAAGTAATGATAAAACTGTCGGAGCGTCCACATGAAACAAGCTTTCCGTGATCGTGCACAGTAGTGGTGTGCGATACTGCAAAATTTGGTATCGATCCGATACCAAGTAAATACAGGGCCAGTATTGCTGATACCGATACAATACTGATACTTTTTAATAATTCATCATCAAATTGCTAAATTTGAATGAATTTTTTAATGACCTTAAGTGCTTTTGTGGTTTTTCCTTTGGATTATTAAGTTAAAACCCAGGACAACATTATCATATGCTTTAATAAATTTGTTGTGTTACCACTATCTTACAGCCTTTTTCCAAATTATACAGCTGCCATTGCTTCATTTGTGGCCTGAAATTATAGCCACACAGCGCTCCTCTTCCTCCCTGCCATTCTTCTGCTCTGTGTCTCTCCTGCTTGTGTGTGTGTGCTGCTGGCTGCTGCAGCGGGTGACGTTTTCAGCGATATCCATTATTTTGTCTCACTTGCAAACACTTCATGAAAATGTGAGCCTCTGGCACTCGAGGGACGGAGGCAGAGCAGAACGCAAGGCAGGGCCTTGTTGAATAGTCACTGATTTCACGCAAATATCACCAGTTAACATGATCACCAGCTAAACTGGCACACCGGGCCTGGCTGCTTGTTTGCCTGGTGCCACTGAGTCACGTGACGGTACAACATCAAATCACAAGAGGGGGGAGGACAGCACAGCCCCCACCCTTCCTCCACGCAGTTGCTAGTAGCCAAGGAGGACACAGAGGATTAAAAAAACAAGATGAACTCTTCAGAAGAGGTAATTATCTTCACTCGAGTTTCTGCGTGCGAAAGTCACCGGACAACACAATCTTCTGAACATAGCCACACTGAGAAATACAGAGAGTTGTGTGGAGCCGATTAATTATAGGGGTGTGCGATACTGGGAATTTTGGTATCGATCCAATACCAAGTAAATACAGGGCTAGTATCGCCGATACCGATACCAATACTTTTTACTTTTTTTTTTTGTTTGTGATTTTGCCTTTAGTTAGTTGATTATGATAAAACACAGGACAAAGATTTTAGGCACATCTAAATGTTTTTATTTACTAACTAGAACAATATAAAACAATGTAACAGTATAATAATAATAAAATAATATAAGTATATATTTTTGAGTTCCAGTGAAACAAGATTTTTTTCAACTGGCTGAATTTATGATAGTAGTTCTATCAGAAACTGCAACAAAAGTATCGATCTCATCACGACAGTATCGATCCGATACCAATACTCATCTTGGTATCGATACTATCGATATTTAGATCGATACGCCCAGCCCTCCTTAATTAGCTTTGTAGCAACTCATTTGGCAATGGCTTGAATGTAACGGCCATTCATTAATATCAAAAAGTTACGCTCTAAAGCTTTAAGCAACAAAAAAAGCCTAAACCATAATAACTAGAGCAGAAAGCCAAAATGAAATGGTTGACATTAAGCCTTGTAAGAGTTTGAAATGGCTTCTAAAACCCTGATGTAGTAAGGATTCTAACAGTCATGGTGCTGCCAGGAGGTGCTTGTGTAAGGGGAGGGTGGCTGAATCCTAACGTGTGTGTAGCACCTTCTGCAGGTCTTACTGCAACACTACTTTGAATTTTATTAAGCTCAGCATACCAAACTCTGCCAGCAGCAGACATTTACTCTCTGATGAGGATGTAGTGTTATCTGTCCGGTGTGCATTATTTTGTTGTATTTCTGTCCCTGTAACATACTATTATCTTATTCACATGAGCATATTTGTCATTACAGCCTTGTCCTTTTTGTCTAATACATCAGCAACCTGTTTTTGGATTATTTGTTTACTAGGAGGGGAGTAAACCAAAGATTTCTTCAATCAGAATTACAACGAATATTGAATTATTGAACATTTCTTCAGGTAACATGGGGAGAGTAATTGATATACAAATGATCATTTTGGAGGGGAAGCGTTCCTTTGAAACAAATCAAAGAAATAAAGTGAAATAAAATGCACGTTGTTATATGTATTTCCTTTTTATGTATGCATTTACTGTGTCATAATGACAAAAACATTTTTCAAAAACAACACTGCCTTCCCTCTGGTGGTCAACACTGAAATACAACACACTTCTTCAATTTGTTTTCTGTGTTGGGATTTAATTTGAATGTAGCGTAGAAGATTCATGACACAATGAAAAACAATTCTCTCTCTCACTCATTGAAGACAAAAAAGCTAAATAATTGTCACTTCACATATGCATTTTCATTTCATTATGTTACAAAAAAATGCATGCAAAAATAGGAAACACAAATGACAATGTGTATTGTCTTCCACTGTTTTTCCTAGTTTGATTTGTTTTAATTTAGGCATTTTAAATCTTCCATACCCGTTTGTGCAACATATAAGCCTCATCCTGCAAATCTACTGGTCCAGTTAACAAAATAGTTTTTAGTTTTATCAGGCAGCACCAGATGTGTCTAACAGAGGCGTATTCAACATGTCAAAATCGTATTAACCTTATTCCTAATCTGGAAGATGAACAGGACAGCAATTAGGACGCTGCTGCTTTTCATTGTAAGAAACAAAGAAATAACTTACAAATAAAAAAAAAAAAAGTAAGACATCCAAAGTAAGGATACGTACTGAAATATATTTAAACATTTGTCCTTTATTTCATTCAAAACACAGAGAAGAGGGTGAGATTAGCTGTCAGCTCAGACACAGAATAAACCCTGCTTAGTCCAAAGATTTGGGATCCAGTGCCTGGTAGACGGCAGCAAACTGTGAGGCATCTTGAATACTGGACTCTGGATCAGCACCTGGTTCTAAAGACCGCAGCCTCACTGTAGCCGGAGCAGAAGCAACATCTGTATGTTCCTCACAGTAGTCAGACTGTAAATCAATAAGAATCATCGTTAAAAAATATTTTATCTGAGCAACAAACTTTAATGCTTAAAACAGTCATAAAAGATGAAAATTTTAATCAAAATTGGTAAATGACAAAATGGATCACTCACCTCACCCTTGTTCTGACCTTCTGAAAACAAACAAACAAGATGTATTAAAACACAAGTGTGTGTGTGTGTGTGTGTGTGTGTGTGTGTGTGTGTGTGTGTGTGTGTGTGTGTCACCTCACCCGCATTACTCCGGCAGTGTCCGTAGAATATAACGGGTATAATGGCACAAACCAGAAGAGCCAGGCTCACCGAAACAATGATGACCACGGTGGTGTCTGCAAACAGAGGCAGACATATGTTTGTGCTTCTGACAATACAGCTTACTTCAGGTGCTCCAAACTAAATAAAAAAATAGTCATTGATATTCAGAACAGTTTTGCGTGTGAACATTCAATTATGGATTATAGAGCAAGACAGCAACACATTTTTTCCAGTCATGGAAAAAAACTTTTTTTGCCCCTTACTCAGAGCAAAGAGGTTATAATAAATTATTATATATAATAATATTATTATAACCCTTTTTGCTCATAGTCCAACATGTTTAGCCACTTTTTACTGAAACTGCACTCTGTGGAATCTCTGCCTCTAATACAAATGGAAACAATTACATTACACGATCAACATTTACACATTTAACAATGTTGTGTAGCGTATGTTCACAAATTCACTTTTTGGACGCAGTACGATACAATGTCTTTTTAATCCATTCTAATAACATGCAATGCAGACATTTAACTACCTAAAATAATAGTAGTTGGACTATAACAAACTCTACAGATTGATTTAAGATCTAACTCAGCACTTGACTGGATGGCGGAGCTGTAACTAAGTCTTTTCTTGTTGGCCAATAACTCTGGAACCATAAGGCCTTTAGGGTCTTCATTTCAAAAGTTCAACTGATGGAAACAAGATGTCTCTATCTTCACTGGAAAGTTCATTCTCAGTGTATGTGACCTGGAGGCTTCACGTTTTTACATCACTCTTGTGTAAGTTGTATATCGTACCATGATTGGCTTCCAAAATCCTGCTGGTACTTCCAGGCATTGAACTCATATTTAAGCTGAGCACAGAGAAACTTTCCACCTTCTGCAGATTAATGTGAAAACAGCGTTCAAGTGTCAAACTCTTCACATACAACATTCTGCACAATGGAGGTCAAACATCCAAGTAAAGTGACAAAACCTAAAACACATTTTGGATTAGACCAAGCCAGTATTATTAAGCTGAGTTATAATATGTAACACTGTTAAGTTGCTGTTTTGAAGCTTGCTATAGGAGAACTGCTGCTAACAGTGACTGTGTAATACCTTTGAGGTGGGTTGCTGCTGGCTGGTTAGTCTTGGGCTCTGTAGCGGGTAGGGTTGATGCTGCTGGTGATGGTTTAGTGCTGGATGCAAAGCTGCCTCTGGGCAGAGTTTCTGCTTTGGTCTGCAGGGTGGTGATTGAGGGAGGAGATTGGTGAGGAACAGTGGAAGCTTTGGGAGAACAGGACAGAGGATAACTTGTGAGGAATACTGTGTGTGGTCATGTGACATATACAGTATGTATAATAATTTCAGACTTTGCACGCAAAGCAAGACCAGGCTGTCAGCTACATAAAATTGTGGGTGGTTTGAACCTGCGGACACAATCAATAGTATTTATGAGACAAGGAGTGTGTTCGAAATTGCTCCCTATCACAGAAATAGTGAACTGTGTTCGCCATTTTGTAGTGGTGTTCAAATTCTCAGTGGTTAAGTTAATTCACTTTATAGTCCACTAAAAAATACCCACAATGCACAGCTAATTTGAGTGTACATAGGATGTACCCTACATGTTACTCCTGTATACCACAATGCAACGTGGTCGTGTTTTCCTGGAGGAGAAGAAGCAGAAGGACTCTTTTGGTCATTTCCTATATAGTTTATATAATTTAATAAACACTATATAGGGAATCCCTGTCAAAAATCCTATGAAAAATCGAGGAAGGGATGAAGTGACCCTGCCCGGAGGAAGCCCGGGGCCCCCATCTGGAGCCAGGCCCGGATGGAGGGCTCGTCAGCGAGCGTCTGGTGGCCGGGCTTGCCACGGAGCCCGGCCGGGCACAGCCCGAAAAAGCTACATGGCGGACATTTCTCCATCCCATGGGCCCACCACCTGTGGGAGGAACCGCTGGGGTCAGGTGCGCTGCCACATGGGTGGCAGTGAAGGTCAGGGGCCTCGACGGACCAGACCCGGGCAGCAGAGGCTGGCTCTGGGGACGTGGAATGTCACCTCTCTGTGGGGGAAGGAGCCGGAACTTGTGCGGGAGGTGGAGCGCTACCGGTTAGATCTGGTGGGGCTTACCTCTACGCACAGTCTCGGTTCTGGAACCATACTCCTGGATAGGGGTTGGACTCTTTTCTTCTCCGGAGTTGCCCAGGGTGTGAGGCGCCGGGCGGGTGTGGGGATACTCACAAGCCCCCGGCTGAGCACCACTACGTTGGAGTTTAACCCGGTGGACAAGAGGGTCGCCTCCCTACGCCTGCGGGTTGTGGGGGGGGGGAACTCTGACTGTTGTTTGTGCATATGCACCAAACAAGAGTTCGGAGTATTCGGCCTTCTTGGAGACGTTGAGTGGAGTCCTGCATGGGGCTCCATGGGACTTCAACGCGCACGTGGGCAATAATGGAGACACATGGAGAGGCGTGATTGGGAGGAACAGCCTCCCTGATCTAAACCAGAGTGGTTGTTTGTTGTTGGACTTCTGTGCTAGTCATGGATTGTCTATAACGAACACCATGTTCAAACATAGGGATGCTCATAAGTGTACTTGGTACCAGAGCACCCTAGGCCAAAGGTCAATGATCGATTTTATAATCGTTTCATCTGATCTGAGGCCGTATGTTTTGGACACTCGGGTGAAGAGAGGGGCGGAGCTGTCAACCGATCACCATCTGGTGGTGAGTTGGGTCAGGGGGTGGGGGAAGACTCTGGACAGACCTGGTAAGCCCAAATGGGTAGTGCGGGTAAATTGGGAACGTCTGGAGGAGGCCCCTGTCCGACAGACTTTCAACTCACACCTCCGGCGGAGCTTTTCGTGCATCCCTGTGGAGGCTGGGGGCATTGAACCTGAGTGGACAATGTTCAAAGTTTCCATTGCTGAAGCTGCGGTGAGGAGCTGTGGTCTTAGGGTCTTAGGTGCCTCAAGGGGCGGTAACCCATGAACACCGTGGTGGACACCGGTGGTCAGGGAAGCCGTCCTACTGAAGAAGGAGTCTTTCCGGGATATGTTATCCCAGATGACTCCGGAGGCAGTTGCAAAGTACCGAAGGGCCCGAAGGGCTGCAGCCTCTGCCGTGAAAAAGGCAAAGCAGCGTGTGTGGGAGAAGTTCGGAGAAGACATGGAGAAGGACTTTCGGTCGGCACTAAGGTGCTTCTGGAAAACCGTTCGCCACCTCAGGAGGGGGAAGCGGGGAACCATCCAAGCTGTGTACAGTAAAGATGGGACGCTGTTGACCTCAACTGAGGAGGTAATAGGGCAGTGGAAGGAGCACTTTGAGGAACTCCTAAATCCGACTAATACGCCCTCTATGGTAGAGGCAGAGCTGGAGGATGATGGGGGATTGGCATCAATTTCCCTGGTGGAGGTTGCTGAGGTAGTTAAACAACTCCACAGTGGCAAAGCCCCAGGAATTGATGAGATCCGTCCAGAAATGCTTAAAGCTCTGGGTGTGGAGGGGTTGTCTTGGTTGACACGCTCTTCAACATTGCGTGGAAGTCTGGGACGGTGCCTAAGGAGTAGCAGACCGGGGTGGTGGTTCCCCTTTTTAAAAAGGGGGACCAGAGGGTGTGTGCCAATTACAGGGGTATCACACTTCTCAGCCTCCCTGGTAAAGTCTACTCCAAGGTGCTGGAAAGGAGGGTTCGGTCGATAGTCGAATCTCAGGTTGAAGAGGAACAATGCGGATTCCGTCCTCTGGTCGTGGAACAACGGACCAGATCTTTACTCTCGCAAGGATCCTGGAGGGAGCCTGGGAGTATGCCCAACCAGTCTACATGTGTTTTGTGGATCTGGAGAAGGCATATGACCGGGTGCCCCGGGAGATACTGTGGGAGGTGCTGCGGGAGTACGGGGTGAGGGGGTCCCTTCTCAGGGCCATCCAATCTCTGTACGACCAAAGCGAGAGCTGTGTCCGAGTTCTCGGCAGTAAGTCGGACTCGTTTCAGGTGAGAGTTGGCCTCCGCCAGGGCTGCGCTTTGTTACCAATCCTGTTTGTAGTATTTATGGACAGGATATCGAGGCGTAGTCGGGGTGGAGAGGGGTTGCAGTTCGGTGGGCTGGGGATCTCATCGCTGCTTTTTGCAGATGATGTGGTCCTGATGGCATCATCGGCCTGTGACCTTCAGCACTCACTGATCGGTTCGCAGCCGAGTGTGAAGCGGCTGGGATGAGGATCAGCACCTCTAAATCGGAGGCCATGGTTCTCAGCAGGAAACCGATGGAGTGCCTTCTCCAGGTAGGGAATGAGTCCTTACCTTGGGGTCTTGTTCGCGAGTGAGGGGACAATGGAGCGGGAGATTGGTCGGAGAATCGGCACAGCAGGTGCGGTATTACATTCAATTTATCGCACCGTTGTGACGAAAAGAGAGCTGAGCCAGAAGGCAAAGCTCTCAATCTACCGGTCAGTTTTTGTTCCTACCCTTACCTATGGTCATGAAGGCTGGGTCATGACCGAAAGAACAAGATCCAGGGTACAAGCGGCCGAAATGGGTTTCCTCAGGAGGGTAGCTGGCGTCTCCCGTAGAGATAGGGTGAGAAGCTCAGTTATCCGTGAGGAGCTCGGAGTAGGGCCGCTGCTCCTTTGCGTCGAAAAGAGCCAGTTGAGGTGGTTCGGGCATCTGGTAAGGATGCCCCCTGGGCGCCTCCCTAGGGAGGTGTTCCAGGCACGTCCAGCTGGGAGGAGGCCTCGGGGGAGACCCAGGACTAGGTGGAGGGATTATATCTCTAACCTGGCCTGGGAACGCCTCGGGATCCCCCAGTCGGAGCTGGTTAATGTGGCCCGGGAAAGGGAAGTTTGGGGTCCCCTGCTGGAGCTGCTACCCCCGCGACCCGACCCTGGATAAGCGGATGAAGATGGATGGATGGATGGATATATAGGGAATAGTGAATGATGGAGCGGTTTCGAACACAATCAAGGTTTGGTTTAAGAGTCCTACAGACAATACCTAATAATCTTAGAGTAACCTACAGTTCACACTTTAAGCTTTGTTTCACACACAGTTACCAATCCTGAAGGAACTTTTATGCATCTAGCCAAAAACTTACCATCTACGACTATGAGATTGACCTCCTGGTGCAACACATTAAATGTTTTCTCCACTCCACAGCAATATGTCCCTGCATCCACCCTCTTCAGCCTCTTTATGGTCACGTTGAAGGCTCCATCTCCTCTGTTGACCTCCATGCTGTATCTCCCTCGCCGCACGCCAGCCAACCTATTCCTTTCAGTTTGAATGAGAATGGTTTCTCTGGAGCAGACTCCTTTGCAGAAGTACATGTGGTAGTGTTCAGAGCTGTTGTTTGTGGTCCAGCTGGCAGGACAGTGGATGGAGACCTCTCCTCCAACATGGCCGCTCACCTCCAGCACTGCTGACACCTCCGCACAGACAACTGCAGTATAAAACAAAGGGCTTGGTTACAGCAGTTGACTACTGGCCTTCCACCACTGGGTTTATTCTTTTATTCTATATCATCTAATATATGTGCAATGAGAACTTCATTTAAAAGTAGACGTGTGTGATAAATGACACAATTAGGCTATGCCCCTTTTATTTTTAAAATTGTCTCAATGTATTTTATAGAAAGGATATGTTTTGTATATTTACTTGATTTAAATAGGCTAGTGCAGGCAGGAAATGTCACGGCTGATAAAGAGACCAAGAGCAGAGCTGTATACTAACGAAGTAGAACTAGGCTACTTCACTACTGTACTTAAGTACTAAAAGGCTGTATCTGTACTCTACTAGAGTATTATTTTTTTTCTCCTACTTCCACTTTTGCTTCAGTACATATTTTCAATGAGTTTAATACTTTTACTCCGATACATTTTTTATGTGCTGCATCGTTACTCGTTTGGCTAAACATTTGAAATAATATAAACAATATGATATAAAAACTTTTGACTGCTTTCTTTAATAACTACATAACACAATACTTGTAATTTTACTTTCAGTACTTGAGTAGTACATTTTAAAATAAACTACTTGCAATACTTAAGTACAAAAAATGTTTAGCACTTTAGCACTTCCACTTAAGTATGGTGCTTAAAGAGCACTACAACTTCTACTCAAGTCACTTTTTTGATAGAGCACTTGTACTTTTACTCAAGTCTGGGTCTCTAGTACTTTATACATGTCTGACCAAGAGTAAACTAATTCAGATGTTTATGGAATTGTTGGAGACAACCACCACAACTTCAAAATTATTGTAATGGATATCAGGGTGTTTTCCACACCTATAGTTCCTTTACTCTGGTATGAATGAGATGATGAGTTTGTAAATGTGGAGCGTTTTCCCCTTGGTTGTGATGTACACATTAAAACTCACCTGAGAAGCAGCAAAACACAACAACATGAAGAATCCTCATTCTTCATCCAGGTTTAAAGCCAAGTAAAAGAAAGATTTAGTCCAGCAGTGTTAGGAAAATGCAATCGTCTGCTTCAAAGTAGTCATCTGATTTAGTGCAATAACGCACGAGTGCTGTGTATATCCAGAAAAGCTACAAGGCTGTGATTGTGCAGCTATGGTTTTGTGTTTTACCATGCCGTTTTACTTACATTTTGTAAAACCCAGCCCCCTTTTCTCTGAACAGCCAGCTCATGACAGTGATACTCTTCAGTGTTGACATTTATTGTTCAGGCTCTTGCAGCTGGCTATGTGGGCCTCAGTGCATCTACAGTACATGAAGCTGGAGGGCATCAAACTCAACAAGCTGTCTGTCTGCTGACTGTGTCACGGGTATCAGAGGGCAGATTGAGGGCAAATCGGGGTTTTTTTAGAGAATTTTGTTATATACAGCATGTATATGTTTGCTCTAAGCTACCATTGAAACCATATTGCTCCACTCAAGTTTTTAGGCTTAGCTTGACATCAGACTTTAAGTATGACACAGCCTTTTCCCTTAAAGGACTGTATGGAAATTGTTTGCATAAGGAGGGGGCTGATTTTTATATTTTGTTTGATTAAAAAGCAAGGTATTGCATTATTAGGCTAATGTTTTCTGGGCACTCCACTTGGCTAAGAAAAAGAAACTGCAATAACCTCCACTTATAGCTCAAAATAATATTGTTATGACAAACAATTATGACTAAGACGTTTTAATTGAAATAAGTTGTTGCTTCGGTTGGATGTTCAAACTTCATGGTGCAGATTGACACAAGAAGCCTGTTTTCACATTGATCTACTGAAGGGGGAAGTTAGTCTCTGCTCACCTTTAATCTGAGTTGAAAGCAATAGTTTGGGACATTTTGGGAAATACACATTCTTTCTAAGAGAGATAGAGCAGAGAAAGTTGATTCCACTCTCATATCTCTGTTCAATATAAAGCTGGCGCTACCAGCTAGTTAGTTTAGTTTAGCATAAAGACTGAAAGCAAGGGGAAACAGCTAGCCTGGCTCTGTCCAAAAGGTTCAAAAACATTTTAGATCATGTCTCCTTAATTCAGATATGAAAGAGGTATTATTCTCATCTCACTCTTGGCAAGAAAGGAATAAGAAATAAGTGTATTTCCAACAATGTATATTTCTTTAAGATATGTACTTAGGAACATGATTTTGAGACATCACAACCAGTTTGGAAGACAGTCACAATCCAATATGCAACTCATACAAGTGTGATGTGGAAACATTAAGATCCAGTGTTTCCACAGCATCCCAGCAAACCTACAGTTTAGTACAGGAATCAACTAGGAGGGATATAACAGTATTTATTGAGGTTAGCAACAGAGAAAGACTTGGGCACCTGCACCCTGTCATTAGTCAGATACGGTTTTCTTTGATATAGGCTAAGATCAATGTATGTCTTCAGCTCCTACAGAAAACATGAGTTATGCCGCTGTACCTGCCAGTGGCAACTCTGGCCCTAGCCCCTCTGTAGGAAAGAGAAAACATCCCACAAATGTAGCTTTAGGAGCCTCACTGGCTCCCTGGTGTCAGCAGTAGCTGCAGGAGAAAGTCACACATTACTGAAGAACTGTAAGTCCAGTCTTGGTTAATATTTACAGCACCTGTTTTCATTTCTTTATTGTTCTTTCATAACAATGCTTCAAAATGTATTCCAACAAATATAGGCTACTGCCCTTTTTTGAAACAACTTTATTTGAATGAAAAGTTGTCCTTTTTATTTAATATAAATATTCTTGTTTTAATTCATCAAAATATAATCTTATTCAGCAATCCAAACACTATTGCTCATATTTACATTTTACACTGGTGAAATGCTGCAGTCATTCATGATAAGCACCTTCCCAACATGGACACTATGCTTGACAGTTTACACACATCTGTCTCAGGCGTTATTGTCTGATGTGATTTATAATGCCACCTAAATGTCCATGTGATGATTGACAAAAAAAATTGTTGGCAGCTTAGTGCGATAAGTCCTGGGTGTCCGTTGGTCTTGTTTAAGATCGCGGGAGGACCTGAGCGATGGTGTCCCGGGCACTCTGGCTGAGCCTCTCTGGGAACCTGATGTCATACTCCACTAACAGGTCGCCTCGACGATCGGGCCGTTTGGGATAAGGCAGCCCCTCGCCACTCACGCGTCGCTTCATCCCTGGCTGCACGATATCTGTTGTTGACACTGTCACCTTTCTGCCGTCCAGTGTGGGTGCGTTGACTGTGCAGCCACACAAGGCCTGATGGGACAGAGGGGAAAATAAAAGGAAAAATACCAACATAAATCATGAATAGGCACGAATAGAATCTTCATTCTACACATGATTTTCAGCTGATAAAAAAGTATTTGGTTTTTTTTCAAGCGCTTTTACAAGGTGATTTTAAGAATAATAAGTGACAAAGGAAAATCTAAGCTATAGGTAATCTAAACTTACATCTCTGAGTGAAATCTTTGCTGTGTAAATGATGTCCGAGCCATCACGTTTGAACACCGGATGTGCCTTGTCCTTCAACACAAAGACCACATCAGCTGGAATGTTTGTGGGAGTCTGGTCCCCCTCTTTGGGAAATGTGATTTTCGTGCCCTCTTTCCACCCCTTCTTTATCTGCACCTCCAGGATTTTGTCCTCTGTCCTTATCGTTTGCCCATCAGGGTTCAGCCTTTTACGAGAGATCTTCATTTTCTTTGTGCAACCCGACAAAACTTCCTCCAAGGTCACCAAGAGATCATGAACCACAGGGGGGTCCTGATGTTTCTTAACAACACTAGTGTGAGGACCCATTCCTCCCATACCAGAGCTGAAAGAGCGAGGGAACCCGCCCATTCCACCACCCCCCATCCCACCACCCCCCATCCCAAAGCGGGCAAAAGGGTCTTCAGTGTCCATATTCTCATCCATGCCTCCATTGCGGGCACCAAAGAACTGATCGAAGGGGTTACGTCCACCGAAGAACTCTGCAAAAATGGCATGTGGATCGCCCTGGAAGCTGTAGCTAAAGGCACCAGGACCCCCACAACCACCACCACCTGGTTGGCCTCCGCCTTTCAGACCTGAGTGAGAAAAACAATCAATTGTTTATACTATGGCCTGGGTACATGATTCTGATTGGCTGCATGTGTTATGGACACCTACTAAGTAGTTCCAGTGAAACGGTCTGTTTACATAGCTAGTATCAGCCTGTATCGAAATTGTGTAACCATAGCAACAGGGATGCAGCAAAAGCCTCTGTTTACAATTAATCGCAACACCCAAGCTAACATTTTATTTACAACACTAACACAAACACTTACTTGTTTCACAAAAAAGTGATCATCTCACATCCCATTCGCCACTTCAGGCTGCGGCCGACAGTACACATGGATTATCATTTGTTCGTGAAAATCTTGATATTGATTTGGGTACAATGACATGATTGGATAGCTAGCTAGTCTTGTGGTTAAACATACTATCAAATTATATTTACTGTTTGTCAAACAGTAACGTAGACTCACTGTATTCCGGGCACTTCCGACACAGTAAGCAAAGTAAAAGTCCCATAAGATGTCAATGCGTGGAAAGATAAGTCTGATTGGTTTAGCTGTCTCTGGGCTAGGTCTTACACACCTACTAAGGTTACTTTGATTGACATATTTTGGGCAATCTTGATAAAAAACAGTCCGATGGTGTCCGGATCACGTGACAACGGTTTTCAAGAAAAATTCAACTCTCCGGAATACCGTGATGTGTCGAAAGTGTCAGGAATGTAGTGCAGAGCCTTGCCCCTTTTCCACAAGTGACGACAGAGCCGAGGGGAGCGCCATCAACGTTACTCTCGGTATAAACTGTTTGGTCCCAGCGGTTATCGCTAGCTAGCTACCTTTTCGACATTCATCTTACTGACATCCAAATAATATGACATAACACGGTGTAAACCTAACGCTGGCTAGCTTCACTCTCAGAATCATGCAATTAATTGAAACCTTACCTTCTTCACCATAACGATCATAAACGTCCTTTTTCTTTGGGTCGCTCAAAACGTCATAAGCTTCAGCGATTTCTTTGAACTTTTCCTCGGCTCCCGGTGACTTGTTTTTGTCGGGATGGAAGCGCAGAGCCTGCTTACGATAAGCTTTCTTTATATCGTCCTCCGACGCTCCTTTTTTAATTCCCAAAATGTCGTAGTAGTCTTTACCCATTTTAACCATTCAGGCAGTGGCCTGTTTAGTAAATGTTACAGATGTTCGGAAACGGATGTTTATGAAGCAAGTCCTCAAGCCGTCCTATGTCTCTACTTTCGCTGCTGCCCCGCCGAGTATTTTCTTTATAAACCGCGTGGAAACTTCGAGAGTTTTCCATAAACGGCCCGAACATTCCCAACTGTGACAGTTAAGCCACGAAACGCCCATCGACGTTGTGCTGCCTTCAGGGGCTGTCGGAATTATTTCTGTGCAGTAACATACCTTGCCTTATCAGTCTCCCAAAACTCGATATGGCTATCACATTGGTGTAATTGTTTTAGACCCTTCACTAACGTAAAAGTACCAATACAGCAGTGTGGAAGTAGCCTACTCCATTACAATAAAAAGTCCTTCATTCAAAATTCTATTTGAGTAAAAGTAAAAGTAGTAGCCTACGTAAAATGACCTTTTTTTGCCCTTGTGAGTTACAAGCAAAATATTTAGGAAACTACTGTTTTGATATTTAACATGTAACGTTAGGCCTATATATACTGATCATATGTTTGTATGCAAAATCTTAATCTGTATAGTAGCCTACTTAGTACCAACATCTGTCGAATAAATGTAGTGGAATTAGCCTAAAATGAAAACACTCAAGTAAAAAGCAAGTAGGCTACATCAACAATTCCATGCATGTATGTACATGTACATGCCCATTATGGACATTGCTATTGCTGACATGGCGTACTACATCACAAGCAGTCCCAGCTAATGCTATGAACAATGAATAAACCACAATAAACAATAGCCTAGAAACAGTTACTTGTTGGGCAAGCCTTGTTCAAGAATAAAAAGACTCCTCTCACTGAACCCTGGATAGATTGCTGGGAAAAGCTTTTATTATGCTTGGGAGTGGCCCAGATTCAAGATTACTAAATCCCCTGCATACTGGCTGGTAGTGTGGTGCACAACAAGGACATGTAGGGCATAACATTGTGGCACTTTACCTTCAGGGGAGCCAATGTTCTTCACAACAAATATTCCCCATCTGATCACTTTTCTTAGACCTGTGACTTGAGTAAAACATACATACTTTTAATGAGGTACAAATGTCACCTTTATATGTCTTGTCTAAATCTGTTTTCAAGTACATGCAAGATGGCTTAAAAATGATGTATGGAAATTGATCAGGCAATAAAACCATAGAACAAAATATTGCTTAGAAAGATAGATTAGAATCTGCCTTGGACCTTCCATAGAGTGAGGAGCTACATAGGCTAATGTGCTTAGACATACAGTCTTATAGCCTGTGTTTTTGCATTTGTAGATTTTTTTAAACAGATTTGTGCTTGTAATGCGGTTCAGTTTGACCATCGTACTGCGTGATTTATGCAACCAGATATAATACAACCAAACTAAGACTCAGGAGACAACTTTTGATTTTGAATAATTTTGGATTGGACAATATTTCCATTTTGTTTGATTCATGTTCTGTAACACTGCTTTGCAAGTTGTGCAAAGACAGGAGACGTGTACGAGTAGCACTTGAAGGCAGCATTTCAGATTCTATGTACAACATGCATGTACAAGCTTTAGCTTACACTATCAGAGATTTGTTGGGGCAGGTAACACCCTTAGCAGTGTTCACATTGAAAATAGTGCCCACTAAGTTACTGAGAGCAATCACTCAACTTTATACAT
This sequence comes from Sander vitreus, assembly GCF_031162955.1. NCBI lineage: Eukaryota > Metazoa > Chordata > Actinopteri > Perciformes > Percidae > Sander > Sander vitreus. Next base: position 12,153,796 of record NC_135856.1, on the reverse strand, counting down.
CATTTGGGTAATTTAATCATAAAATAAAACAAACAAGCATTTGGATGTAACTTAATAGACAATATGTCTTCTAAAAAAGAGCTCTACACACTCATAATGGTCGAACACATGAAGACCACAAAAGAACCTCACTAGGTTTTCTTTAGCTGTCCTGTATTTAATTTTACAACAATTCTGGTAATTGGGGTGTTGCCAATGGTGACTGCACTATTTGTTTGAGATACTTGTCTCTGTTAAGTGAAGCAAAACCTGTTTTTCAGGGATGAGAGTGCTTTGCCAGTTTACATTTTTTTTAAGGTGGAGTTCAGAGCAACATTCTTTTAGAAAGGCCATAATGCCTATTATGCCACTTGCTTTTGCACATTTTAGTCAATCAATGTAAAGTATTTACATGCATATGTAGCCCTATATATGTAAGTGTATTGGACAACAAGAGTTGAGACAATTATGGCGCTTTTGGAGATATAAGACATGCAGGCCAGGTTTTATCTGTATGGGAATACATCATTTTATGTTTGGGGTGTGCCAAAAATGTTATTCCTTTAAATGTGTGTTGTTTTGCTACTGCAAACAATTCATAGCCTGACAGTTTTCTTTAGAATAAGTGTTGCTTTTTGTTTTAGATTATGAAGGATTATAAAGAGACAACGTACCAGGCAAATAGCAAACTTTATTTAAGCAGGACAATTTATGCATGAGGAAAACAGAATATACACAGAAATGCATTTTAACAAGAAAAGGCAAATCAGAAATCAGAAAAAAAAGATGTATTGCCAGGTATTTCCCTTGGTTTGGTGCATACATAAAAACATATTTATGTATGCAGACCGGGGTCTATGAGGCAGACTGCAGAGGGGAAGAAACTGTTTTTGTGGTGTGAGGTTTTAGTCCTGATGGACCACAGCCTACCGCCAGAGGGGAAGGGTTCACACAATTTGTGTCCAGGGTGAGAGATAATAAGATAGAAACAAAGATATTACATATTGTGCAATTGTGGGGGGAAGTACATAAATACTGTAGTAGCATGAACTTGAGAAAGAGATGCAAAAAGAAATTGGAAAAATAATGGCATTCAGCTTGGAAGTAACTTTTGGGAGAAGTCAACAGATAGATACATTTTCCATACAGTTTAGGAGGAGTGGTCCACATTGTGTCGTCGCCGGTTGGATCGGTAAACCTGCGCACAAATGGACAGAGCTGCCATTCAAAGAGCAATGCATGGATAATCAAATTAGGCCTACCTATGACCGGTAGGTTAGCAAAGCTGCGACCTCTCTGTTTGCTCAAATGTTATTGGCTACGGCACTGATAGTGTCTGAAGTCTGCCGGTTTTGATTGGCTGCTGCACGGACGTAGTGCCCGCCTACGGTGGCCTCAGCAGTCGCACATTACTCCGCTGATTGGAAGCGGCTCTGTCACTCGTCTCAAATATTAAGGAAGGGGGTGCAAGCTGCCAAGATGAAGCACTACGAGGTAAGTAGTGTCTATGAAAGTCTAAACCTTCAATGGGGCGCTTTATGGGGCTACAATTTAATTAATCAGAACAATGCAGGGGTTTCCTGTGATTTCTGTAAGGGTAAATTCCACCAGAACAGTCAGAGCTTTAAACATGTGCAGTAAAGATCGCATATTGGTTGCGATGACCAGGGGATTTGTGGCCTCTCGTGTACGGGAATTAACGGTTATCGGCTAATATCGTTCCTGAAAGTCAAGCTGCACCCACAGTTAGCCTATGGCGAATTACACTTGCATTCTGTAATTGTTAGGTCTTCGATACGCTGAATTTCGATGTTAGCTGAACACAGAGCCCAGTTCAGGATATTTCTCGCCTGACTGGAATGGCGCATGGCGCTTCTTATCATTGTTATTACCCAATAATGCAGGTGAACAGTGCGCAAACCCTGTTAAATTAACCGTCATGGCTTGGATGTGATGTGTTATTTAATGCAGCATCAGCATCAGTCTGACCCTATGTTGATGGCAGAAACTTAGAAAGAAAAAACAGATTTCTGTTTAACTGTCTCAAAAACATCCAGACTTGACACTTGATGTGAAAGATTACTATGCCACTTAACCATTGTACTCCTCGATACAGTAAAAGCATCTCTAAAGGTTGGCAAAACGAATTTCCAAAACCCATCAGACAGGATTTGAACTAGTGTGACAGAAACTGACCCAACCAGTGCTTCTTCGGTTCCTCTTCTTTCTGTTGACAGATGTTGCTGTTGCAGATGAGGGGTGAAACAACATTTAAATCATGAAATATATATATATAAAATTTTATATATATATATTAATTTTTTTTTTTTCATTCAGTAGTTGCACTGATGTTGGACTTTGTTTTCACTGGCCAATGTGTCAGTAGAAGGCATTTCCTGCGACCCCTAACTGATCTGCTTGACTTACCTTTTCATGGCCGTGGCCATTGAAACGGAATGATAAGCCAGTAAGTACGCATTGTGACAGCATTAGCCACAACCTGTATCTTCAGTTAACACCTTCTGGCCATACACTTGGCTCCATACACTTGGCTGCATTTGAATACCACTAGCCTGCACATTTCTGAAGTATGTGTGAAGCCACTGTGTTATAATCAGGCCTATGTTCCCACATTGTAACTATTATTCATTGTGAGTGCTAAAATTTTGTGAAGGTGGAAGAAAAACTTACAGAATATGGCATGTGACCATGGTGCATTTTGCAGTTGGAATACACGGCTACGGTAATAGCATATTGAGTTACACCAGTATGCAACCATGTGGGTGAAAATGTTTTGTGTATGTGGCCAATGAAACTGAATGACTAGCCAGTAAATAGGCATTGTTGCACTATTAGCTACAACAAGTATGCTAACTGAAGTCACAAAAATGTGGTCGTTGCCGGGGTGTGGACTGTGAGTAACACCCTAACCAGTACACATGTTAAAAGATACATGCTCAAACCAGTGCAGACAGGTGCTCTTTCAGTTAATTTCTTTCTATGTATTCCTTAACATTTTTTTAATCAAATTAAGTTAAAATGTAAGAGCCATTTTGTGGAATCAATCATAATGGTTTCTATTATTTACTTTTTGCATGCTTTACAGGGCACACCACATCAATCTAAAGCTAAACAGAAATACTTTAACAGTAAAGTAGTAAATCGTTATATTTTTTTTTAGTTACAATGTAACACCAAAAATATCTTGGGGCATAAATCAAACTGTAGATGTTATCCATTTGGGTCATTACATAGATAGTTGTCACATAGCACCAGAGAGCTGCATCACCTTCACAGTGATCTGTCTTGCTTACACACCGACTGTCCATCAGTATCTTGACGTGTGTACAAGAGCACTTTCGGAGCAAAGAGACATTTCCAGTTAATCTGTCTAAAAAAAGTAGGCTAATCTTTCCAGATTGCAATAAGTGGTGTCTTACCTTAGGATAAGAGGTACAGGCAAAAACAGCAAAGAACAGCTAAAGTCCACTGTCACAATTAAAGCCTATTCCTCCCTGCTTCACCCTCACCCCAGAGTGCATTACCAGAACAGACTGCCAAACAGAAGCTTTATATAGAGATGGGGGAGGTACTATGGTGGTAGGTATGCTTGGCACAGGGAAGACTGAGATGGGGTTATTTCCCCGAAGTCTCAACCGTAGTGTCATGTGTCCTATAGGGTTGCAGCAGTATACCATTTTCACAGTATGAAGATTGACGGTTATGCTGCATACATTTGCGTGTCTACATTATTGGAAAAAATATGTTTTTTAATAGCGACTTTTTACAGTTGCTATGTCAGTGTCAGGAACGCTTCTGGTATCCTTTTAACCACCAGTGCTCATGGAAGGGAATACAATTCACAAAAAGGAAGAAGAATTATGACCAAGAAAGTCATAAAAAAATCATGTTCAGGCACTCAAGGTTGGTTACAAAAAGTGACAAAAAGGCCTTGAATAAATAGGGCAAGACATTAAAAATACACCAACGCGTGTCGACATAAGCCTTCCTCGGGGTGTGAAACCCCCTTAGCCTGGACATGATTTTTTATGACTTTCTTGGTCATAATTCTTCTTCCTTTTTATAATAATGCATTTGTTCTGCTATGTGTTACTTGTTTATTCGCTCCAGTTTATGGAAACACGCATAATTCACATTTCTTATTTGCGACATTCTAAAAGTTTGTTTAAAATTAGCTTCACAATTGACTGGAAGCATGGCTATAGATACATGACTGGCCTAAACTTTCATGTTGCCACCATGGAAACTGAATCCCAACTGTTCGTCATTAGAGAGTGGAAGAGTGGCGGTGGGCTTCACCAAGGGGAATGCCCCAACTAAGCCCTCAGAGTCTGGAGTATTATCACCCCTTGGTGGCAGGAAAAGGTGACTCCCCATGTGAGTGACCGAGAGAGATCTGGCTTCTAAGTCTGCACACTCCGTAAAAAGTATGTGGTCTGTGTGGCGTAAGACCCTAAACTGGTTCATTCAGTTGTGTGATCAAGGGTTGGTGATTGGTACATCAGGGCTGTAGATATAGTAGATGGACAGATGGACAGTACTGCACTAAGTGTAAGTGAGCGCCATGACATCACCACATAGGCGTAGATGGGTGTAGGGAGAGGGTTGGTCATGCAGAGTTAGCAGTAGACGTTTATATTTAGCTGGGGAGAGGAAAAGAGGGGGACAAACTAGGAAAGGGGGATTGCTGTTTGTCATATAACCTCTCCTCCATCTTTCCACTTAGCCGGGGGTTGAGAGGTGTCAGGAGTCATCAGGTGTCCTTTTTTTTTAGGGGGGAGTTATGTTGAAATATAGCTACTGCGCTAATAGCTACTGCTCTAGTATCTCATGAAGTTTCCTTCTTGAGGTATACACAGATGATCTACTGCAGACAGTTTGCCGGGAGGATACTGGGCATTCCTGTGTATGCAACTGTGCACACACATGTGGCGTATGTCCACGCTCCAGGGGTCGGCTGGCAGTTAAATAAAGCAACACACCAGAAGTGAAGGAATGAGAGGGGGGCAAAGAGGGCGGGAGAGCAAGAGAATGGCCGAGAAAAAGAGGAGGGAGGGGTAGAGAAGCAGGGGGAGAGACTGATTTATTTCCACAGCTGAGAGCTCCTCTATGGTTTGTCGTAGATTTCGGACAGACAGTTGAGAGGTGAAGAGAGACAAGAGAGCCGAAAGAGTGAGGGAAAGAAGGTAAAAAAACTGAGTGCAGGAGGAGGACTGTGGACATGGATGCCCTAGCACTAGAGGCCACCAACACTAAAAAGCCATCTAACGGGGCGGCGGCAGTGGCTGTCCCGTTGCTGGCTCAAGCCCCAGTCAAGCGCAAACCTGCTAAAAAAACTAAAAAGGCTGTTGTTTTCTTTGAGGTGGAGATACTGGATGCCAAGACCAAGGACAAGCTCTGCTTCCTGGACAAGGTGAGAACGTATTTCTAACCATTTTCATCTCGATTTCAGGACTGTGTGTGTGTGTGTGTGTGTGTGAGAGAGAGAGAAATATCAAACAACTGTACAGTACAGCTGTGCAAACCAACACGACAGCCCTCCAACAAATCCAACCTTTGTGAAGTTGACTTTTCATTGTGAATCTGTTGGGAGAGCGGCTGATTAAACTCTGTGGTCATTGTTTTGTGCAGACATAATACTAGGTACAGTTGACCTTACATAAGGCATTACACCACTACCACAACCTACCTGTATGGCCTCGAAACTGCAGCTGTGAGCAGTCTCTGAACCCTGAACTTCTCCTGAGAAGAGAAAAAGTCCTACATAATGTTCATGATATTATATAATTTGTGGTATTATATCATATTTATATCCATAAAAAAATTTCAAAATATTATATACAGTTTAAAGTCAAATATATATTCACATATGCACTTTTTACTTTTGAGACTTCATAAAATTTACCAAGAAACTTCACTTCTCTATGTGGAATGATGAAAGGGACATCACTTTATATTATCTCATTGTGGTGCTGCTTGTTACTTTTTAGTTATGGCCTTCAGAAGTTGGTTGACTGCACCAATTCACTATAAACCCTTTTTACACTACGTACTTAAGAAACGACAACAGATTAAATGAACTAACCCTTTAAAGCAACACCAAAGCACTTTTCCTCTTCGGTCCCCCTACAGGTTGGAAGCGGAATTGTGTCCATTATGTCTCATTCGAATCTTTGGTGTTGCTTTAACCTACTTCTGCAATGACTTGTACTGTAACTGGACTTATTCATGGACGAAATGAAACCTGCATTGTACATTGAGCGCAACCACCGTCATTCTCTCTATCTCGCTCGACCACACACTCGCTACGCACACTACACACTGAGCTATTCCCCGAAGGAACTATTCTTACAACACGAGTCATCACTCTCAACCCAGTCGTATGTTTTTCTCCAAGACTCCAACCCCAGTTGGGTACAGGACAAATTAGTTTGCATACAATATATATTGTCAGCTTTTCAAAATACAGCAGTTTGTAGAAGTAAAGTCCCTCATAGATATACTATAGAGAATTTGTTTTTGTTTTGTAACTAATAGTTATTTGTCTGTTTTGGAAATAGAAGAGTAAAAATGAGACACGGCAAGTTAACGCTTTGCCTTCATGGTTTGCGGGATATTTAACATCACTAGAAGTACTCCGCTCTCATTAAGGTTGAACCATGTTGCTGTAATGTGAAGTGTAAATGTCGTGTGGTTTAGTCACAGATGTAATACGAGTTTTGCAGTACAGTCAGAAAAGGTAAATGTGATTCTGACTGATGGACTTAAGTTGTGTTAACAGTCAGGATTTAAGAGTATCACTGTTGCATTAGCCACCATTATTTTGATAGGACCTTGAAATTCATTGTTTTATCAGGTATATTTACAGTAATTTGAACTTTGTTATTGTTGTGTTAGACAGCTTCCATTTGTTACTGTCAGGCCTGTAACTCAGTACTGTTGCATTATGAGGGTTAAGTGTGTTGTTGGTGTTGAGGCCTGTTGGTGTATAAAGTTGCATTAGCCAAGTTTACAGTGGGGTTAGTCTGTCAGCCGGGACAGACTCAGTTTATCAAAGCCTGCTTCTCAAGTATAAAGTGCTATCCTTGTTGGATTATACCCTGTAGTTGGCTTAGCAGAGTTTCCATGGCGTTATCATGCGCAATCTTAACACCTTTTGGAGAGCAGGTTTTAGAGGTTTGACAGATATAGATCTGGAACTGGATAAAGGGCATTTTGGGGGACTGGTTTCCTGAAGTAGGGCAGCAGAGCTAAACTAACAGACTGAGTTAGAAATAAAACTCTGTCAGGGTTACTAGGGCAGACTCCGTGATCTCAATACTGAATGAAGCCTGTGAAAAAAAAAAAGAGGGGGCAGCAGTGGTTACAGAGAGGCGGTTTCTAAGTGATGTCATGATGCTGAAAATGGCCTGTAGTCCTCTGGACAACGTGATCAGAAGACGAGTCTATTACAGCAGCAGACTGCTTCAGTCTACCTTAGATGGGTCACGCGATGTTTGAGGAACTTTTCCTCACAGAAAATACTAGTTCTTTAAGTTCCTAAAATACTATAATAAGGGTAACAGTTTTAGGCTTTTTCATTTAAGCGTTAGTTTTAAAATAATCTAGCACTACCACACCGTTACTACTGAACAATGTTGGTTTGTGTAATTGATTATATGTCTTGGCCTTTGATTCTTAGTATGGCCAAACTCAATGCTCTATAACAAAGCAAACACATTCGAGACACAAACTTGCTAAACAGTATGTGCTATATTATTTCATTTAGTGATATCTGGTCTTTCACACAGCTACATGTACAGTACGCTGATGAGCTCATCTAGAAGGAGCTTAAGTGTCCTCCTATGTCACACCTTTGCTTGGACGGTGTGATTGCATACTGGTATACATTTCACAGAAGCATCTTAGCTCCCCTAATCCAGGCCAGCAGGGAAATATAGGCTTACTGCTAAAATGTTTTGAGAAACCTGTCACCAACTTCATAAATGTCAGAGGCCTAAGAGAAATTTGATGTGGATGCCTGAGATATTCTAGTTATGTAATGTGCAGAATGTATTGCATAGTTTGTTTTCATAAGGAATTGTCAGAATTTTCGCTTTCCATTCACTTCAATAACTTGCAGTGACTTGGAACGTGTACAAGACGGGCCATCTGTCATTTACAACATAATGAAGGAAGGGATAGTATTCACATCTCTCACTCTCCAAGTTTATTTTTGTAACCTTCAGTAATGAATGGATATCAGTGGTTGCATGAAACATTGTTTAAAGGCATCTACTAATCCAAATGTCAAAGCTTCATAAACTGGTCTATGAGTAAATCTTTTTAATTATATTATTTAATAATATAAAGTAGCTACTACCATGTGTAATAAATGGGCTAAAACATGCAGAAAAACTGGTGTTATCTTTTATATTGATAAGGTCATTATGAATGAAACATAGTTTTTGTAACTCGGGTCAAAACTATATATTTCCATGCAGACTGCCACAGTTACTGGACCTTATTAGGGATGCACCAATTACATTATATATATATATATATATATATATATATATATATATATATATATACACAATACCTACCTGGAGTATGTGCCAATACCATATTGATCCAATACCACTGTGTTTTTGTTTACAAAATTAGAAATGTGAATACCTCACTGCATGGAGCTCATTGGAATATATTTTTATGTAAGATTAACTTGCACTTAAAACAGAGCCTGTGGCCCACTCTCCAAGGTAAGTGCTTGGGGGGGGGTGTGTGTGTGTGTGTGTGTGTGTGTGTGTGCTCTTTGAAACCCTAATACCAGCTGTTTAAATAAACCACGTCTATGGGGTATGTGAGCTAAATTTACAACTAATCACCATCATGAATGGAAAACAGGGCTAGTGTGTGTGTGTGTGTGTGTGTGTGTGTGTGTGTGTGTGTGTACATGTCCCTCCACTTATTTATTGTGGTGTTATTTAAAGGTCGAGCCAAATGCCACTATCGGAGAGATCAAGTCTATGTTCCACAAGAGCCGTGAGTGCCATCTCTCTGCAGGCGTCTAAAGCCTCATAAGTCTGATTTAACATCAAGCTAATCTTGAAGCTGAACATAGAAATATTCTCAATGTCTGTGACGTATTTATCTGTCCGTTTCAGATCCTCAGTGGTACCCAGCCAGGCAGTCCATTCGCCTCGACCCCAGTAAGTCAGCCAAAGTGTGATCGTCTATCAGTATACTTAAAGTGAATGTAGTACTACTTCTCTCCACAATCAACTCATACTTTACTGTGCATCTCATTAAGTAAGCGTATGTGCGTTTCAGAGGGGAAGTCTCTGAAGGATGAGGATGTTCTGCAGCATCTCCCTGTGGGAACCACGGCAACCTTCTACTTCAGAGACCTGGGAGCCCAGATCAGCTGGGTCACAGTGAGTACAATATGTCATGCTGTCACAGTCCAACAGTCCTGACAAGCTCACGTACATCAGACTGCGAGTGGGATCGAGGAGAGCTATATTGAGATTTCCCGCTGGGTAAAAAGTGTATGTGTGTTGTACTGGCTCTCCTGGGAGAGGCAGGTACAGGAAAGACAGAACAAGGACAAGGAATATGATATATTTATCTTTCGAACACAGCAATAAAGCAGTATATTTAATGTGAGTCACACATTGCCAGACCTATCTCCACAGCGCTGTGTCAGTGCTGCGGTATGATCTGGCTACACCACCTATCTATTCCGGGATAGGAAAAAAAAGAAGCTCTGGCTTGTTTGTATTTCTTTAAACCAATCACAACTGTCCTGGGCGGCACTAAGGCCCGATAGCAGAGATAGCGAGGGGGAAGGGACCACCCGGCAAGTGGGAGACCTGCCAAATGTCCGGCTTTATCCCAGCAATGTACACCCGTTGAGCCAGACTACCAAGGCTCTGACTTATCTCGTCCTGCTTACCTTTTTCAGGTCTTTCTGACGGAGTACACCGGTCCTCTGGTCCTCTATCTGATGTTCTACTTCAGAGTTCCCTTCATCTACGCACCCAAATATGACTTTACCACCAGTAAACACTGGGTCGTACAGTGAGTGTCTCCAACACACCTTCACAAACTTTATATACAGTAGTTAGGTAGAGTCGTCTCGTCCCCCAGAGAGCAATTGTGTCCTCCTTAAGTTGTCTCAACTTTAAGGAATAGTGGGAAATACGCTTATTTGCTTTCTTGCTAAGAGTTGGATTGAAAAAGATGGATACCAGTGTTGTGTCTGTAGGTAGAAGTTTTAGCCAACAACAATGCTCTGGGACTGGATGTCTTCCCTTCTGGTCAATCATATCACCACTGTTCAATAGAATATAGGCCACATTCAGTCTCACCTCCAAACTCATCGTTAGTTAAAACCCAGTGGAGATCCCACTGATCGATCTAGTTACCATTCCTAATCAACAGACTAATGTCTAAACTATTAGCAATACTCTAGCTACCATACATCCAGACCAACGGATTTATTAAAGGAAGGCATTTATTTACCAACACTTGCAAAGTGATCAAAAGTAATGCAGCTGTCAATTAATAAAATTAGACACTGTGGAGAAGCATTTGATAGAGTTAACTTGTGCCATTCCTATTTGCAGCGCTTCAGAAACTGGGATGGTCCAAATCCCCGTTTCTACCAAGCAGTCTGGTTCGGTTCAGTTCAGCTTTTTACAAATTCAAACAGTTATTTCTAGCACACTGATCTGATACTAAAAGACATCATGGCTTGCAAACAAGTAAAGTGGCAGTTGGTCAAGGCCACACCCCCACCCTGCCCCCCCTCTCTCCTCCTCAATAGCATTTAAAGTTAACAGACACAGAAATGGCACATACTAAAGAAAGCTCATTGTGGGACTGGCTCTAGTGGCTGTAATTCTGCACCAAGACTGAATTTCGGGAAAGAGACTTCAGATACAGTACTAGGAGACCACTAAGGCCTCTATAAAAGCATCCAAAAAAGCAGCATGTCATAGGACCTTTAAGCCATTCTCTTTCCATATCGATGTGGCCCTTAAAATCCTATCTGGACAGAGCTTTTGGATGGGATGATAAAACTGCCATGTACCTGCATCCTCTTTTTAATAACTAGTAGAGCTAACGCGTGTGTTTTGTGTTTTGTTTTTTTCAGTCTCGCCTGTATGTGTCACTCTTTCCACTTCTTTAAGAGGCTGCTGGAGACGCTGTTTGTCCATCGCTTCTCTCATGGAACAATGCCGTTACGCAACATCTTCAAGGTGAGATGCATTCTACCACTTAAGCTCTGTCATAGCCTGCCTTACATTAATATGGGCAAAGGTGTAATGTAGGTTTTTTTATGGAGTAAAAGATGAATAACTAGCTATTCAGTTTGTGATTTAAAAAAAAAAAAAAGAGTGCCTGTAAGTGACAATGTTGCTGTTTCATTCAGAACTGTACCTACTACTGGGGCTTTGCAGCATGGATGGCCTATTACATCAACCACCCACTGTACACACCACCCAGTGAGTATGCATGCACCAACCACTCACATATACCAACATTTCTTGTAACTCTCTTTTCATTTTTACTCTTGTTAATTGTGTCTTGTTGTAGTCTATGGGGAGCAACAAATCAGACTGGCTCTCGTCATATTCTTGGTGAGAATCTTTCTATCCTTAAGACTTAGCTCTGTAAACTATCCTTCATTATTTGACTAATAAATAATAATAAAAAAAACATTTGTCATTGTTAGTTTTTAATCTCTTTGTCATCTCAGAAGTATGAAATAAGAGGCACACCCAGACTTATAAGTGTTTATTACCTTTTGCTCTACATACTATTGAATGTCACTTGAATCACTTTTTGTTTTTTCTTAGTTCTGTCAGATCGGCAACTTTTCCATCCACATTGCTCTTCGGAACCTCCGTCCACCAGGTATACACACCTGCAACACCTCTACATCTCACACACACACACACACACACACACACACACACACACACACACACTTGACTAACATACACACAGGCTTTTTACTGTAATATAGGACCTGACATTCGTTTAAGCTCATTTTCAGGGATATTTGACGTAGAATTGTCGTAGATACGGTTGGTATGTAATTAATTTAAAAAAAATAAAAGGATATTTGATGTTGTAATGTAGTTCTTGAGCGGTGTGTGCATGGCTCATGAACCATGAAGAAAACTCAATTGAAATCCAATCCAAATATATTTGAGTGCTTTTAAATTGAAGCCCCTGAACACATTGTTACATACCTTTTGACTCAACAAGCAACAATTGGTGCACAGAAGAATGTGACATCAGTTTGTTTGTTTTTTCAACTAAGCCCAACCCACCTCAAACGAGTGAGGAGCACAGACAGAGCAACACAGACGGAAATCTCTCATGTGAAATAACCAAAACTGCTCATACTTTGGCAGGAAATTGTGTGTTTATATAGTACCCAATCACTCATAGTAAGAAGATAATTGAGAACATTAGTTTTCATAGTATTTAAGTTCAATTTAGAAAACTATCATTCGTCAGTATGTTTACTTTTAATATCGGGTCAAAGGAACGAATAGATGGATTCCAAAACAAAAACAAACTTTCTTTGACATCCCCTTTCTTTTGCTATCTTCGTCCAGGCTCTAAGACCAGAAAGATTCCCTATCCAACCAAGAACCCCTTCACCTGGATCTTCCTGCTGGTCTCCTGCCCCAACTACACCTATGAGGTCACATGTTTTATGCATTAAGTGATGGCTGATAAGAGTTTTTTTTTTCTGATAAGAGTTTTCTCTGCATGAACGTGGCATTGATTGCTTGGAAATAAGGCAGATAATTGTAAAGTTAGCTTAAAAAGAATACACATTTATTGCACAGCTGGAAGTTTTAATCTTTGGGGAAATTAGTCCACCTGATTACATTGTCCCATGTTGCTATTGTATAATTGTACTTTACCTTTTTTTGTTTGTTTAAAAAGACTGAAAGTTTTTTTTTTTTTTTTTAAACGTGCGGCTGCTGCCCTCTTGTGGTATGAGTCTGTGTGTAACATCCCTCCTCTCCCTCTTGCAGCTGGGCTCCTGGCTTGGCTTCACGCTGATGACCCAGTGTCTGCCGGTGGCCTTCTTCACCTTGGTGGGTTTCATCCAGATGACTGTGTGGGCCAAGGGGAAGCACCGCAGCTACCTGAAGGAGTTCCGTGACTACCCTCCTGTCCGCTCACCCATCCTGCCCTTTATCCTGTAGAGGAGTACTTGACCGCGCCGCTCTCCCCGCTTGTAGGAGTCAAATACACCCCCTCCTAAACTGAGAGTGTGCTCTCCCTTTTTCCACCCTCCAAAATCTCCACTGGAACTTAGTAGACTACTGACTGAAATAATCTAACCATGTACCCTTTTCCTCCCCCCAAACCAAATTTTCTTTTGCTTCCCATCTGCCATCCCTGTAATGAGTGCAAATGTGAAGCACTACACTTGCTTTTTTTTAATTGCCCACAAACCCATTCTGATTGGTTAACCGACATGTGTGTTTGAGCTCCCAAAGCAGTTATTCGCCTTCAAACTACCCAGTGTATATTCAATGACATACTGTACATAAATAATGTTATCATGTCCAACCACTCTGTCATCTAATACTGTTTTTTTTAGGCTGAATCTGCATCTGGTGAGATTCAGTTAAATGTCAACGGTTTAGTTTTTATATCAATTCATCTAAATTTGAAATCATGACAATGTCATTTTGTAGATGCCTGAAGTAATTTATTAAAAAAAGGTTAACCAAAATGTTGTTGCGTTGCTCTGTTATGTATTATAAGTGTCACTCTGTGCACCACCACTCCAGCCCCTGAATATTGGAGCTTTGTACAAGGATGCATTGTGCAGACATAAGTGTCACCAATAGTCAAAACAGACATGTTACAGGCTCAACTGGGTCATCGGAATTTGGTTGCAACTACATGTTCAAAATACGGGGAAATCGCACCTGCAAGAACTTGTCAAACAATACAGACGGAGGGTTGTAGAGCTTAAACAATATTGTTTATTGTGAGCCGCGGCACAAATATATACAGAGAAGAAGACGCATCAGAGGATGCACTGATCATGCAGCTTCAGCCTGAGCCTCGACTCTCTTCTTCCTCAGCTGGAGCCTCCTCTCTCTCTCATACTCCTTCATACGCATCACATAGCTGGAGGCAGAAAAACACCAGGTATATAGTTAAGGACAAGGTGGTTGCATATTATCACAAGATGAAAGTTTAATTGACAAATCTGAAATTGAAGATCTCTAGTGCCGTTACAACTTAAAATGGATTCCATTTTTGAGATACGTTTTTTAGGAAACTCCACCCTGTTATTAGAAACAAAGGTTTGTTTGTTTTTCTAGACTCTTAATTACCCCCCTCCCCAAAGAAATAAAAATATAAACCACAAAAACTGGCATACTTAGTTTACAGTGTAAACTAAGCATTTTAAGGACTTCTCATCTATGTTGGTTTGAGAGATTGTGTTAAGATCTCTCAAACCAACATAGTCCTTAAAATGCTGGCATACTTAGTTTACACTGTAAACAAAGTATGCCAGTTTTTGCTCACAAAAGTATAAATTTAAAAACCTACAATTCCACAACAACTGGACAGCTCCATCTGCTGAGGAAAATTGTGTTGTGTGACATGATTAAAATGTCCAGAACTACTACTAACTGGGCCTTGTGAGAATCTTTTTTATATATACTGTATATATAGCTCATACAACTGAAAGGAAACCAGCCAGTTTAATTGACTTAGGTTTTCTGAGCTTCTGCTGGTCACTAGATTACATTTTAACTTTACTTTTGATAGTTATGAAAAATAAACAAACTAAATAAGAATAGTGTGTATGGGTTTGATCTGCTTACATGTCTGATGGTACTGCACGTTACCCAGTTTTAATGGTGAACCTATCATGATTCAGCAACTGCTGAAACGCTTACAGTTTTTCCTCTACACAAAACAAAAGCCCTTACATACAGTTAAACTAGAGCTGGGCGATATGAAGAAAATCCAATATCACAATATTTTGAACCAAATACATTGATACATATTTTTTTATATATAATCATCAATAACGTGGATATAATGACAAACCAGGAAAAGACAACACACATGTTGCGATATCCAAAATTTAAGACGATATCTAGCATAATACATCCATATAATATTGATATATTGCTTAGCCCTAAGTTAAACCAATGAAGTTGGACTGCTGAAAGCATCACAGTCTACAAGAGTCTATCCTACAAAAAAAAAAAACTAAACCCAACTAGAGCTGCAACGATTAATCGATTAGTTGTCAACTCTTAAATTAATCGGCAACTATTTTGATAATCGATTCGTCGGTTTGAGTAATGTTTTAAGACAAAAGTAAAAATTCTCTGATCCCAGCTTCTTAAATGTGAATAATTTCTAGTTTCTTCTCTCCTCTGTGAAAAATAAATAATAATATAATAATAATAAATAAACTGAATATCTTTGAGTTGTGGACAAAACAAGACATTTGAGGACGTCATCTTGGGCTTTGGGAAACACTGATCCACATTATTCACCATTTTCTGACATTTTATAGACCAAACAACTAATCGAGAAAATAATCAACAGATTAATTGACTATGAAAATAATCGTTAGTTGCAGCCCTAAACCCAACCATTCAAATGTCTTAACATTAACTCTCTCTGTAAACACTTACTCCTGGTGTTCGCAGTAGTCCCAGTCGTGTCTCTCATGCTTGCAGGCCAGGAAGTTGGGCCAGTTGTCCCTCTTGCACTTCATGAGTTTTAGGAGGTACTGGGCACAGTAGTCCCTCTGCTCCAAAGGCAGCTGGGCCAGATTCATCTGCTCCTGGCTTGCTACCATCTCTGGGAAAGGGATACACATTTGCATGGTCATCTTTCAATGTACAAGGACCTGATACTATTTGTTACTATATGGATGGCTGTCGGAGTGGACGAATACAGAGTCTGTTATGCAAGTTCTGCCCAGAGAAGAGGCTCGGTGTATATATATATACTAATCTAACCTATACGAATATTAGGCAATGCAACAGTGCCAAAATGCTTTTCCATGCACACTCAGGCTAGACTGTAAATGGTCCATTCTTTGATTTGAAAAGGTGACATTGTCTAAGTGGAGTCTACTGACACAGACTTCCAAAGGTAGCAACAATTTGCAGAACAAGTTGGAGCACATGGTTCGAAATAAGCAGTAAAGGGTAAATACATGAAGCAAAACTGCACCTGCTTACTTGACATTGAACTCCTCAAACACCAGTTAACGTTAAGCTAACCAGCCTATTATTACTCTCAGTAGCGCAAAGCTAACTCGGCTAACGTTTGACGAGCCAACCTAGCATGGCTGATAGGGAAATCTGTTCCACTTCAGACTATTATTAAGACATACAGGATGCAGTATGGGTTTCTCTGAGCTGGTAACTGCTGACAAACCTCTCTCGTTTCTCTCTGGAAAGCCAAACTGGGGGTCGAACTCGTATTTCCTCGCTGGGTCCGGCTCGGTCCCCGTTTCGGTGACATACCGTCTGCCCAGGTGAGCTCCCATGGCAGCGACGATGTTTATACACAGTTAGCTAAAATTGATTATATTTGTTTGTTTCCGTTCCGCATTAATTTAATGTTTCCAAAAAGATTCTGGTGTCTGCCATTCGGTCACCTCCACAAGCCCCCTGATGCCACTTCCGCCTCTCACCGGAAATAAACAGCCGAGCGGTACTTAATAGAACACCCTTCCTCTAGACAAGTAACAAAGGTTCCGCTGGAAGGTGGACCCAGACCCTCAGAAGGCCTTAGGTTCACTGTTTGTCAATTGGCTTTTGATTATGTAATACGTTGAAAAAAGTGAAAATGTTTCACAGTTAGAAAACAAAAAGAACTATGGACATTTCCATAAAATGCATTACTTTTACATTTCTCAAATATATATATATATATATATATATATCGAGACCGAACTCTACCCTCCAAGATGACAATGCTCGCCCTCACAGGGCGGGGTTTATCAGAGACTACCTCCAGAATGTGGGACTGGAGAGGATGGAATGGCCTGCCAGCAGTCCTAACCTCAATCCCATTGAACACTTGTGGGATCAGCTTGGGCGTGCTGTTCGTGCCAGAGTGACCAACACAACCACGTTGGCTGACTTGCGACAAATGCTGGTTGAAGAATGGGATGCCATCCCACAGCAGTGTGTGGCCAGGCTGGTGACCAGCATGAGGAGGAGGTGCCAGGCTGTTGTGGCTGTGTGTGGTTCTTCCACATGCTACTGAGGCTCCTGTTTGTGAAATGAATAAATTGTTCAAATGCCAATATGTCTTGTTTCTTCAAACTTCAATCATCCAATACACCAAACACCAAACGGATCAATGGCAGAATAAGCTGTTTGGCATTGGCAGAGAAGATTTGGCAAATTTTTCATGGGCGCAACCCACATACTCAGCGCTGCTGCTCATCCCACAAATGCATGTTCCTTACAAATGGGGCACCATTTGAAAGGAAACTAAACAGGCTTTCCAATGGTATAAGATGTATTGCCAAAAAGCATTGTTACTACAGAGAAATAATCTACCAAACACAAATTTCTTTACTTTTTGTGTTAAGTTTATATATATATATATATATATATATATATATATATATATATATATATATATATATATATATATATATAATTATATATTATTATTATTATTTTTTTTATACTCTTAGAGTCTGAAAATTCCATTTAGATTTATTGTATTGGGGTGTATTGTATTGGTGCCTCATACCTTTAGCAAACAAAACCAAGACATGATGACTAAGATGTGAAGTAGTATGTAACAAGGTGTATGTGGGAAAATCATTATTAATTATTATTATTATTATTATTATTTTTGTGTGATTTGTGTGAACTGACCCTTTCGTTTTGATGAATCATTATAGAGGAGCCTGTGCCATATCTAGTCTTGACACCCAATCTGTTTATATTTTGTGAACATGATGCACATTCATATGTGTTTAATCAAATGGGCACAGCATTCATAGCAGATATTTGGACTAGACATAGTATGAAAGTGCAGGTGTATCTTATAACATTAACAATGGTTCTATACAAGTGTCCCAGTAAGCCATGACAGTGTGACAATGAGCCAGCATGCCGAATAACCAGGTCACTGAAACAGAAGCAGCTAAATGGAAACCATCATGCCACCCACTGTATCATAGTACTCTAAACTGTACTCTTAAATGATGCTTTTTCAGAAAGACTGCATTCAGTATTACAAAATAAACATCGTAAGAGTGATCATAGAGGCATACAAATACATTTATTTACCACATTTTAAACTAACACAAGTAAACAGCTTACAGTGTGAAAACCCAAAGATTTTGTTATTAGGGTTGACACATTTATCATTTTATCTTAGTGCTACTGTCTTACAAGTGTATTGATTTTTACATTAAAACAATCCAATATTGTAACAACTAAAGCTATACAGACATTTATCATTTGATTTCTTGTTTAATTCATGTTTTTCAGTCTTTAAAAAAAGATTTCTTAAAATTATTATTACTATTATTTCGCCATGTTTCCCTTTGTGTCTTGCTATTTCCACTCCCGGTATGCTTCGGTTATCATTCCTCTGAGGAAGCCAAGCACAGCAGTGGAATAGGAAAACGAAAATATAAATATGATGCGATTTTGTCACTGATAGAGATCATCATTGCCTTCCTCTCTGTACACGCCTGGCCTCTCTGACCCAGAGTCTGACCCCTGACCTCCAGACCGGGTACCAGTAGCAGAGGGGAACCTAGGTGGGGGAAAAAGGAATAAGCCTTGTAGAAATCAAGACTACATTTTCTGTAGTAACACAAGTGTTGTACTTTCATATGTGTACCTGAAGTTTCCAAAACCTCGGCTCTGCTGCAGAGTTTGAGCAAACATTTCATATTTGCGGATGTCATTGTCACTGACAGAGCGACGAGCAAATCGCATCGCCTCTTCAAAGTGGTCCTTCCTGATCTCTGGGACTGGATCAAAGTCCTCATCCTGCAGGCAGAGAAAAATTAAGAGGATATCATGTGGAAACAATACACTGTTTGTTTGTGTGTGTGTGTGTGTGTGTGTGTGTGTGTGTGTGTGTGTGTGTGTGTGTGTGTGTGTGTGTGTGTGTGTGTTCCCAGTCCAAAGGCTGAAAGTTACAAAATCCACAGCCGCCCTTTAGGGAACTTTTTTATCTACCACAGTCTCTTTCTGTACCCTGCACACACAGCCTGGTACTGCTTTGAGGAGTGGCGCATATGTGTGTGTGTGTGTGTGTGTGTGTGTGTGTGTGTGTGTGTGTGTGTGTGTGTGTGTGTGTGTGTGTGTGTGTGTGTGTGTGTGTGTGTGTGTGTGTGTGTGTGTGTGTCACAGAGACCCAATTATCAGTCTCCTTTTTAACACATCATAGCACTGTCACGGCAGCCTATCGTCCTTTTGGCTGTTCTGCATGGCTGTCATGCAGGGTAAGTAAGTACTTACGGGTAGGTGGGGCTTAAGGAGGGAGGGATGATTGAGAGCAGCTGAGAGGTTTCAGGAAAAGATTATGTTTCCTAGTACCACAACGGCGATCCCCTTTTGTGTTAAAGTTATTGTCCGCATCTTTAAATGTCTACAAATGAACTGTCAATGGAGCACCGACGCTAAACAGCATCGGAGCAGGGAGAGCAGGCTGACCGGGTGACGGATCGGAGCAACACCAGGACAGGTAGGCCTTTTCACCGTACCTTAACAGAACGCTGCTATCCCTGGAGATTCATATATGCACGGGTGGCCAAGGCCTGGAAGCCCCTAGATGAGTAATGACAGAATCAAGTTTTCCCAGGGTTGTGGTTATGCCGTGACAGTACGCTGAGGTGTAAATAAGCAAGAAGCGCTGCAACAGTACCATTGGGATGCCTGGTCTGCTTTGCCTCTGACGCTCAGCCTTGATCTCGGCCTCGATGGCCTCACGGATGGCCATTTTACAAGCCCGCTGGCAGATCTCTGTCAGGTCAGCTCCGGAGAACCCATCTGTGATGTCAGACAGGTAGTCCAGATCAACATCCTACAAGAATGAGGTGTACAAGGAAAGAGAAAAAATGCAGAATAGGAGCATTACTTATAATGATTACTAATAAATACATTATACCACAGGATAAAGGGACAAAACAATTTTCTGTTCTCTCTCTTGTGTACATAAGGAAGATACTGTACAGAGAAATTGTGTGTGTGTGTGTGTGTGTGTGTGTGTGTGTGTGTGTGTGTGTGTGTGTGTGTGTGTGTGTGTGTGTGTGTGTGTATCACTAACTCGTGCGACAGGGGACTTGCGGAGGTTGGCATTTAGGATTGCAGTGCGAGATGGTTTGTCTGGGAGCGGGATGTAGATGAGCTGGTCCAAACGGCCCGGCCGCAGGATGGCAGAGTCTATGATGTCTGGTCTGGTGTGATAAGAGGAGTTATGAAGGTGAGATGAGCACAGAGGTGAAGATCCTCATCTCAACTTCCAGTGTACTGACCTCTCAATCCATAATCATTAAATACAAAATCACACATGCACCTGTTCGTGGCTCCAATAATGAAGACATTCTTTTTGTCTGACATGCCATCCATCTCTGTGAGTATCTGATTGATGACTCTGTCAGCTGCACCACTTCCATCCCCACCTCCGCCTCCTCTAGATTTGGCAATGGAGTCTAACTCGTCGAAAAACAAGATGCAAGGGGCTGCCTGTCTGGCCTGTAGGCAGAGAAGGTCAGCAAAGTTACAGTGTGAAACAAATCCTCTTACGTCTAACCTTCTACAATTATTCATTTTCCTTTCCTTTCTCTGCTCTCACCTTATCAAACACATCTCTGACATTGGCCTCCGATTCTCCAAACCACATGGTCAGCATCTCGGGTCCTTTGATGGAGATAAAGTTTGCTTGGCACTCGTTGGCGATGGCCTTAGCCAGCAGGGTTTTCCCACAGCCCGGAGGGCCGTAGAACAACACTCCACGAGATGGAGTCATACCAAATTTCAGGAACTTGTCCGGATACTCGACAGGGTACTGGGGAGAGTGAGATGAAGATGGATGGGATTGTTGATGGGGCTTGTGTTTTTAGGTATGTGCAGAGTGTGGCGGTGTGAGTGTGCAAGTGTTTCTTCCACCTGAACGAGCTCTTGCAGTTCTCTCTTGACCTGGTCCAGTCCTCCGACATCCTCCCAGTTCACCTGAGGCACCTCTGCAACAGTCTCTCTCAAAGCTGATGGGTTGCTCTGACTCAGCGCCCACTGAGGGAGGACATGATGAGTGTTAGGGAAAGGTAGTCTCGCATTGCCAGACCTTCCTCCACAGCGCTGCGGAGGAGGGTTTGGCTAGTCCACACAACATTCCAGGATGAGAGAAAAACGTGCTCTGGTTTATTGTCATTTCTTTAAACCAATCACAATCATCTTGGGCGGCGCTAAGCACCGGACGGAGCAGCGGCAAAATAGCCTTGAGAAGGAACTTGTTTTGGTGGAACGTGTACGTTCTTAGTCGTGCAACAGATAACTCAGATTGGACAGATAGTCTAGCTAGATGGATTTGGAGTTTAAAATGCCATCACAAAGAAAGCCCAAGGTAACTAAATCTGGCCTAAATGAGGGACATACGGGGGAAGTTCCGGTGGCACTGGAGCAATCCCGGAAGTGGAACGTTGTGTATATAGACTAGGGAAAGGAGATGCATCTCTCTTCGTTTATTCATTCATTAAAAAATATTCACGTCTACCTTTTATCATGTGGTTACAAATGACGAGATTCACAGTAGTGTTCATTGAGGGATTAGTACACCCAGATACGGTCAGGAAGAGCAAAAGTCTGTATGTGTGTATTTGCGTACATGGGTGTGTGTATGTGTGTACTTGGAAATCATCCATGGTGACAGCCAGTGAGTTGAGCAAGTCAGCATCAATGGATTCATCCTCCAGGTCTATGAGGGTCATCTTCTTGCGGATGGCTTGCAGAGCAGCTTCTGAGCACAGAGCAGCCAGGTCGGCGCCTACATGACCATGGGTCTCTTTGGAAATCTGAGATATGTTAATAGATAGATATTACGTTAATATAAATATTACTTTATTAAACAGCACAAATGCATATCAAGATTGGGACTGATGCCATCAGAAGGTGGTGTTACATTTTTGATGATAGCTTATTTTTCAACACTTAAATTAGACACACACACACATTTGATGAAGATATTGTTAGACCTGTGCTGTTACACTGTAATTCCACCCGCATGAGAGTGAATATTATTGAACTCAATTAAATAGGTTATTGCCAGGTTAGTACCTGAAGGTGAATATTTTATATATCAGATCATCATATCTTTACTAAGAATAAGTCACAATTCCCATCTTCCCTTTTCCCAGGGTAGTTTTATTCTCTCAAAAATGGTTCACAATTTATGTTATAGTGTTTTCTGTGTAATTATATCATTGAAAAGTTACAGAAATACAGTGGATTTCATGTAATTATAATGCTCTTAAAATAGGAGGGTCTCAAAAATTTGACTTTAATTGAATTCACTATAAAAAAAAATCCCAATTTTTATAGTCACTCTCAGCACTTTTATCTCAGTGAAGAAAGTGAAACTAAGTTATTATAAATTAATAACATGGGGAATATCCAAATATATTTTAATATAACAATGCTTGCTCTTGGAGGAATTACTAGAATTGTTGGGGCTTTGTAAATTATAGAGTGTGGTCTAGACCTACTCTATCTGTAAAGTGTCTCGAGATAACTCTTGTTATGATTCGATACTATAAATAAATTGAATTGAATTAACAATACAATTGTTTGTTGCATAAAATGACAGAAAACCCTTTCCAACAGTCTAAAACTCAAACATGCATTACATAAAATGAAGAAAAGCAGCAAATCTTCAGAATTCAAAAACACTAGATCTACATGTTTGGTGTGTTTTCTTGAAGACAAACTTTTAGTTGCACAATAGTTGCATGATTTGTTGATTAACTAAACGTTTCAGCTTAGATTTATTTAGTTGAAAATTAACATTATTATCATTAATTATGTTTCTTTTGGCCCGGGCTGCTACACTTTCTCACCCTCTCCAGGTCGATATCGCCAGCCAGTTTCATGTTTTTGGTGTGGATCTGCATGATCTCCAGTCTGCCGGTCATATCAGGGATTCCAATGTCAATCTCCCGGTCAAACCTGCCTGGAGAGAGACATCACCATTTAAAAAAAAATGTGTGTGTGTGTGTATGTATGTATGTGTGCGTGTGGCTGTCCTGACCAAAGCGTCTTAGAGCAGGGTCCACACTGTTTGGTCGGTTTGTGGCTGCCATGACAACTACATGAGCTCTTTGCTTCAGGCCATCCATCAGGGTCAGGAGCTGGGAGACTATACGCCTCTCCACTTCACCATGAGTCTATACACACACACACACACACACACACACACACACACACACACACACACACACACACACACACACACAAGTTACAGTTCAGTATACAACAGACACAGGCATTTTGTTCTCTATTGTTTACCTTCTCCCTCTTGGGAGCGATGGCATCCAGCTCATCAATAAAGATGATGGCTGGAGCGTTTTTCTCTGCCTCCTCAAACGCCTTTCTTAGGTTGCTCTCTGACTCTCCCGCCAGCTTACTCATGATCTCCGGACCTTGTCACATAATAATGCACAGCATGTAAAACACATTTTCTCCTACACAGATCTATAAATAAGAACACCAATGAGTAAATTGCAATTTCTAATCAGGTTATAGTAACTCTGTATACTTAATATTCTAAAGTTTCTCACTCACCTGCAAAAACAGTATCAGCTTATTTCTTCCTCTCTTCCTGTGTACAAATGCTCTGACTGTGTCAATGTGTGAAAACAAAGCCTTACCATTGATGAGAAAGAAAAAGGCACCAGTTTCGTTGGCTACAGCCCGAGCCACCAGGGTCTTCCCAGTGCCTGCAGGGCCATACAGCAGGATTCCTCTGGGGGGCTGAGAGAGAGAAGGGAAGAGCCCACGGAGTCATTAAAAGAGAATAACCTAATGTTATAATCAAATGAAGCAGATATAAGAGTGTATAGGGTCAGGGTTTGTGTGTGTATATGACACCTTAACACCGATAGCCTTGAAAAGGCCAGGGTGTCTGAGAGGAAGCTCCACCATCTCTTTAATCTGGGCCAGCTGCTTCCGACAGCCTCCGATGTCATCGTAGCCAATGTCATTAAGGCTCTCCTCCTCATCCTGTCACAGGGCGATATGCAAGATTCACACCTGGTTGGGTTTGTTCTCAGTCATGAATGTGGTATGCAGTCATTGGCCCAGTTCCTGATGCCAATAAGGTGTAAATTAAATCACCAAAACTGGATGACTTTGCTGACTTTGTTTCTGTTTCTGTTGCAGCATTGTTACGTGCAAAGAACCCATGGATCCCTGCTGCCTGGTTTCATAAGCAGGTTTCCTTGCACCAATAATAGGCCCATTAAAACTTAAGTATTATCATTTTGCCACTGTTATGTAGCTTAACCTTAATGCTGTTCAAAAGTGAAATGGAGACTTCCAGAAGTTCTTTATATTGAACCAAACATCGTCTCAAGTCAGCTCCAGGAAGATGACAGAGGCTTTAGTATACTTCATTGGCCTGTATAGTGCCTATCTCAACCCAAATGAGTTCCATCTCAATGTTATAAGGTGGACCAGACATCTTTGCAGCATGGAAAATATACATCCATGAGGGCATCATGTCTGTAGACAACCCCGTGTCACAGTTACTATATACAATATTCTAGCCTAGTTTTCAATATGTAGATCTTTCATACTGGAAAATGACATGAATTAAGTCTATTTTTAAAGGCCAACATGCAGACAGAAATTCTAACATTTTAAGTGTCATGTTCATGGAGTTGTTCTGCACTGCAATGTACTATGGATAACAGGGGTGACTCATAGCTGGGGAAAAAGTGACAAAATATGGTAGATGATTCCGCAATGGATTGAACAACAGTTTAGAAAATGAACAATGAACTAACATTTTTTGAAATTTGAAATTGGTAGTTGCAGTGTATGCATTGGATAATTTCCTACAAACAGCAAAGCACATTTCTTCCACACTAACTATCAAAATAGTGTATATTGTATACTTTCTGAAATTTGTATTATAATATAAAGCTGGTACACAAGCTGAATCTCTCACAGACCTCTCTTTTGATTGGCTCTCCCTCACAGTAGATGACCGTGTCTGGGGCAACAATACAGTGGGGGCTGGGGTCCGTCTCCACCACCTTGAACTCCACCGCCCGCATGCTTCCTCTCACCAAGAAGATGTCACCTGGCAGCACAGATTAAAAAAAATTCACCACATACAGGGGGCATCTAAGTGTGCTCTAGATCAGGGGTAGGTCTAGAGGGGGAGCCCAGGGTGGCACCTGCCCCCCTCCCCCCCTCCTAGAATTTGAATGCCCCTTTGTGACCCACCAATCCATTGGGCTAGAGTGCTGTCAATCTGACAAATTTGATTTCCATTGGAACAGAGTACTCTCACTTTGTTGCCTGTTCTGCCAATCGCTGCCTTTCTATTTAGTAAATGGATATATACTTTAAACACACATTGTATGGCAACTGTGTACTTTGTTGAAATTTTAAGACCAGTTTAGAAATAGAAACATATTGAACTCACTGTAGAGCACTTGTTGCTGTAAGAAATAAATTGTGTATTGCACTTTATTTCTGTTCTGTTTCCTTTTATCTGAAAACTGTGTGCAGCAAGGGTTTCTTTGTTGAAGTTTGAGGCAAGTTTATTGTAATTGTATTGCACTTTATTTTTATACAGTTCTGTGAAAATAATCTTCCCAGCCCTTGTCACATGACCAATTAATGTTTTCATGATGACTATCCAAATTTTTTGCCCTGACGGCCCATAGCCCAAAATGTGTATTGTATTTGGACACACAATTTGTTGAAAGTAAAACCAAGTGAAATTAATATGAATGGGATGTGTTTTATTTAGCAGAATTACATTGTGTTATTCTTATCATATCCAATATTTCCTATATTTCTAAGCAGATTTTCTAGGCTGTATTCTGATAAAATCCCCTGGGACAGGATCATATTATAAACAGAGCTGTTTTACTGTGGTATGATCAGCGGCTGAGGTGTTGCAGTACCTTTATGTATGGGCCGGTAAGCCTCCAGAAAATACGGTTTAAGGAAAACATCAAAGAGGTTTCCTGTCAGGCCCTCGATGGTGTCATCTATAGGGAGGACATGAATCTGCTTCCCATACTTGATATCAGGGCAGGCATGAATACTGCGATAAAACACACATCAACATCCTCGTTATTAAAGATAATATTGTCAAATGTAGGGTCTGGCAAAGCGAGACTACCATATACCATACACAAAGATACAGGTGTGAGATCTGGGCTACCTGATGACATCACCAAGCCGGACACGCAGATTGTTGCGCGTCACACGATTCATGCGGATTCGTTCATGCCCACAGGTTTCATCTGTCAGGACGATGCACACTGTTTGGCGACATTTCCTCCCTCGCAACACCACCGTGTCCCCCCGGAAGAGCTGCAGCTCCTCTGTCTTAATCTAGTGCACACACACACAAATCTCAGAACAAATACAAACATGACTAGGATATATTTATACATATTACACACACACACACAGGTTTGTGGCACTGTCTTTGTAGGGACCCGCCATTGACACAATGCATTCCTTAGGCCCTTACCCTAACCTTAACCATCACAACTAAATGCCTAACCTTAACCCTTACCCTAACCATAACCTAATTATATTCCTAATCCTAAAACCAAGTCTTAACCCTCAAACACCCTTTTAAACTTGTGGGGTCCAGCATTTTGGCCCCACAAAGCTGTCGGGACCCAAGTATACTGGACTCCCGGCTTTTGGACCCCACGAATATAGTTAAACAAGCCACCACACACACACACACACACACACACACACACACACACACACACACACACACACACACACACACACACACACACCAGTGACAGGCTGACAATGCTGCTGTCTTCATTGAGCGCTTCATCCACAATGAGTCTGTTCGGTCTGTGTTTCTGTTTCAGGATGGCAGTGGAGAAATCTTCTCCCTTTGGGCTTTCCAAACAAGAGACACATTACGACTCTCTCACATGCAGGCTCTGCACTTGTAGCTCTAATTTCCTCATGTGACACAGAGCTGTATTTAGACTCTCTTTAGCTCTGTGCGTAGCAACTACATGAGCCTGTACACATAAAAAACATATTGTTAATTCTTCAATCATTTTGAGTTTAATGTAACAGGTATTTTGTATATTTTTTAAACTTGATCACCTGCACATGCAACTTGCACATTGATAAGTTAGCACCAGTTTTATGCCACAAACAAATATACTGTATCAAGTATGTCAATACTAGATATTGTCCACATGCAGCTGTTTCACTCACTCTGCTCCTCCAGAGCCTGGCATGACTGGTCTCCTTGGTCTCGTCAGATATCCAATGTTTTTAACACTAGATCTACGCCCTCACTGTCCTCTGCAGTTGTTTACTGTGGTGTATTCAGGTGCTGCTCTTGTATAGTCTGATTTCTGCTGTGATCAGTGCCAAAGGTTTCAGGTTCTGCCTGACCTGAACTGCCCTGGTGTGGTTTTGGTCTTCCTGGAGCCAAGTTCCCAGCAGCGAGTCTCAGTCTTTTGCTCTTCCTCTGCCTTGTACCAACATGTCTGTTTTTCAGTGAAGGTATAACTATTCCAATCTGCTTCCCTGTCTTATTTGTAACCCCATCATCATCATCATCATCATCATCATCATCATCAACATCTCTCTCTCTCTCACACACACACACACACACACACACACACACACACACACACACACACAAACAGATCCCAAGCACTTACCTTGGAGAGTGTCCCAGGACAGATATAGCGTGATATTTCCTCCTCCCCCTGCTTCTTACCAGCAAACGCAGGCACAAGTCCCTGGCTGATTATGGAGACTACTTCCAGGCTTACTCTGAAATATTTATGGGTCAAAATAAATGCTGTATAGAGCCTTTTTTCCCAAAAAGAAATTACTTATAGTATCATCTGGATAAGTCTTTTCTTTTCTAAAATGCAGTATGGTCTTTCCTCCTTTGACTCCTTGCCGTTGTGAGTGAAGGGAGTAGCTGTTGTAACCCAGCTGTTTTGTTGTTGGATTCCCTCCCTCACACACTCTACATATGCACATTTGTGTTTGTGTGTCACACACACACACACACACACACACACACACACACACACACACACACACACACACACACACACACACACACACACACACACACACACTCTCACTCTGGACACATTGTGGTATTTTAATTCAAACTTTTATTGCTAAAATTGTCCTTTAACAAACAACTTGAGACAAGCAACAAGAGCATAGACACACTTTACAATACCCTTGTGAGAATTTGGACTCGAACACAGCTGTCCTCTCCTACAGATTTGACTAATGAGAATGAAATGATCTGAATGCTAACAGGGGCAACGAATGCCGTAGCATACAGCTTCAACTAAGTGGAATAACCTGAAAATATGTTCTTGGAAGTTGCAAAGAAAGTGACAGGGAATGGGAAAATGAGGGTAGAGAGGTAGAGGAGGTTTAAATGCACAAATAAACATTGATGTGAACATCAGGGAGTGGAGAGTGGACTGAAAACCTTCATAAAATGAAACCAATATGCTGAAAAAATGGAATACAAACATAAAAATATGAAAACAAACAGTAATTTTATAATGCATGCACAGAGGAGATGCCAAAACTGGAATGTATGCCCTTATAGTGAAGGTGGGAATGAGATATGTGATCATGACAGCATTTGGTTTCTAAGATTTGACCGGTAAAACGCTGGTGGTATGAGATTAGTTGATTGATTGACTCAGCTTTACCCTGCAATAACATCTTTCAGTTAGATCATTTAAAAAAAATAATTTACAGATGGAGGCTGATGTATAAAATGGACTGATTATTAATATATACACTATAATATTTAGTTGAGAGTTGATTGCTCTGCTGATTTCAGTTCAGTTAGCTGGCATGTTTGATCAACATTTCTGCAGCCGACTCTGAGGCCAGTTTCATAAAGATATTTTAGACTGTAGTGTCTGTAGTGTTAGTTGTAGACTTATTTTAAGCCTAAAAACCTAGCCATTCTACTCCAAGCTAACTCTGAACTAAGAGTTATGTTTCCACCATACCAATCAGTGACACCTGCTGACCAGTGGCACCAAATGACCCCAAAAAAAACCTTTTCAGGAAATATACAGCAGTGAGGACATCGTCAGTCGTTTTCATTTGTCCAGAGATACTATCCTGAGCCTGACTGACGAGTCCTGCCACATTAAGAAGCCTCAGCATCTCAGCTCTGCAATTTTTATTTCAATGGAAGTTTTTGTATTCTTACTGTATACTCTTTGCTGAACTTTTCCAGGAAAAATGTCCTTGTAATAGTGGAATCCTTTCAGCAGGCAAACATCTTCTGCTGCAGTGAAACGAGCTGAGCAGTTTACAGTAATGCATTTGCTCGGTCAGCCATGTTTTTACCATCCCCAGTCTTAATTTAATTCAGTACAGAAATTAGTTTATCAGCTTATTGCTTTGACCTATACGGCCTTCTGCACATGGCTGTGAACCCTGCACCGGATTCTAGTCTGACATATAGGGCAGATATTTGACGGGTCAGCATCCCAACCATCCGCTCCAGCTTCTGGGAATGTGTTAAATCTGGTTAACTTCGAATTTGTTTCTGATCAATCCAACATGCTCTGTCAATCCCGCCACACACATACAGTATGTGTGCAATGACAAACACAGCCACAAGTGAGAAACCCTTGCACCACAGCCCCAAAAGAACAAATGGAAATTTACTTCCACACAGAATTTCCCAGACCTTCTTTAAAATGTGCATAAAGGTCAGCACAAAATAACAGTTTAAAAACAAACCATGTTGCACAGTTTAGTCGAGAAAGTGCTTGATCATTGGAAATAAAAAACGACGCATGATTGCATGACTTTTTTTTTTAACCTCTGTATCTTAAAATTGTATAAGTCTACTTTCTCCCTCTAACATTTGTGCTCGGTTTGGTAGAAAATCCTGTTGTCCAGGAAATCCAGTCTCATTTCTGTGTGTTGTTTTTGAACCAGAGCAGTCACAGAGGGCCAGAGGAAGAGAAAATTAGGTGTGTGTGTGTGTGTGTGTGTGTGTGTGCGCTGTTTGACATGAGATGAAAAATGAAGTGTATTGTATATCATGCATACATTTTTATAGGATTAGTTGAGCTATGTGTATACAGACATAACAGTCTCTGTGTGTATTTTTATTGTTAACAGTCATCATCCTCAAAATGTGTTTTCTGCAGAACCTTTACATGGCGCTCATAGATCTTGAGGGCGGGGCCGAGTCTGATCGATAGGCCAGTCAAAACATCGTTACGCTGCATGAGGAGAAGAGACTTGCCATCGATTTCCTAATGAAGAGAGCAAAGCAACGTGGGTAGGTAGATGTAGGTTACAACTGTTAAAAGTTCAAGTACAGCCAATATTCCTGTCTCTGGTGGCCTCTAGTGGTTGTTAAAGGGGATAACAGGCTCACCTGGGTCCTGAAGGCAGCAGCCTGCTCGGGGAAACCTGCTGCTGTGAAATAACTGACCACATCAGACACTGTCCAGTCCACTGGGCTCCCACTGGTCCCCTCAGACTTCAGAAACCTAGAGAGATGAGGAAAAGGGCGGTTGGCCCATTACAAAACCTGCAGGAGGATGTTAAAATGTGTAACTTGTAAAGCTATATCAGAGCTGATAATTGAATTAAAGAATGTTATTTTGTGTTGTTTTTATCTATGGTTTTAATGGGTGTTTTTTCCCCCTGTGTTATTGTTATAAGTGTTGGTTTATTCGAATGGGAGCACTGTGATTTCCATGTTTTTAGTGATGAATACATTTTAAATTAAAACCTTGTGACTGCACATTGTTGTCATTGTCAGTGTAAACACGAGAATCAGATATTATGTATTGATTATTTTTTTAATTGCCAGACTTTTACACTTTACTTATAGTGACTATAATCAATAATTTCATTATAAAAATGTACAAGTGGGACAATGTGAAAGCGTTGAAAAGGTGCTGAGCACCAAACAGCAGACAGACACAGTTAGCGGCTAGCGGGTGAACATAGTGGAGCATTCAGCAGCTAAAAAATCAGATATTTCCCTCAGGAGTTGGTAGAGAACAAAAACAGAGCTAAAAGAGAGTAAATACTGGCCTCACATTTTTAGGTGGCCAGAAACACGACTCAAAAGAAATAATGTTGCTCTGTAACTGCTGAATGTGTAAATAAGCTTCTGTTTGCCAACAAGTTCACAACATCTTACTTAACTTAAAAGGTGATGATAGGAGGGGTAAGGTAAGAGGGGAGCAGACACTACCAAGCCAATGAGTCTGTCTTCAGTGTCTCCAGTATCTCTGCTGTACTTACCCTCCACTGCTATCTCCGTTCATCCCTCGTTCCTCAGATGTGCCGGAGTCCTTCGGGGAGGCAGTGGGTGTGAGCAGGCAGGACGACACTCCAACCTCTGTCTTAGACTCCAAGCCTACGATGGAAAAAAAATGAAGTACATTCTGATTACCTGTCATCATTGCTAGCCACCAAACACATACACACAGACTTTAATATTATCTGAAAAAGCAGAACTCACTGTTAAAGCCTGAGGAGGTGTGGTTGTTTCTGTCATGCTGCATCTGATTATGTAGGTGGAGAGAAGAGAGAGAGTCAAACAAAGATGCAAATAAATGAACATGACAAAAATAAGATATCTGCTCCCTGGAACAAGCCAAAGTCACTAGAAAGAGTGCCAGAGTTAATATCATGTTGAAAGCATCAGAGTTATATGACCTCCATCTAAACTCAAGGATGAAAGGAGCTGACTGTGTGACAAAACTACAGCTGCTACGTCACCCACAATTCCTATATATCATAGTAGTAGTACTTTTAATAAGGTAAATTATCTTAATACTTCTTCCATCACTGGTTAAGGGATTTGAGATGTGGGATATGGTTTTAGAACCTACTTTGGGGTATTTTTTAGCCTTTATTAAAGACAGTAGTAGAGAGATGACGGGAGAGAGGCAACATAGGTCCCCAGTCAGACTCTAATGTAGGGCGCTGTATTTCATGGTTGGTGTTAGAGTCATTTTGACCTGTTGGATGCATGGAACATCATACAACAATAAAAAGCAACAGGACAGATGCACATGCTTGCACTTACTTGTGCCTCCGTATATAGCTGATCAGGGATGACAGCGCTCTCCTCCAAGTGTGTGCTGTTACATTGTGACAGGGAATCTCCCTGAACAGGTGGACGCAGTGTCCTGGTGAGGGAATCAAGCCCGCACATCCCTGTGAGACCAGCAGCCAAACCCAGACAAAAAGTGTAAGTGTAAGTGAAGAGAAAAAATTAAAGACCAACTTTTACTTCTTCTTCTATTATTATTATTATTATTAGTAGTAGTAGTCAAAATGTATAGTGAACAATAGTATTGATATTAAAATGAAACACACATACATTCAAATGTATTTGTATTTCAAATGTATTCACATCAGAAACAAAAAACAAAAACAGCAATATTTAAATAACCATTAAAGGTGCACTAGGTAAGACTTATAAAACTAACTTTCTGTCATATTTGCTGAAACTGACCCTATTAGAGTAGAACTACATGAAGCAGGTAATTTAAAAAACGAATCTGGCTCCTCTGGCACCACCTACAGCCTGTAGTGCGATATGCAAAAATCCACCACTCCCTGGTGCCAGATGCACCAATCAGGGCCTTGGGGGTGGGGGGGGGGGGGGGGGGTGTCTAACTGTGTGTCAATCACTGCTCATGCACACGCATTCATTCTCTCTTGTGGGGGGAGAGGCTTAGGAGACCATTTTGGGCTTTAGCGGAAAGGGGGGAGGGACCGAGAGGTTGTTGTTGTTGATGTTCAAATTTTTTGGCTAAGTCCTGGATCTTCCCAATCCTACCTACAGCACCTTTAATGAGGTCAATAGTAAAGTAATTATGTAATATATTAGTAAGAGTTAGAAAACATTTTTCTACTAAAGTAAAAATAAAGTAGTAGTAGTAGTCATGATAGTACTAGGGGAGACTGGGGAATGTTGTAAAACTGGGTTAGTTGACCAATTTGCTACTGTGATGTCATTAATATTGTACACTCCCATTTCCTTTTAGAGCTCTCAGGAGAAGTGGCAAGTGACCAAAAAAAAACAAAGTAACAGATTATTTTTTGCCTGGCATTCATTGTATTGTAGATACAATCGTTGACTCACACAAACTAAAGTAGCAGCTGTTGGGTTTTTTTTCGTTTAATTTGATGCTTTGCATTCATGCCTGTTTAAACCCACATGCTAAAACAGTTAGCTATGTAATGGCTGCTTGGGGTGGGGATAGTTGTGTGTTACTGTAGTTCATTAAATGTGTAGTACATTGTAAGCCTGGGACCAAAAAAGCCTGCAACCCAGGGGGATCCACCTACATTTGCCACAACTGTGACAGTGATTGAACCCTTATGTGAAACATGCACATTCAGGAATAAAATACACGTGCACACTCACAGCAATTGTTTTTTGTACTAAATGTAAAGTTTTAGAAGAAATAGGGCTTGTTTACTTTATTTTAAGGTGCTTATAGTTTATTCTTCAATGATGTTGTTGCATAAGTATGAATCTTATTTCAGCAAATGACCTCTCATTGTTACATCTATCCCCAGTTAGTGGGGTAGGTTGTAACAATGTTACATAATTTGTAGACACCCAAGTAAGTTTTATTTGCAGGAGTAGACGAATATGGGTATGTATCAAAATTTGAGAGCTCTAGCACAAACAACCACTGAGTTACTGATGCTCAAACAAAAGGTGTTATACCATCCCGTCTCCCCTACTGATTAACAGAGGAAGGTTACTAGTGATAACTAGAGCCTTTAAATCAGACGCTGCACATAGCCTATCCACGCACACATTCACGCAGGCACACCTTTGCCAAAGTGCTGCTGCTGGGGGCTCTCCTGCTTAGATGCTGTCTGGATCTCAGCATCTTCTCTGGTTTTCTCAATAAGCTGTGGTTCGGTTGTCCTGGCTACCGGGTTAGGTCCTCCTTCCTCTTCAGAACTCCGGGGATCATCATCCTCCCCTTCCTCATTCTCTTCAGGTTCCTCTTCTTCACTGGCTGTTTCCATCGGCTCATTCTCCTGGAGAGAGGGGGACGGCGGCTGCAATGAAAGATAAAGTTACGTATATAAAAATGTCTCCATTCAACAAAAGGAAGTGGAGATAACGCACATCTTTCATCCTCGGAGATGAATGGGCAACACTTGAGTTTGAGCGAAGTTCTCATTCAGGTTGCACTCATTGTAACCTAGCTGATCAGAGCTTTAAACAGTAGCCTATATAAATAAGTAGCTAGATGACAAACAACAAGATAGCCTCCCACAAAAACACAGATAGGCCATCAGAAATACCGATAGCCGCCTACTTAGCCTACTCAAGTCTGCACCCACAAGGGAGGGGGGAGGAGAGTGTGCTGTCAGAAATGATACAAAGGATTTTATGAGGCACGAAACGAGAGATGCGAGGGGAAGAGAGAAACTAAACTACGGGGTCAGAAACGCGCCTCACAAAATGAAATTTAGCCTATGCTACATGAACAAACGTGATGCTCGGCTGTTTGGGCTGAGTCCGCCGGCATGCGCGACAGAGCAGCGGCCAGATGAGAGCGGCAGCGGCACGTCTCAAGTTTACACAGACACCGCCTACTGCGCGGCAGGCCCAGACACTCCGCGCTCTGTTCCGCACAGCTAAAGTTCCTGAGAGCGAAATGAAATGTTATTGACCACAAATAGTGATTTGGCAACGACAACAGAACCAGCCCGTGCTCGATCCATGCAGAGACGCTCTTTATGGTGCGCGCTCATCCCGGGAGCCGGGGAAGCCGCTCCGGAACCGCCTGCTCCTTTGTGCAGGAAGCAGAGCCCCGCGCGCGCACACACACACACACACACACACACACACACACACACACACACACACACACACACACACACACATTAACCGAGGCTACAGAGGACACACGCAACACAGGCACGGCCGCATCCCGCTGACAATTAATGAAACAACAATTACCCTATCTTCCTAAATGTGGGAAATCCGCTTAAATACTTTTGCATTTAAAACATCGGGTTTGAACAAGAAACAAACATATTTGGTGAGGGAAGCCGAGCGCATCCTGGTACCGTATGCGCGGTTTTAACCAGTGATCATTAATTTATCAGCAAGCCATTAAGCCATCGCTGTTTAGCGCCCTGTACAACCGGGACGTGTTGGAAATACTGAGTTAGCAGTGCAGCGCCCACCTTTTTCACAGTGTGCATGTCCTGCAGTGCGCTCTTCACAAGACTGTCAGCGGACGCCTTCTTCGGCATCGGCTTCTTCACCACCATCCCCCTCAGAGGAAGAGTAATGTTCCCGCAGCGGCTCCTGCGCAGCCTGCCCCTCGCCACCTCTCTCTCCATGACCACTTTGACTTTGCCTCGGGTCAGCTTCTCCTCCGACAGCCGGTCCTGGCTGCTCAGATAGCCCAAAATCTCCTTCAGCCCGAGCGGCTTCACGTGGCCTCTGGTCGCGGTGCTCCCTCGCATGCTCTTCTCGGACAGGCTGCGAACAGAAGCCACCAATCTGTCGCCCAGGTCGGAGTTGGCGTAGTTCCCCGCAGTTTTGGTGCCCCCTCCTCCGACTTGAAGTTTGGGCTTGAGGAGCTCAGTCTGCTTCTGTCTCTGTTGTTGCGGGAGGCTGCTGACGCTCCTAGAGCAAGTTTTGTTCTGGGTGTCATCTCCGGACAAACACGACTCTTTTTCTCCGCAAACTGCATCGGCTTTGCTCGGTGATAACTTGCTGGCATCACCGCTGCCGTGTGCGTTTGTTCTGTGACAGAGACCGGGCGAAGGGCAGTTCCGCACTCCCTGCGGTCCTAATCCCTTGTCTGTCGGCGCACTTGCTTTCTCCTCTTTACAGCAGCTCCCGACAGCGCAGCCCGTTGTTGCGCCACAACTGAGGCACCCGTTTCCGCTACTCGGGCTGGCGGCAGGCTTGAGCTTCTTCTCGGTTGTGCTGGCTGGTGTTTGAGTGTGGGAATCTGGGCTGGGCTCCGAGTCCTCCTCTCCCTCCTCCTGGTCGGTGAAGCTGTGCGCACTGTCGCCGTTGTTGTTCATATGGTCGTGTTTAGTCCGCTCCCTCGCTGCCTCCGCGCTGCTGCTGCTGCTGCTGCCGCCAGCGGCCGTAAACTCACTCTTCTTTCTGCTTTTCCTCTGCACCTTCGCCGCATTTCGGTACGATATGGACCCCTTGTAGCTAACTTTGAGCACCGTCTGCTCTTGAATCAGTTTTTCCAGTTCTGTCCTGGTTCGGTCCGGGTCTGACCCGTGTCGTCTCCGGACCATTCGACAAATCCTCTCCAGATCCGGACGGGCTTTCCTCGAGCGCAGAGAGTCGATTGTTTCCAGAATCCACTCTCGGTACTTATTAGGCTCGGACATCTTCTCCTGCTTAAGTGCGGATGGGGTTTGGCCCGAGTGTGTCTTTTCCCCCTGTGCTGTTTCACAAGTGACGCTGTGTCAAAGCTGCGAAGCCAGAGTGCGATCCCCGGCTGGAGAATGAGGACGGAAGCCTGGCTGGTGTACGCTTTCGTTCGTTGGCCACATTGTGCGCTTAAGGTAGACCGAAGATGGCGCCTAGGTCTCCACCACAGACGCAAATGGCATTTAAGGTGGAATTGGCTGTCTTTTAACGCATCGGAGCGATGTTCTTTGTTCGCAGTCTCGATAGTCTCGTTTATAACATCTGATTTGAACACAAAGAAACACCAACGCGCAGTCCAACCATAGAGCAGAGGAGATGGTTGAGTTGTTGAGAGTCGTGTTTTTAAGCGTTATGGCGAATCAGATTGAGCCGCGCGGTCAACAGATGGGTGGATGGCGGCTCCATTCCGTATCAGGCGGCAGTGATGATGGATGTCTGACCTCCAGGCTACAACACTCACGCTACATTTAAAATATGTTATCTCCTACAATTCACTCTTTCCCAAACTCGCGGCAGCTGAACTATCAAATAAACACATCCAGGAAACACACCCAAGTTCAGTAGAATTTTACAAGTAAAACTTTATTGGAATGATACTCATGTTGCAAAATATTACACTTCGTGTTTTTATGTCACTGTTCCCGTGACTTGCTTCCTTTTGCAGTGTGTCTGTGTGTCTGTGTGTGTGGCGGGGGTTAACATGGTTTACATTGGGGTCTCATTTCCCTAAAAAGTGCGACAGTATGTACCAGCATTGTGCCTGCATTGAGAGGAAGTTGTATTACTGCAAAAAACATCGAGGAGACACAGACTAATATTGTATCATAACTTCAAACATTTTGTCCATGATGATATAGTCAACATTAAACTTGACATGGAGGAAATACAGCGAGTGTGAAGTCTCAACAAGTGGTTTACAACAATGTCATAATAATAATAATAATAATAATAATAATAATAATAATAAGGTTGGTAAATAAGTCCATAATAACCAACTACAAGTAGGTATGTATCCACCTTGCAGCTCAGGCCCGTCTATCTGCGAATATGATTTTGACTTCAGATTGATCAATGAAATGTCTTTCAGCTGTTTCACCTCTTTCAATGAGAAAGATGAATGTGAAAAGTAGGGGTATGTAGGGGAGGGGATGGACCCTTTTGGTCACAAGTCGGTTGCCTTGTATGTGACTCAGTTCTTTGATAGAAAACCAATCAGTCAATCAAAACCTTTTTACTGGACATTGGCGAGGCTGTATTATCAACCAGGCAAAGAGGGCAACTGCCCCGGGCCCCAGATCCCCAAAAGCCCCAGGGTCACTGAGGAAGTTTGTTTGTGGTAATTTGTGTAAAATTAACTTTGTTTGGGAATATACATTACTAAAGCACAATATTAGCCACTAGACACTATGAAGGGACTTTAGATGGATCCTGTTTCTTTAGCTCATCTTGAGGCCCCATCAGAGGGGTCCTGGACCCCACTGATTTTACATGCAAAGTCAGTTAACTAGTAAAGGGGACTACTCCTCAGCCTGTGAAAAGTTGTCAGATGGTGTCAACGCTCGCAAGTGGACATGGCAATCTTTCCCATTGCTACCGTCCATCCCATATGACGTGAACACGGCATAATAGTTTGGATATCTAGGCCTCTGCTGCAAGTCTCTTGCAAGTTTTATGGAAGTGCAATACTGAATGAGTGGCCCTTTAAGACCTTCATTAATTCTTCTAATGCTGTGCTGACATGGTGCATATTCGGAAATTAATTTGTCTTTAAATCAAATTACCAAACAAACCTGGGGCCATGTAATATTACAGCACAGTTATAATGTACATATTGTACTATATTTCCCCATATCTAAACTGTTTTGGACAGGAAGGACTGGTGTGAATCAAAAAATATCTGGATTTTAAAGCAATCGCAGAAAACCAGAGCACCTGTCTGAACCAAAATAGAATATCTTCATTATGGTGGCACATTAAACAGCTATGAAAAAGGCATTTGAATGTTTGAAACAGACACCAGTGTCACTTTGTTTTGTTTTATAAATTCTGAATGACCAAATCCTACAATGACCACCATTTTTGGGCATTGCTTGAGTCCTTTGCCATCATAGCTCAGGAGCTATAAAGGAGGCATTGAACACCTGAAAAGCTGTGTCGTGCACTGTATGGCAGCTTGTATACTGTGCACTAAGATCATTTTTGTCTCTTCTCAGTACTAATTCTAATCAACTCCAGGTACAACTACCTTAAACTTGTTCAATGGAGTAGCAGTCGTCTTTACACCATCATCACCACCACATAAACATCTAAATTAAACTGTGCATGTAAACACAGAGATTAAAATAAGAGTTTGCTGTCACATGTAAGACTGTCACATGGAGTGTGGTCCAACTTTGCAAGTGATAAGAGGAGAGCTGGGTGCTGGGGAGATGAACATAAACAGGTCTCTATAAAAGACCATAAAGCACACTATCCAGACTGCCTTCGATGACTGGTCAAAGTGCTCCGTTGACCACCAGCCAGAAGCAGTTTGAGGTAGTCTGCCTCAGATAGTCTCCCTTAGTTGGAAAGGCCAAACGGTTGATTCAAAATGCCGCATCAACTTGACTAGTAAGTGAGCTCTGAGCAGAGACAGTGAGTGCTTTTAATACCAAACAGAGTTGTTGAGTTAGCAAAACCAAATCTTCTGGAAGGGGAAACTGGAATACGCTAACCGAAAGTCTTGGTATTCCCGCATGTTCCTCTTAGTGCTAACCAGGACTTTGAATTCCCAAATCTATATCATAAGCAAGTGTCACACACATCTTCTTTACCTGCTAATCTCAATGCTATATGTTGATAAAATGTCTTATTAAGTGATATGTTCAAACCTGAGATACCATTATGTTATGGTGTTCTTTCACAACACCATTGAAACTGAGATATTTACGTTCCCTTATCCAAATGTCCTTGTTTGTTAGCCTGACATGATATCATTGTTGTCACTACTATCTAGTTACAAGTAACAAGTGTCATTTGTCTCTGACCGCAACTTGTTTGAGCACACAATGCATCATCTTTATGTTTTTCTTCTGGCCAATCATGCCAGTGATTCGACGTATGCTGTCTATGATATGAAATGGTGAAGGTTTAAATATTTAAAAGAAAAAGGACTGCAAAATATAAGTTATTTAAGCGCATATGAGTGTAATTCATTTGAATGGTCACTTTGATGCTCCTCTTGCTCACCAAAGAAAGAGCAAGTTAGCCGGTTATCAGTTTAAATTTAAGAAAGCTTTGTGCAGACTGAGACCTCAATTTGTATGACTCAATGGGCTTCATGTGATGACCAACAGACTGCAGGAGATTAGAACAGACTGACTGATTTCTGTGATGTGGCCCAAAAGTGACTAAATGATGAATGCAACAATAAAAGAGCAGGGCAGATCTTGGGTGAAAATGTCTAGAGGCAACTCTAAATAAGTGGGGTTCCCAACACTCATGAATCTGAAGCACACCTTCATTGTAAAGGGATCCATAAATAAGACAGAATAATAAATAAAATACAACAGAAACGCAACAGAAAAGGCAACACTGCTGGTTGTCAGTGTCCTTGCTCTTTTTCCCTTCTCTATCCCATTTCCCCCCCCTCTTTTTGTAGCTGGTGCTTGTGATTGGACAGGAGACAGTACTCTCTCCTCACGTCTCCCACTTGACCAGCCTACCTTTGACTTTCCCTACTTCCTTCTTTCTTCCTCTCTCACTCTTTAACTCTAGAACTCCGCAAACTCCTTGGCACATTTCTCAGTGAAAGAGACGCGGATCTCCTCCTCCTCGTAGTCGTCAAAGTTGCTGGTGTCGCCTGGTCCTTTGAACTTGGGGACGAAGGGAGCTTCCACCTGAAGACGATTAAAAGCGTCAGTTAAGGAGAGCACTTTACAGAAGGGAAGTTAACACATCTACAAAGTTTACACTCACAGCCACACTTACCTTTTTCTGGTAGATGGCAATCCAGTCAGTGGTTGCAAACCATTTGTGTCCCTTGATGTCGTTGACCCCGTTCTTGAGGTTGCCGTAACGTTTTGTTAGATCGACCTGAGGATAATAGCGACACGTTTTTCTCACTTTTACATTAGAGTAAATTCAGAACACACAACAAAGTAAAAGGCAGCCTTAACATCGGAATGACTGAGATATTTGCTTTCACCTGTAACAGGTTCCTCAGGAGGTCCTTCAGGTCTGAACTGAAGTGAGATGGGAAACGCACCTGAGACAGAAGGCAAGAAGAAGAATGAGGCAGCAGTAGAATTCTGAGATGCAGTCTATGAATCTC
Organism: Sander vitreus; assembly: GCF_031162955.1. Lineage (NCBI taxonomy): Eukaryota > Metazoa > Chordata > Actinopteri > Perciformes > Percidae > Sander > Sander vitreus. Next base: position 12,112,764 of record NC_135856.1, on the reverse strand, counting down.
TCACAATTTAAATACATATGTACAGAAAGAGTAGGTTTCTAGGTGCGAGTGTGTGGATTGACGAATAACGTTGGGGAAAAAATGCAAAATGTGCTGAAACAAAAATGTACATTCAAATCAATATCTAATTTCATACTCCTGCTGTTTGATATAACACGAATAATTAAACTGAACGTCACTTCATGACATATATTACAGTTGTGTTTGAAATAGCCAGTAATGGGTGTTTCCTTGGTAAAATCTTCTGGCACAAACTTTTTATTTTATTTTAGCCTTTATTAAAGCAGGTAAGTATGGCTGAGAATGCCTTGTTGACACTCAAGTCAGTTACACACATTCACACAGGCCTGCCTAAGGGAACCTCGGTGGTTTAAATGAGGGAGAGGCAAGTGCTGCTCATTCACTTTCCCCACCCAGATTTATAGGAACAAACCTGCTTCTCTAACCTTCAGGCCACCACTGTCCCATGTGGTGGCCGGAAGAAGTGATGTATTTTACAATTCTGACAGAAACAGTCTGTTATTCAACAGTCTGTCTGTAATAAATACAATAACAAGTCTTATTTTGTACGGCTATCTAACATATCCAACATGGCTGAAGAGAACAGAAACTCAAAATTTACCAGCATAAAATTCTAAGAACGTAGACATCACAGCATCGACACTGATTGTAAAATGATCTCAGGAAAGTAAAAATTAAAAAAAAAACAGCAATCACTGCTTCTCACTAAAGGTGTAAAGTAAACAATATCATTTGTTGTTTAAAGCTTTTAAAAACATTGTTTCTAAAGCTTATGAACCTCATATAGAAAATGGGACGTACAGTATAGTATACTATGTAACATAAATATGCATTAAAAACTGTGACACAGAGATGGTTGTGGTTGGAACAGACAAAATAGATTAATTGCCTAGAGCAGCAAAAGAGGCTTGGGGGGGAAGGGCACTGTGCAAAGGCCTTTGCATGAGTGGGTGTGTTTGTGTTCAATGTGCATCTTTTTGCCCCCATGTGTGCACCCCTGACATGCAACAGAATCATTACAGAGTGTCTCTGTAAATAAAAGCATATTATTAGGACAGAATAGAGATGCATTTGGCTGAAATCTAACAGAAAAATAACTGAATGTGTCTTTATCAGCCTGAAAAAAAGTCAAATCAGTCAGCAGAGTAAAATAAGACAGAAGGCAGTATTTTCTAAATTGGAGTCGTCTATCATACTGTATTATGTAAAGTACCTGCCTAAAAAGTGTACAGAGGCATGCTTGACCCAAAATTGAAATTGCCGCTGAGGATTAATTCTAACATTTTTGTTTATTCCTAAAATTGAGCAATACTATGAAAATAAACCAAACTGAAACATTTTCTACAATATACCAGAAGAAAGAAGTCAGGGACTGTGGATGAGGCGTGGGTATACTCCAAATGTTACAAATAGATATTAAATGCAGGACAAAGTAGTATTCAGAGAGTCAGTCTCACCTTCCCTGATACGATCTTTTCATAGATCTGAATGGGCTGGTCAGCAAAGAAAGGCGGGTACCCTGCTGCCATCTCATAGACGAGTACGCCCAGCGCCCACCAGTCTACGGCCTTGTTATACCCCTGGTGGATGTTACAAGGAAGGAAGAAAAGAGAGAGAACAAGAGATTATTATAGACAGTTAATCAAAATAACATTTTAAATGTTGTTTTTGAAAATGTTTTTATTATTGTTGTTTATGTGTATGTTTGTTATTAAATTTCATTCATCCTATACATCTTATTTTTCTAACATAGTCTGTGCAACCCATCTAGAGGTTCAGAGGGAAACTATATGATTGTTATATACAGCATGTCGTTAGCAGTAATGACATTTTGTTTTTTGTGATATTATGAAGATGAGAACTATTCAAGGAAATCCTACATGATGATCGTCACACGTATTTACATAGCACCAAACAACATCTAGTCAAACCTTGACAAATATTTGCACAGCTTTGTTCCCCACCACCACGTGTCAAATGCAGTAGTTAACAACAGCATGTTAAACATTTTAAAAATGTCCTTTGATGCATGTTTCACTGTTTACATCTTGTTTTGAGGAACATCTGAGTTGTGTGCACTCCGTAGATGCTCCTTTAACCCACATGCCCAGCGTGGTTTGAAATCCTAAATCCTAAATCAACATCCTCTGGCTGGTAGGACCATGAATACCACCAAGTTTTGAATCAATACTTCTGAAATAACAGCAACCATGTGTTATAATTCTTTAAATGAACAACTATCCTGTAAGAAAAGTGTTGTAATGTGTTGTGCAACAAGTTGGTATCACTGCTTGTTCAAAAGCAGACTCTCTCATTTTGAAAGGAAACACAGCGGACAGTTCACAAGATAAAAAAACTATGGTGGCTCACCTTGCTGAGAATAATCTCTGGGGCCAGATATTCTGGGGTGCCACACAGTGTCCAGGTCCGGCCCTTTACACGTTTGGCAAAGCCAAAATCTGTCACCTGAGAGAGGAAAAGAAAGAGTAATGACAAATAATGAGAGTCAACGAACAAAATAAGCAGACGCAATCTCAAAGTGCCCGGCGGAGTTTTAGCAGATGAAAGGCAGCAGAAAGGAGAGACAAATGATAAACAGAGAGGGAGTAGAGCAAGGATCTTTGGGAAACAATGGAATCTTTCCCCTGTTGTTATTTCACCGTTTACCACTAGAGGGCAACAGAATCTGTGCTACAAGACAGCCTCAGTGTGCCAGCACACAATGCAGATAATTGCAAAATACACAATGGCATCCTAGTTGCGCTTGTGCACTCTCTGGGTAGTTGTTGACAGTTTCTAGAGACTTTCATGTATGTGTGAGATCACGGATTGAGGGGTGGGGCAAACACATGTATATTGTTTGTATTTCTGGGACACCCAACTTTCTAAATATGCACCAATACATTTCAAAATGTTCTGTTTATTTAAATAATCTGTCATCTTATTTTCATGCAATGCACTGCTAAACTGCGTGCAACTAGTTGTACGGAAAACAGAGCTGAACCCACTCTCTTTAAAACCTGACTGTTTGATTCCCCGTGGACTCGACTGTAAAGCTGTGTTATGTTTTGTCCTGGCATCCCAATGACTCTATGACGACTGAAAATAACCAATGATTGCCAAAATTAAATCATATCCAGTTTTCTCTTTTTAAGCAAATTATCTTCTGTAAATTGTACACATAACTTGTGTCTTTCCTGTTACTGTATGTAACTGATACCGTTCTAAAGAGACACTCCTGTGGCTGCATATTATAACAATGGTAACAATATCTCATATAACATTTCATAACTATCCCAAGCCACTCAGATCGAGCTAGCAAAGCAAATAGCTGAACTACTTTAGCAAATGCTAAAGTTAGCATGCCTCACATTTCAGTTTTATCTGTGTATTTCATCCCTGCATTAAATGATAAACAACTTCACATTCCCCAACATTTTGTAAAATGTTGGTGAATGTGATGCTGTGGTGAACTACATCTTGCTTGGTTGTATCAACAGCAAACATTAGCTAGCTAGGTAGATTACTTGGCTAATGTTAGCCGCTGTACACCGGAGTGGATTACTTGGTCAATAAATTAGTAAATTAATCAATTAGTTCATTGAAAGAAAATAAGTCAGCAACCTCTTTGATAATGTTACAGAGGGTTTATTATGTTGCCCAGACTTAGGTTCGACTATAAAATAAAGAAAACACGGACGCCCGGATAGCTGTTGGTGAAGCGGTATAGAGGTTTACTCCTCGACGCAGCAGCCTGGGTTCAACTCCGACCTCCGACCCTTTGCTGCATGTCATTCCCCCTCTCTCTCCCCTTTCATGTCTTCATCTGTCCTGTCAAAAATAAAGGCCGAAAATGCCCAAAAAATAATCTTTAAAAAATAAAGAAAACACAGGCTTCCAATGCCGGAACATAGACGGAACTGCACGTCTCACTTTATTAACCCACAACACAGTCAACAGCCAGTCATTAAAACTCTTTATTCCCCTCAGAATAAAAGCTCTATGGTTCCTCTTACCCTTCAACTGAGAGGTAAAACAATAAAATACCTTACAATGATCTATTCATTTTATACCACGGTCTGGGTGAATACCCGATTCTGATATGCTGTAGGGTGTCCCTTAAAACCTGTTAAGGGACACCTAATAAGTAGTTCCAGTGAAATTGTCTGATCACTGTTGTAAATAAATACGTGCAATACGTTCACAAGCTAACATCTTATTTACAACACTGTGTGTGAGTCTTTAGTGCCTCATCCTCTGAACACCACAGGATGGTGACTGTAACACACAAGCTGCAAGAAGTAAGTTACACTGCCCTCTGAACTTACAGATACTTTGAATCAAACAAATCACATCCCAATTGCTGTTCAACTCGCTTCTTGCGTGCAGTACACATGGATTCTCATTTGTTCGTGAAAATCTTGATATTGATTTGGGTACAATGACATGACTGGATAGCTAGGTAGTCTTGTTGTTAAACATACTGTGAAATTATATTTACTATTTGTCAACCGTATGCAATGCAATGGACTTTGAATCTTCCTAGCATAACGTTATCTTTCTGGCTCATAGCTGAACCAAAGGGTTCCATGAGCTGAGTGGACTAGAAATATCTTCCATTGCCAAGTCGTACCTAAGGTTCGTCCTATTTACTGGAGTAGTGAACAAAATTCCCATTGCATAAGAATATTATGGGATGGGAATCCTTGTTTCAGGTATTAGTCAAACCCACAGGTGTTACCAGGAAAACTGGAAAGTCATGGCTTTTGAAAAATGTTTGAATTTGATTGCAAAATTAATGAAAATATTTTTTTTTTTTGGTGACCATGATATTATAAGCGAGATATTGCCCTTCGAGGTGTCCATAATCCAGGAATTAATGGACACCTCGTCGGATAGTATCCCTTCCTTATGTTATTTTCAAGCAAAAATTGTCAAAGACTTTATGGTTCCAGATTCCTTTTCTTTGTCTTACATTGTAAACTAAATGTCTTTGGTCACACAAGAAAAGACATGTAATGATATCATGTTGGGCTCTAGGAAATTGTGATGCCCATTTTTCACAGATTTCTGTTGTTTAAAGACCAAACAATTAATCTATTCATTGGGGCAAAAAACTGCAGATGAACTGATCATGAAAATAATTGTAGGTGCAGACCAAATAAATATGAATTCAACTGCATTGGCATCTCTCAAATGCTGCACCGATGTTAACTCGGGTTTTGGACAAACTAAACCATGGGTACAGTGCACAGCAGGAAATCATAGGGGGATTTGGCTGTAGGCGGAAAATTTAAGGGGTGAGGAGAATTCCCAGCAAACACAGAGCTGGCTCAGCCTGCATGTTTAGAAAGCCTCAACAGCCATCAATGTCAATGTCAGCTAGTCTATATCGACGGCGTTCCACTTCCGGGATTGTTCAGGTGCCGCCGGAAATTCAACCGGACGTCCTTCTTTTTAGTCCGATGTCTCACACCTTCCGCTTTCTTTGGGTTGGCATTTTAAACTCCAGTCGATCTATGAGGACTATGGTTAACTGCTCCTCAGATCTCTGCAGGGTAAATCGAGACAGCTAGCTAGACTATCTGTTGAATCTGAGTTTTCTGTTGCATGACATTTGAATGTATATGTTCCACCAAAACAAGTTTCTTCCAGAAGCTATTTTGCAGAAGCACTGTCAATGCGTCCGGCTCTTAGCGCCCCTCAAGGCGGTTGTGATTAGTTTAAAGAAATGCCAATAAACCAGAGCACGTTTTTCTCCTATCCCGAAAGCAGTGTGGACTAGCCAGACCCTCCTCCGCAGCGCTGTGGAGGAAGGTCTGGCAATGCGAGACTAATGTCAGCCATCACAAGAGTAGGTGACATTGTTTAGCATTACTTCCCACTGATGTATAATATAAAGATTAATTAAGACCTTATGTGGGCCTTTGCAGACAAATTATATGAATACATGCGGACATTTTGAGTTATTAATTTATGATCAGCTTTTGTATATTATTGCATCAGGTGTTGTTTACCTGTATGTAGCCCTGTTGGTCTATGAGCAGATTTTCAGGTTTCAGGTCTCTGTAGATCAGGTCCAAAGCGTGCAGATACTCAAAGGTTAGAACGATCTGAGCAGCGTAGAACCGAGCGTGAGGCTCACTGCACACACACACACACACACACACACACACACACACACACACACACACACACACACACACACACACACACACACACACACACACACACACACACGCACACGCACACGCACATTGACAGAAAGAGAGCAGTTTAGTGCAGAGGTCAACATAGCTAAAACAGACCTGAAGAGAACAGAGTTGTATAGAATAAAATAATATTGACTACAAGAGAATAAAATAGAGGAGAACAGAGCTGAATTGAGAGTACAGAGCTCCACAAGTTACCTCTGTATGTATTACATTGCTTCTGGCTGTAAAGTTCATGTTAACTCCATTGCTAAGACACTAACCTAAATCTGCCAATTCTCCGTAGGTGGGAGAACATCTCTCCACCTGGTACATATTCCATCACCATGTAGAGGTTAGTGTTGTCCTGGGGAAGGGAAGACAGAGGGCCTGTTAGTGACACTAACTCACATACACATATATTAACGCACATACACATACAGGATGGGCAACTAGACGACATGAAAACAGTATTTTCTGGGTCTATATAAAACAAATCCACCTATTTATTTCAGTTATTACCATACCATATGTGTCTATTAGGGGTGGTACGGTTCATGAAAAAAACATCCGAACCGCTCGGTTCGCATGTCTCGGTTCGGAGCGTGTGTGTCGCACGGTGGTTGTTGCACTAACCACTTACTGCCGTAGTGCCCACTTTCGACACCTATGTTAAAACACTTAGTGAACGACGAGGGGGATGAGCGTGACGAACGCAAAACATGGCAGCTGATTGGACGAACGTGTCACGTGGTTCTTGCTGCTCCCGAATTTCAAAACAGACTTTAATGTCGTCTCGTTCTGAATACGATCTCGTATTTTACGAAAATAGTTCACCGAAAAGCGTTTCTGAAAACATTTTAAGCGTAACTTTAATACAGTTGCTAAAGCTGTGTTTTTGATCGACAAAGGTCAGTTTAAAAGATTTTCGTCAGATTTTGAGAGGCACCGAGCCGACCGCTCCTCAGGTGGAGTGTGGAGTGCTGCAGGTCATGTCACATGCAGAAATGTCAGGTGGGAGAGATAAGGAAGGCTGCCCGGAGTTGGAGGATGCGCCAGCGTCGTGTATATAGTCTGGTGTGTGGGAACATTTTGGATGACAGCGGAAATAAAACAATAGATAAAACTGCCACTGTATGCATGTATTGTGCAACATGCATTCAATATGCTAATTTTAGCTATATATCATATGCTGAAGTATATTTCTGGAGTGTTAAAGATTAAAAAAATAACAAGAACTGTACAGAACCGAAAACCATGACCCTAAAACCGTGATACGAAGCGAACCGTGGATTTTGTGAACCGTACCACCCCTAGTGTCTATTATACATTGTGTTATATTTCCAAAACCTGGTGTACAAATCCTAAGTTCTTTAGACCCTTTAACCAAGATAAATAACACTGGCTTTATATTGTCAAGGAGGATTTCATTCTTCACATGCTTATCGTTACATAAAGATGGACCACGCGTCTCCACTTGCTCCCACTGCACAAAAGTGAAGCCAAAATATTCCAGATTCGGGTGCTGCCATTTTGTAATTTCGGAGCCAGAGTCTGCGCAGTAGTGATCGGGCAGTGCATCATGGTATTGAACCCCCGCCAGAACAATCGCAAGTCAATCACAGACGTTCAATCATGACATTTCACCTCGTTTTTATAGCATCAAATAACATAAAAACCAAACTTATAAGAAAAAATTAAGACTTGAACAAACATCAGCTTGCTAAGAAGTACCATCTTTAGGAAAAATTTATTTTATGTGGACTTTGATTTTTTAGTTTGGCCCATGTCCCATCTGCTAAGATGGAGGGGACAGGATTTATAACCTATACTGCAGCCAGCCAGCCTTGGTTGACACCTGCAAATGCAATTCGAATAGTCAAATAACTCTAACTAAGCCAAGTTAATATGTTTTTGTTGTTGAGTCTCCTCAGTGAGCAGGACGAGATACGTGGACAGGAGAATTCTGTTTAATAGGTTTATTTGAAGCATCAAGGATATTCAAATCCAGGGCATCCAATGAGCATCTAAACAGCTTAACCTGAATAAGGCTTTAATTGGAGTATGGCCATCAGATGGGTTAGCCTGTACAGGTACAGCCAGCCAACAACAAAGCTAGAGTGTGAAAATGTTGAAGAAGATTGTGAATTTGTGTCTCATTTCACTCTATATTTGCAGATGACACACCCCTGATAGAATTAATTGTCAATGATGATCAAGTGATGATCAGGATGAGATTGTAAATTGACAGATTATTGCATCAGGAATTACCTAGAGTTAAACGTTGACAAGAATAAAGAGATAGCAATTTTTACAAAAAACAATAGGTACTATATAAATTATTCATTTGGAGTATTAAAATTGACATTTTACGCCCATATATATGCAATATATACATTAGAACTACTGTATACATGTTAATAAACTTTTAATTTTGTAAATATGACAAATTTATAATCTATAAATAAATTCCCTCACACTTTATTATTTTCTCAGTTTAAGAAGTTCTCCACCTTTTCGTACATTTGGCCTAAGGCAGTTATTTTTTCTTTTTAAGAATCTGACACACCAACCCAATGGCCGACCTTCGGCAGAAAAGGCATATGGACTGACTGCCTCCCCGAGTTGGTCAAAAAAGTGCCACGGAACACACCGAAGCGACGCCGACTTGAGCATACGTTCTGCGCGTGCGCGAGACGTAATACGTCTCCATAACAGCAGGCGGTGCTAATCTGTCTTGTCGCCCAAAAAATTTAAACCGGCAGATGATTGGACGCACGCATCACGTGGGTCTGGCTTCTCCAGAATTTCAAAGCCAGACCATCATGGCGGCTCAGTTGGAATACGATCTCATATTTTACGAAAATAGTTCACCGAAACGTGTTTCTGAAAACATTTTAAGTGAGAAATAAGCCATGCAGTTGCTGAATCTGTCATCAATCATTTCAGATCAACAAAGATCAGTTTAAAAGATTTTCGTCAGATTTTGAGCTCATTCCGCTTGTCATTTCTGGGTTAGCACTCCACCAATCAGATTGGTCATTGAGTCCGACTGCCCACCTTCCGATTCAACATGTCAAATCGGCCCAAATGAAGGCCGACGGCTCCTCCGACTGACGATGGCACGGAACACAATGAATAGACTTGAGTCACTGACCTCGCCAGACTGTCCGACGGCCGATAATCGGGTTGGTGTGTCTGGACCTTAAGAGACACCTTGGCAGGGCTCCAGACTGCGACCAAATGGTCGCATTTTGCGGCCAAAATTTGAGAGTGTGCGACTGAATTTTACATCCAGTCGCACATGTGCGATCAGTAAATTTGTCCCCTTTTTTACACGATAAACGTAGAAATTTTGGTACCTGGGAGCGCGTAAGCTCAAGCTTATCTGTCCTCACAAACACACTCGCGCACACACACACACACGCATAGCTGCGGAAACTAACGTCGGCTCTGCAGTTTTGAGTCACAGTGAGTCACGGAAATGCCAATAAACTGATTTCAAGTGTTGCAAGTTACAGTTTTTCAAAACTTCACGCAGACAGCGTTTGCTGCGATATGATATTAATGGAGAGCCGAAAGCGATCGCGGTGCTGTTGACGTTACACTTCCTAAGCAGGCACAACAGTGGTTTCTGTGCCCTGGTGACTGACTGACAGGCTGAGGTTGTAAGGCAAGGCAACTTTATTTCTACATCACCTTTCAGCAACAAGGCATGTCAAAGTGCTTTACATGAAACATTAAAGAGCAATTAAAAACGGTCATGAAAATGAAACAGGCTAAAAAAGAATATACAAATACAAGAATAAAAGTTACAGTGAGTAAGAAATGAATAATTATTAAATTTAATAGGTTGTAGGGATGGGTTTGGGAGGAGAGAGGGAGGGGTTTCATTTTTATTTTTGTTTAATTTCTTTAGAGTGTAACATATTCTAATAAAATAACATAATGTTCTATGTACATAGGATAAATAGGTTTGACAATAATTTTTACAACTGAAATAATTGTTTTGTAATTATAGAGGGAAAGTACCAAAAAAAAGGTACGGAACCGAACCGAATTTCAGGTATCGGTACCGATATTGGTTCAGTAGTAGCCTAAACAACGCATGTTTAATTTTAAGTTGAATTCATTGTAATTGTAGACTATATATATTTTATTTTTGTTCATGACAACGATGGTGCTGTTGGTTAACTTCTATATTGCATCTTCAAAAGTGACACTGAATTTGAAACAGCACATTGTAATTTCTGCATCTATTATCAAAGTATTTATTAGCAATACAGTGGAGATTAGCAGAAATGTGAATATTTGGTTATCATGTTGATTTACGGTGTGTGCCCCTAAATTTTCTGGTTGCGTCCCTACAATTTTCAGTTGGGGGCCACTGTGCTCCTAGTGAAAAAAGTTAGTCTGGAGCCCTGCTTGGCGATTTTCAACCTTATCTCTTATCTATCTGAATGAGGAATATGGCTTAGCCGGCCGCACCGGCAAAATCTGCTCTATTTCAGAAATGAAATAATTCTGCTGCAATGAAAACAGCATGGGCAGTTTTGGGAAGGGTTGTTATGGGAAGTGAGGCTCTCCCATGTGTAGAAAAGTACCGTAAGCGGCAGCTGCCACTGACACAGTGATGCACATGCTTTTCCATGTAGTGAAGCTACAGTAGTCAGTGTTTTATGTTTGCTGCAAAGACAAACTAAATCACCTGATTAATGCAACGTAATCACGACATATCCCGGCCATTTCACCATTCACCGCAGAAAGCTGCTACTAGCCAGGCTAAAGCTAACATAGTTAGCCTGAAGAAACAAGGCGCCTGTCCCAAGTAACGTTATGGTTCGGAGCTGCGACGCCAGTGTTGCCAACTTTTTCCAATGAAAGTCGCTAGCACCAGCTCCAAAAGTCGCTAGATGACGTCATACGCTCATTTGCATATTTTTGACGTCATTACGCAATCATTTGTATAAAGCTTAGTGGTTGTGTCAGCAAGGTAGATATAAAGAAATACAAATCTTTAGCCAAATCACAAATTCAATACAGGAATTTATTTGACCTTATAATTATTACTTAGGCAGCCTATCTTTGAAGTAAAAAAAGACTGTTTTGGCGGCTACAGGAGAGAAATACCTTGCGTGCTCGCTGGACAATACTTTGTCGGATTTGTCGCTAGTCACTTTTTTGAAAAAAAGTCGCTAAGGGGTTCTGAAAAGTCGCTAAATCTAGCGACAAAGTCGCAACACTGTGCGACGCTGGAAACGTAACACTAACCTACAATAGCAGTCTGTTTCTGATATAACGTAATTTACACTGATTTAAGTGCTCTTGGATACACGGTTTGTTGCAAGAGTGTGACATGCAGGCTCTGCATGCACAGCAAACCAACAATCATGATCAATTTTAATCAATTTATCAAACAACCAAAGCAGGCCCCGCTAGTCGACCACAACCTGAAATTTAGAGGAAGCAGCATGCATGCATTATTAATATAGATATTATATGAATACAATGGTGTCATGTCAGTCAACCAGTGTATTTCTTCCTAATTTCCCTCTCCAAAATCACTTCAGAAGAGTAATCACAGCGCTTACTTGCTTTGGTTTTTGTAAATGCACTCCCCTACAAAATCACCCCAGTAGTTGAGAATGATTTAGTATTTCTAAATAGGGCTATTTATGTCCTCTTGTAAAAATTAGTCTTTTATTCATATCGCAATATATATCGCAGGGGAAAAAAATATCGCAATGTAAGTTTTTTTCAATATCGTGCAGGCCTAGTATGTATCGTGATACTTTTTGTGAAGATTTTTTTAAACTTAATTCTTTTCCCTAGATAGTTTTTATTTATTTTTTTACCAGTGATTCACCTAAAAAATAAAATTTGTTTATATGGTACCGCCGATGGCAACTACATCATATCCGTTTCCAGCAAAACAGACAGGAAGCACAAAATGCAGAAAATACATGTTATGTACTTTTCTACAAATTAAATACATGTCAGACTGACTGACATTATTTTTAGAAAACAATACTTTTTAAAAATGTCTCATGATAAACTGTCTCTAGAAGTATATTATTCAACTTTTGTTTTTGTTAAAGAAGGAAAAGAAAATCACAATACTCAATACTATCGAATCACAATACTTCTAGAATCGCAATAAATGTAAATCGAAACAGCACCCATGTATCGTGAAAGAATCGAATCGGGACAAAAGCATATCGTCCCAGCTCTACTACATACAATCAGTACTGATTAGACATCCACATTAAAAGGTGGCAAATTTTCCCTTTAAGTAAAGAATATTTGACACCACACAAAGTTAAAAGTCTAAACTTCACATGCAGTGTTTGGGTTCTCAGTTGAAAAAGGAATTTACCACATTACCTCAAAATAAACACAAACAGAAACCTTTATATACAAATACACAAATAAGAGACTTCAGCAGTCAGGGTGAGACTCTCTAATATAAAGCATTATAGAGAATGTTATTCAAGGTAATGACCTAGACCAGAGATCTTCAACAGGGGGTCCGTGACCCCTAGGGGGGTCCTCAGAGTTACTGCAGGGGGGGTCCCAAATTATTGTTTGATATTTATTTTGGAGTAGTTTTCTTTATTTTTATTTAAATATGTCTGAAAATATATATTAACATGAATCCAACACATTATTAGCAAAGATGAATTGGCCTATTCGTACAAAAAACAAACCATTTCATTTACACAATATTGATGATACGCTTACAATAAGGTAAGGTATGCCATTATGGTAGCCAGCCACACATACGTACAAGTAAGGATTTAATGTGCCTTCCACATGTATGTTTAACATTGAAACACATCTAGATAATATAATTTATAATTATCCATCCATCCATTTGGCCCATATTAATATGGAACTAAACTTTTATACAATATATGTGTTAGAGGGTCCCTGCTCTGCATCTCTTTCAGCTAAAGGGTCCTTGCACTAAAAAATGTTGAAGACCCCTGACCTAGACTGTAAGGGTTAGGTTATGTTTGAAAATAATGAGTTTGTTCGAAGTGTCATCCACACTCGTGATAGGTAAGACAACTGGATGGGCTGGGGTAAAACACTGGTTTTGTTTTTTAATGGACCAACTTTACAAAAATGTTGACAAATAGCAACTTAAAAGTTGTTATGGGGGATGGAGGGCAAGCCGATGAACGGATGGAAGGAAAATCTATCCAGTCACTCATCGTCCACACACGTCCACACATACCCACACACACAAAAATTCTCCGTACCTTGAACGAGTACTCTAACCGCACCAGAAAAGGAAAGCTGACAGCCTGAAGAATCCTCTTCTCATTCAGGGTGTGCTCTATTTGCTTGAGCTTCACCACCTGAAAGGCAAAAAGAGAGAGGGAGAAGGAGAGTTTATATTGTATCATAACAAAATAGAAATCATGTTTTTTTTAAGATTATTTTTTGGGCTTTTCCGCCTTTATTTGATAGGACAGCTACATGAGAGAGAGAGAGAGAGAGAAGACATGCAGGAAATTGTCACAGGTCAGATTTGAACCCTGGACCTCTGCGTCAAGGCATAAACCTCCAAGTATATGTGCGCCTGCTCTACCCACTGATCCAACCTGGCTACGAAATCATGTTTTAAGAAGAATAAACTATTGTTTTATCAGAGCAGCATAATTGTAGGTCTCTTTAAAGCTATAGTACATAGTTTCTTTCTCCCCCATGAGGAATTCTAAGTAATGACAACAATTATGTCTGTGCTTCCACATGACACAAGCCTTCCGTGACACGCTTCACCCCCACCACGCAGTTGCTAGTAGGACACGGAGGATTAAAAAGGGCAAGGCCCTTAACCTCCAACCGCTCCAGTGGAGCTGCTCAGTGGCCAGCAGATCAGACTGTGGTTGTACTGGGCAGCTTCCAGGTATGAATGTGTAACTGTGTGAATGTGATCAGGGCGTTCCTGCAAAAGAGAGGCTTCTCAGTGAACCTTCCCTGAATAAATAAAGGTTAAAAAAATACATATATTTTCAATGTTGTAAAAAGTACTTGCCAATGATGTTTTATCACCATCATAATCTTTACTCCAGTATCAACACATCCGTTTTCTTCCAATTTTAGCAGTTTATAGATGCTCTGAAACCTCACAATCTGCCTTATTCAGGCTACACATTTATATTGTTATATTGTATTGAAATGTATTTAGTGCCTGGCATTAAATGTATTGCATGGCCAACATCTGCAAGCATCTACATTCAAAGTATATCTTTTTTTTATGCTGGTTATGTTCACCTGGCACACTACTGCTTTAAAGGTAACGTGACATACCAGATGACAGATACAATATTTCCAAAATGTTTAAAGCTTTTATTCTTGTGAAACCGGGAAAAAGTCAACAAATGTTTTTGCACTTTTGGTAATCAGACACACAAATATACAGTAATTATAGTGCAAAGCGGAACAAAAAAATTATAGTCTGAGTTATAGTCTAAGCAGGTAGCATCAAAAAAGGCAAATCACATCAGCTGCTTTTATAAAGTAGGTTAATGGCCTGTCCTTTAAGAGAGGACTGCCTCTTGAGGTGAAAAGTCAGTATGTAAAAAAAATAAAAAATAGAATATATCAGGAACTCTTAGTTTTTTTCGATTGCTTAAGCACCACTTTGAAAACAGGGACCGTTTTTCAAAACACTACACACAATTAGCACAACCATACACCCAATTAGCACAACACCTCAGACCCTTTGCAAAATGAAAGACTTAATTCTGTTTGAACCAGTTACACACTGCTGTTGCTAACCTAAAACACTTTTAGCATTTTTACTTCTCCTTTGAAGTACACAGAGAAAGTGCAAATATACAAGTTCTCCAAACACTACACAAGACCAATGCTGCCAACTGAGGAAAATGTCATTTATTTCTCTCCATATACCCAAATCAGTCAACATGGAAAATCACAACCTCAGCTCTGCCACTCCAGCTGATGCCTGCTTCAGCACAAGCTGGTTCAAAGAGGTTCAAAGGGAGAAAAAGGCTTGCATCTGTATTTGAGTCTCTGCATCTTTACACCAGCATACAAAGAGGGGGCTTTTTTTCCAATATCCACAAATGTTTGAAGCCCTTTTAGTACAATTTCCATATTTTCTATGACCATCGTGCAAGTTTCGTAAAATGACAGTCATGTTTTAATACCCTCCATCCCACTGTGACCCTCCTGACCCAGACTGACCTTCTGCTTGTTGAGGATCTTCATGGCATAATGCTGTCCCGTTTCTTTGTGCTTCACCAGCATCACACGGCCAAATGAGCCCGTGCCCAAGGTTTTCAACCTCTCAAACTGCTCCAGGCCAGCAGTGTTCTAAACAGACAAAACAAAAAAAAAAGGGTTAGTTGTTTTTTGTGAAAATGGGATGTGAGGGATGTGGGGTGGGAAGTAAATGTTTATTTTCTAATGTGTCCTATGCTTACATGTACTATCTATTTTATATTATGTATGTTTTTGTACAGACTGTGAGTGTACATGTATGTGAGTGGAACATGTGCATACTCTACATACTATAGAGTAGTCACTGTATATATAGTATAGGAAACATGGTATTTATGGTTTATGTTTATAGTATTCAATACATATATGTACATACTGGATATGTTGTACATATACTGTACAGAATATTAACATAAATCCCAGTCATAGTTAATACTATTTTGTAAGCCTGTAAAAGCTGTCCTGATTGAGATCATCGATATAAAGTTTATATATTCTTTTTAAAAGTGTGTTATTTTTCATAACTTTGTGAGTCAAAGAGAAAGATAGATATACTCTACAATGTAAAGAACCTTGATACAGATCTTACATTATTACTTTCTTATCTGTGTCTGTAAAATATGTCTTAAAGCAAGAATATTTTTTCTAAAACACATAACAGGAATATCAAATATTACATGTAAAATAGGCAATTTAATGTTCAATGCAATGCTATCCATTACATTCGACAAAACTTCACACATGTAACAAAAACATGATAATAACTTGGACAACAGGAATGTGAGAAAAGATAAGACTTGGAAGAACATGATTTTAATCTAAATTAATAAATGATAAAACTCAATCATCACCACACATATTTTACGAGCCACTTGCTTCATGTCACCATACAAATATACAGATTATACAAATATAAACGACAAATATACATTTACCTAAAGCTGCAGGAACAGAAAAAAAAACATACCAATTTGTGGTGCACAATAAATATAGAAAACAAGTGAAATTCCAATAGCGATGACTAGGCATGGGCCGGTTACCGGTTTCAAGGTATATAGCGGTTTGAAAAAGTCAAGGTTTCAAAACCACTAAAATTTTCCGTCATACCGTTCCTACGGTATAAGTTTTATGTTTTTTACCCAGACATTTAAAAAATAATACATTTTAAAGATGTAATTGCAATACTGCAATACCGTGAAACTGTGACATTTGTATGCTAAAGGTCATCATACCGTCAGAATCGTATAACGGCCCATGCTTTGTGACGACTATTTAAGAGGAATCGTAGAGAGCATACCACATATAAATTTGATATATTTGGCCGCACAGATTTGGAATGAAAAACTCCTATGCATGCAAATTCATGCAGAAAATATGTCACATTCCTGTTGTGTTAGATGAACACTAACCTGTGCAGGGTTCTCCCACTTCTTGAGAAAGTCCTCTTTGGCTTTAGCAAGGAACTCCTTGACTGTGGAAGACAAATGCACGAGAAAAGCTTCAGTAGTTTGTATAAATAGTGAAAGAAACCAGAAAATAAATAGTAGGATACCTCAGAACTTCTAAAATCATATTTCATAAACTCTTTGAAAAACATATCTGGTTGATAGGACACTGTTTCAATGGCAATGCATGGTTGCAGCATACATGGTATCCAGCACAGGCAGCCAATACCCAGACTGACTTAAGTATGTTATAGACACTAACATATGCATTGTTTATGCCTCACTGTTGCTATAAATAAAAAGAATAGTCTGTACCTTATATGTCCTTATAAAAACAAAAGCCTTAGTAACTAACTACTTCAATAAATACAACAGTCCAGTGGCCTCAGACATTAGCATACATTCATTCTTCTTCATAATAGCAACTTTACATTGGGCTTATAGTACAGCAGACACAGAGTGTTGGGATATTGCCAATATTTCATAACAGTGAATATTCCAAGATGCTTGCAGACAATTGCTGTTGGCTGTTTTGCAGCTCATACAGAGATGTGGCTATGGAAAAAGCTCTACATCCTGCTTCACCCTACCTATGCATCCACTAAAATCAAATTGAAAACAAAGTTTAACACTGAACAGTACGTCTGAGCATCATTTGAAGAGAGATTCCCTTTTCATCTACATGCACATACAATGCTCCTATATTCTAATGTAGATTCTTGGGAGCTTGCATGCCACAAGCTAATTCGTTTGCAGCAAGGACTTGTCATGGAAATACAAGTGGATCTCAGTGAATGGGAAAGCAAGAATAGGCCTCTAAAAGCAGTGTATGGCTTGTTATGTAAAGCTAACATTGCCTGCTGTATCACATCGTCTCTGATCATTTCATGAGTCTGTAACCGAGCAGGTGCTGCTCAGGAGTGGTGTGTACTGGCGACGTTACCCACCGCTTTCCATCTCGCTGCCCTTCCTGGCCGTGGGCGCGTTGCCCATGATGACAACTTGTCAACGGGCGAAGCGTGGCTTTTTGGCCGCCCTACAGACTTGTCAAGCCGGTCTAAGCTCGATTAGGTCTGAACGGTATTTCTTAAATCCAGCTGTAACAGTTACCAAGCGTTTACTCCGAGGTTTTGAGATTTGATAGCCTGACAGCTGGTGATGGGGTGCCACGGCGAGACGGTAACGGTATAGTGCAGCGGGCTCACTCACTCCACGGTCATCAACCACCGGCGACTGATATAGTGTTTAAATCCACGGGGAGCTATCGTTGTGGTATCTCGGTCACTGGGGCTCCACTGGACTGCCAGGCCGACCTCGGCGCATTTGGCCTGAACACGGAGGATTCAGTCTTCTCCTGTCCCTCCTTGCAGCCCCCTCCGAGCGAGGCCCCCCCGGCTCCCCACCTCTCCCCCAGCCCAAAAAAAACAGCTATACCGAGGACGGAAATGCAATATTCTCAATCAGAAGCCTGTCACTTTTCGTTACCGAACCCAGCTTTTAAAAATGAATCCTCGGCAGGGTCGACAACGACGGGAATTCGCCCAAATCAACATTGGCCCCCTGTAGGCTCGGAGACAAGCATAGACAGTATATAAGAAGACAAGCGAGATGACGGAACTACAGCCGAGCGAACGTCCCGCCTACTTGCCAAAACCGGGGTTGATTGACAGCTTAAGCCTTGCTACGGATTGGCCACCTTTCTACGGCGTTGTGCCAAGGATCGCTCTGATTGGCCCTTCGTAATCCATCAACAACGGCAGCGTCCCGCAGCCCTACAAATAGCAAGCGACGGGAACATCAGCGATTATTTTCCTCCCGACGACATACGCGCCCACTTTCTCCGATTGCTCTCCTCCATTGGCTTGGCGCGGCAGAACCGTGGGAATCTCGGTGAATGCGAGGATATCTATTGGCTGTAAGCAGCGGTTGACAGGAATGCCCCCCCCCCATCTCTTCCCCAAAAAACACCCTCCCGCCGCCAAGCGACTGATACACGTTTGGCTAGTGACGTCAACCGCGAGCTATTTTTAGAAATGTTGGTCAGAATTTAACGCACGCGCGGCGCGGTCTAGCTGGCAAGACTTCTAAACAGATCGCAGACTGCCGTGCATGGTGGGAAATGAATCACAGGAAAGAAAAGACAATCTTTTTACAATCGGTTTTTGGATGAAAACACACAGAGTCTCATACTGTCTGTGTACCAACGACCTTTACAGTCAGAATCCTCCAACAGCATATGTCATCCTTGCCCCACACCTGGTGTAGGCAAGCTACAGGGCGAGTGTAGCAGATGCCCGAGGGCCTTTTTATCAGGATCATCAAAAGGCACAATTTCACATAGATTTGCATCTGAATATCTTATTTCAATAATAATGTGAGCTTGTGTTGGTAAAAAAAATCTGAATTTATAAAAGGACCCATGCCCATGAACAACACCCAAGCTATAAATAGGAGATCCCTACAGCTACTGCAGTGTCTGACACCATCAGATTAGGGTTCTATAGCCACCTACATTATTATGTGAAAGGAAACCAAACTGTTAGAGCTAAAGAAGATGCACTTTGTTAGACATTTAGCCCTACATTAATATGATATTTCAATGTGTTCTGATAATTATTATAGACACTGAGAAATTATCAGTGCTTGCCTGACATATATGGTTTTACCCAGGCTCAGTGTCACTGTAAGGTTAATTGAGTAATTTCTCTAACACATTACTCTGGTTTTCAAAACTAGTCTTGGGCAACAACAAACTTGTTTTCATTGTAAATTATTGTCATGATTAATAACATTTTCATCTGTAAAATGAATAAATAGTACACAAAAGGTAAAGTATAAAACATAAGTATGAGCATCATGCAGAATGGCCTAACTAATGATATCAAAGTAATGTAGTAGCCTCTGAATGTGGCGAGGTATAACATAGCATAAAATGAAAATTCTCAAATTAAGTAAAAGTACCTCGCAATTGTACTTAAGTAAACATAGTTACTTTACACCAGTGGGACAGGTAATGGTACGTATGAATTTTTATGCAAAATATGAACATTCACTTTTTTACATGGCACAGAGACTGTTGTTTTATTAGCCTGCAGCTATTATAATCATTCAGTGTCCTACCAAACAGTGTGCAGACCTGAGAAGCACAGAGACCTTCGTCCAACAGATGGATGGACGAAGGAGTTAGTCCCTTCAACTAAGAAGATAAAATGGTTAAGACCAGACAGCCCCCCTCCTTTTTGTGCTGCAGTTGCCTAGCAACATGAGGCTAGAGTGAAAATGGTGGAGTGAGGCTGCTGCATTTTATGAATGAAATTGGAAAAGCCAGAGGAGGGGAAAGAGTGGCCAACACACACACACACACACGCTTCCTCCCTCAATAGTCAAGGTGGAAAGCAGCTGTTTAAGTAAGATGTGATTGTTATCAGAAAGCAGCACAAGGTCCACAAAACAAACTTTATTAACCCCAATACTGTTGTTACAAATACTGAGACAGACAATATATATAGTAAGTACAAAAAGGAAATATGCCTTCTCATCTTGAAGACAAAATAAGCACTGGGAAAACATTATTTACAGTAAGCCTAAACCACCAACAATTTAACTGCAATACGGCATCTCATTCGATACTTTTCTCATTTGTCTCCTTTACCTACATGTTTTGTGCATAATTACAGATAGACGTTTTATGTAACATTTTAAAGAACATTACCTGCACTGGGGCCTGTTTGAAGAGGTGGGTTTAGTGAGTTATCTGGATAACGTAAGGGTAAAACTTGCAAACACAAGGTTGTACTCGGCACAAGCTATCCAGCTAACAGTAATTAAAGCAACTTCTGGCAACAGGCAACTGGAGGCGGCCCATTTTTCAAGCCCAAGATGATTTCCACAGGTACTCCAGATGCTACAAACTTACCTCAGATGAGACAAACCTTCAGAACAACAAAATGCTTTTTTACGGGCAGCTAGTGCTACATCTATTCTGACATACAGAGCACTGCCCATTGCTTTGATCGGTGCACAAAAGGACAAAATGAACAGCACAGTACGGGTATGGGTACCAAAGAGGTCAACGTCAGTGTATGAGCATGACTTGCAAGTATCACGGCTGTGAGGATATGGCGATCTTAACATCCCTCCCACCTTATGACTCAACCTTACTCTGGCTCAGGGATACGGTAAAATAAGGCAATGTTGGTTGTGCGGGTCTGTGTTGAAAGAGACTGCACAAGAGACAAAAACTGTAACAATTCCAGATCCATCCCATTTGTGTATGAAATGTGTAGGGACACAAAATGTGTCCCTGCTGCCATATCCCTGCTTCCTGTTAATGTCCATGTCACGTTTGTGATGTGGGTGAGTGTACAGATAAGAAGACCATTTTGTCCATTATCCTAGTCTGATGATTTTTACATGCAGTCCATGGAGTTGTCCGGCATCAGTCCAAGAGGTGGCATCTTTCCTGGTAAACAGGAGGAAGGGAGCATGCCACTAATGTTGGGGGACGGGTCAACGTTCTCGCTGTCCTCCATCTTGTCTGCCGAGCCCTCCCAGTTGATATGAAAGCGGGTGACACGGGGGTTGGAGGCCAAAATATTCCGCAGAAGCTGAGAGAATGAAAGCAAAATTGAGGAAACGTCAGAATTACGGTTTGTGGTCGAAATATCCTGACGTGTAGTCCCAAAATGGGTCAAGTTTCAGAAACACTTTCCTTCATGGAACTAAACAGCGTCTTTTCATCAGACCCTCCGTACCTGGTAAACAACGTGGTCTGTCAAACAAAATGCCTCCGGTTTGTGATGAAGAATTTTTACCAAACGAGATCTTGTATTTGTAATATAAAAGTAAGTTAACCTAACGAGTATTGCGAGCACCAGCCTCCAACAGCCAGTTCTATTAACATTCAAACGAAGAATGAAGACAAAGTACATAGACAGGCAACACAAAAAAGGAAATCCATCACACCAGCACTGTTCACCTCACATTTAAAATAATTCGCATGACACCACAAACCCCTGCTTATAATGGCTAGTAGAGAAGAGAAAGCTTCAAAAATAAAATAAAAATGACGATATACATTTACAGTTCATGTTATACATCTTCGTTGGTGCTACTGTTGCCTGTAACTTCAATTGTAAAATCCAATTTCAGAGCACCAGAGGGCAGTGGAAAACAGTGTTTCAATAGACCCTTTCCTGATTAGCATGGCCCGTGTACTGTACAGCATGTTTAAGCTATCTGCAGCTCAAGTAGTGTTGTAAAAAAAAAATTATATATATATAAAAAAAAAAAATGACATGAAATAAGACACCAAGATCTGTTTTGTAATTCAGTCCAATAAGGACAGATTGTTGCGAGCAGGTCCCCTACGACAGAAATCAAGGACTGTCATCTCTGAGTGCATTTGTGTTTAGGGCTGGGCAATATATCGATATCGTGATATGAGACTAGATATCTGTCTTAAATTTTGGATATCGTAATATCGTGATATGACATAAGTGGTACGGGTGGCACGGTTCGTGAAAAAAAACATCCTAACCGTTCGGTCCACTTGTCTCGGTTCGGACCGTGTGTGCATCACACGGTTCGACGCATGCGCAATGTGGCCTCGTGCCCGTCAGGTGCCCGTATGTGACCTCAGACAGTGTGTTTCCCTTTCGCGCGAAAGAAGAGGTGTGGACAAGACACCAACAAAACGTACAGCAAGAGACCGTCCTGCCAATTTAACATCAATGTACGCTGCGTGTTTTTTAACTCTAAAGTCGCTGAAAGCTGCTGCTGTTTCAATCCTGTCGGCTCTCTGCAGGAAATAAGACACCAAGATCTGTTTTGTAATTCAGTCCAATAAGGACAGATTGTTGCGAGCAGGTCCCCTACGACAGAAATCAAGGACTGTCATCTCTGAGTGCATTTGTGTTTAGGGCTGGGCAATATATCGATATCGTGATATGAGACTAGATATCTGTCTTAAATTTTGGATATCGTAATATCGTGATATGACATAAGTGGTACGGGTGGCACGGTTCGTGAAAAAAAACATCCTAACCGTTCGGTCCACTTGTCTCGGTTCGGACCGTGTGTGCATCACACGGTTCGACGCATGCGCAATGTGGCCTCGTGCCCGTCAGGTGCCCGTATGTGACCTCAGACAGTGTGTTTCCCTTTCGCGCGAAAGAAGAGGTGTGGACAAGACACCAACAAAACGTACAGCAAGAGACCGTCCTGCCAATTTAACATCAATGTACGCTGCGTGTTTTTTAACTCTAAAGTCGCTGAAAGCTGCTGCTGTTTCAATCCTGTCGGCTCTCTGCAGCGGGCGGGGCGTTTTATTCTCCCCAAAACAAGGTTTCCTTTTTATTTTTAAAGAACTATAAAAAAAATTTTTTTTTTTTTTTTTTTATGTTTAACGTATTCTGACTTATTCAAAAGACGGAGCTTTAAGAGTTCCTCTTTTTCTTTTAAAAAGGACACCGCTTTTTTAAGAGCTACACTGAAGTTGGCAGTTTGATAAATGCAAGTTATTTAAATTGATATTCTGTAATATTTCAATCTTCGTGTGCTAAAAAGGCACATAAGTTCATGTAGATGGTAATACACACTTTACACAGTAAAGTGTGTATACACTTTTTTTTGCCAAATAAATGAAAAGCTTGTTGAAATCATCAATGTCTTCCCTCTTGCTGTATCAAAATCTCACCTAGCTTTCCTCAGAGATGGTTCCAATAATGTGCTTACAAGTCAAATTCAGTTTGTGTAGGATTACATGATATAACTATTTTTTTAAATACTGTATCCTACATTGTGGATAATTAAGCTATCATATGCTGAAGTATATTTCTGGAGTGTTAAAGATTAAAAGAAAAAAATAACAAGAACTGTACAGAACCGAAAACCGTGACCCTAAAACCGTGATACGAACCGTGGGTTTTGTGAACCGTGCCACCCCTAATAAGTGTTGTCTTTTACTGGTTTTAAAGACTGCGTTACAGTAAAGTATTGTACTTTTCTGAACTTACCAGACTGTTCTAGCTGTTCTATTATTTGCCTTTTCCCCACTTAGACATTATGTCCACATTACTGATGATTATTTATCTAAAATCTAAGTGAGAAGATATTTTGTTAAAGCACCAATTGTCAACCCTAGAATAACGCCGCAATATCGATATCGAGGTATTTAGTCAGGAATATCGTGATATCTGGGGCGACCTCTAGCTCATCCAGTGAGAGCGTTCGCCCCATGTAGGCTGGGTCCTGCAGCGGCGTGGGTTCGAATCCAACCTGCTGCCCTTTGCTGCGTGTCATCCCCCATCTCTCTCCCCCTTTCCTGTCTATCCACTGTCACTACATAATAAAGGGAAAAGCCCCCAAAAATAATCTTAAAAAAGAAAAATATCGTGATATCTGATTTTCTCCCTATCGCCCAGCCCTATGCGTGTTACCTGAGCGTAGTCTGGTTTCAGAGGTGGGTTTTCCCGTAGTTCAGGGTCTGTGTATTCATTGTTGACATAGTAACCGATGCGGATAAACTCCTGTCCACGGTAAGTGCAGGTTATAAGGACTACAGTCACTCCTACAGCGTCACTCTCTGGAATCAGCCCTGTGTTAGGAGCATCAGCCTGAGGGGGCAGAAAGGAACACAAAGAAAGAAATCAGATCAAAGAAAACCACAGTAATCATTTGAAGAAATGTATTGAAGGATATAGGGCTGCAGCTATCGATTATTTTAGTAATCGAGTATTCTACCGATTATTCCATTGATTAATCGAGTAATCGGATAAGAAATACTTTCGTTTTATTGAAGACCAATAATAAACAATAGTTTGGTTAAATTTTCGGAAAAAGCAACATTTTTGTTGCCTACATTGCTTATAATACCATCTCTCAAAAAACTAAACATATGAAGGGCATTTAAGTGCCATATTACGTTGTAAATTTTTTAAAGAAAACATTTTCTGAAATGACATCAACCTCACACTAAGGCATACATTAAACATACATAAACATGACCTTAAGTTGTGCAACTTAACTTTCAGAACTAGCCTACAAGTTTCATCCTGAGACTGATCTGTATATAGGCCTATATGTAAATATATGTATATGTAAATATTAATTATACTCAATTATAATTTATATACAATATATAAATTAAAATAGATTGAGCTCTGTTACACTTATGCTAGTTGATCGTTGATCAGCTGTTTCTCCATGCTGTTTCATCGTCCATACAACTCCGTGATTTACTTTTGTCGGGTCCGCTTCGTGGAATGGATGAGAAATGTTTTCTGTTGAGATGCTGAAGCACTGACGTCGTGCTATTATTGTGGTAAGCTAGTTTGGTTTTTCAGTAGACACACTGTACAGGATTTTCGTTTTAATTACGTTTGAACTGATTCCAAACTTTGGACACTTTGTCGTTTTCTCCAGCCTGTCTCTTCTCTTAGCCTCTCACTATTTACGCTCTGGCATGTGCCGCCCGCAGACTTAGCAGCGTCTGGTGTGCGACAATAATAATGATCCGTGTGGAAACACCGTCCGTCAGCAATACAACGTTGGTAACACTGATTTAACGAAGCTTCGAGGCAAATCATTTTGCATCGAGGATTTTTTGTAATCAAAATTATTCGAGGAATCGTTTCAGCCCTAGAAGGATAGTCCCTTGAGATGCACCATCTCGTTTTCAAGGGGGTCGAAATCATGCAATTAATGCAGCACCAAGCAAAATGAAGAACCAAACCAGGGAAATCCAGTACATTTACCCACATTTCTTAGATTTTAGTCCTAGTATTCATTGGCTTCTGTGTTCTAGCTGTATGAGATGAGAGGTAACATGTAGGGCTGTGCCATTAATCAAAATTGTAATAGCCATTACGATTTCGGCTCCTAATGATCACACCATTATTTTGCAAATTACTTTTGCAAGTAAACTCTTATTTTGTCTTGTGTTCTGAAGAAGGAACTGTTCAACGGGAAGAGTATTAAGGGAACTGTCACAGTTCAAGGTGTTTTCACTGTTGATTGTTTTAACGGTTCTTTCCAAAAGACAACTAGTAATCGTGTTAAATATTCATGATTTCAATATTGACCAAAATAATGGTCATGGTAATATCATTCTTTCCATAATCAAGCATCCCTAGTAACATGTGTGACCACAGTTTACTCACCTGAAACACAAACATGTGTCTGCCAGCCGGTACCGGGCCAACTAGAACAGAGTCCAAAACCTGGTCGTATTCCTCGCTCTCAGCTGATCCCACATAAATGATCTTCCACTCCAGATCTGCCATCACACAGAGTTTAGTGTGTTCAGTTAGGGGTCGGTTTCAGGAGAGAAAGATAATTCCTAAAATATCTAGCCAGGCAAAATGGTTCCGTATCATATCTGCTGCTGAGACTTCTGCTACCAACACGATACAAATGAGATTAATTAAATTTGGGGTGCTAACATAATTGAAAACTTCAGTGTGGATTAATGTATAGTTTTTTTGAAGCTGATATTGATACCCTCCATTTCATCACCATACCATACTGGCTGATTACAAAGCAAAAACACATTTGTTCAAATGCAAGTAAAAAACGGCTTATTTTTTAATTGTTCGACTAAAATGTGAGAAATACAAGCACATGCCACTTGTTTTAGGTATTGTGTTGTAATTCCATGTTATATGAAGTGGCGTAACCTCAAAAAAATAGTTTATAAAAAAGTCCAGTTCCACTGACGGCCAAATAAACAATTAATGGCCTGATATTGCTTGATACTGACAGCATGCACTGCGTTAATGTCTCCACAGGTTAACTGAATGTATGCATTGACAGTATACATGCTATTGCTTCCCTTTTGCCTTCTAAGATATAACATAGTAAATAGTTTCGATATGCATTGGTTGTCTTTGTTCGCGGTAGATGCTAGAATGTTGATACCGAACGTAACATGAATGACAACACGCAGGCGTCAACGCAGACGGTTATTTGAACCCAGCTACAACGCAACGCTGTAGTTAATAGGCCTACATATGAGGCTAATTGCAGCAATAATCTACTTTATAATTCATTATACATGAAGACGTTTTGAAGAAGTAACGAAATGTAACCCTAACCAAACCCTGTCTTTTAACCTAGCTAACCCTACGCTAGCTGTTAACATTAGCTAGTGTTCACGCTTGCGCAGTATACCAGTTACGTTCGGTATCAACATTCTAGCGTCTACCGCCGTTCGCGGCAACTCGTGGCACCGGTCTGTTGCTACAGTAACAAAACGTAATCAACTAATCAGCTTCTCGGAAAAAAACTCCTAAGAACGTCAACGAACCAATCACTGCAGGCAGGAGGCGGGGCGTTGAGCACAAACGCGCCAGCGCCAATTTTCAACAACTTGTCAAACGAAATATCAGTAACCAGCCCAAACGACCGCTAATATTGGTATATCGTCGAACAACACACCGTTAAATAACTTATGACTCACCCCATCTACCTGCAATGTATAAGTTACCACTTAAGCAGAATGCGCCCAAAGAGGTAGCTAGCTAGCTAGCTAGTAACATTAACGTTAAAGTTACTCACTAGCTAACATATCAGAAAGATTATGTTAACTGCCATTAACGTTACGCGTTAGCTGAAAACAATACCCACCTTCCGGTAAATCCTCCATGCATTCAAACGTTATTTCAAACTGAAATGGGTTTCCAAATGAGCTCGGGTTGTCCAGAACAGCAACATTTAAGACTTGTACCTTGGCCATAGCGTTCTCTTCTGAGGCACCTCGACCCGAAAACTATATAACGTTAGCTGAACAAAAGTTAAGAACAAAGTTTAACGATTCACTCGGCACTTTGCCACTTTGTATCCCGAGTCTTTTAGAATGTCCGTTAAAGTTTGATTTGTTTCTTCTCCGAGAACACCAACATGAACCGCCAGCGACTGGGCTAAAGGAAGTACGTCACTTTCTTCTTCTTCGCTGTCTTGATTTTTAGGCAGCATGCGACTAAAAATCGTTGCGCGCTGCTGCCCCAATGTTTATTTGTTATATAAAATAAAAATGAAAGAAAAGTCCAAAATAATGAACCCACAAGACAAAAAATGGAGACGGTTAAAAAAACGTCCTCGTTGTTTTAATATTGCTTTTGTCCAGTAATGTTTAAAGAGAAACCATCGTTAGCCATAGCCCCATTGTACCTCTCATGCAATTTTTATATATAGGCTACTATTTCATTCTAGTTACAGAGGTACGCATCCGTTTTTCTGAAAACCGAGTGATGTCTGAAAAACCTATTTTCAGTATCCTCCGGGACTCTCCTAAAATTCTGGATAAAAATTCAGTTTGCTGCACAACACCAAAAATATTGTCCCTTCCATCTATAAATTGCAGGAACGTCTGTCTGTCTGTCTGTCTGTGTGTGTGTGTGTGTGTGTGTGTGTGTGTGTGTGTGTGTGTGTGCGTGCGTGCGTGCGTGTGTTTGTGTGTGTGTGTGTTATATTACTACTATTACTATTGCTATCCAGACTCACCCTGGGTCAGGTTAATTAAGTCTACTGCTAACTTACAACACTAATAAAATTACCATCGCCAAAATACCTCTGCGAATCAAATCCATACTTCACCGTTAACGTAAAACCACTAAACCTGTATGGAAATTAACACCTGCTGAAGTGTTAAATTAGTTAACGATCATATGACACACCTCTCTCTCTCTCTCTCTCTCTCTCTCTCTCTCTCTCTCACACACACACACACACATACACACACACAAACGGTCCGGTTCTGGCGGTTGATAAACGCAGATATGCGCTGATTAGCTCTCATAAAGGGCCAGGTGGGTAGCGCACTGCCATGAGTCCATGACGCTAATGTCTGAATACTCCAAATTGTCATTGTGATATTTTGTGGTTACATTCTGAATCTGCCCCCGCTATACAGTGGAGTTGCATATTAAGTGGTTTGGGGTCCTTCTGTAAGTCATTTTGTGGTACAATTTGGTTTTGAAGAATTCTACAAGCAGCAATACCACAGGCCAAGCAATTGCCCCGTTTCAAACAGGCACATTCTCAACGGGCTCTGTACTAGTCTCTCAAATTGCCGTTTCCCTAAAGATGGTTGCCAGAAATTCTGTTTTGTAACCTGATTTGCAACCCTCAGTTCTCTCTTTGTCAAATATTACAAGACTTTGGTCCTAATTCCATTATACTTCATTATCTACTGATGCTTGGAAAAATACAATCTACACAAACAACAATAATAAATAATAAATACAATAAAATAGATTTTTTTTTATTAACTTTAGCATGTCTTTCACGTAGGCTAGTTGTCTTTTTCAGCTTATTCATTTGCAATTACTGTCTTCCACAATTTGCATTCCTTTACTTTACATTTTATTGTGTTATATTTTATCTGTATATTTCAACTTGCACTATTTTTTTATGTTAGAATATTATTTTGTTTTTATTTTCTACTTGAGATTTCTTTTTCATACATATTTAAAGCAACACTAAAGCACTTTTCCCGCTTTGGTCCCCCTACAGGTTGGAAGCGGAATTGTCCATTACATTACATTATGCAAGTTTGCCAGATCAGTTGGCAGATCTGTAGTTCGAATGAGACATAATGAGACATTACGACAGCAGTAATGGACAATTCCGCTTCCAACCTGTAGGGGGACCGAAGCAGGAAAAGTGCTTTAGTGTTGCTTTAATGAACAGTTGGAGGGAGCCTGAGACTCAAGATTTACATGCATTACCATGCATGTGTGTAGAAATGTTGTGCCAATCCATTGTACATATAGAGATATTTCACTACAGTGAGAAATTTGACCTCATGGCGGCACTAGAGGAAAAGTCAGAGGATCACCAAAGTCAGTCAGATTCATCCTCTGGACACCAGTGTGGTGAACGGTCCAAGTCAGTGGTGGAAGAAGTATTCAGATCCTTTACTTAAGTAAAAGTACTAATACCACACTGTAAAAATACTCTGCTCAAGTAAAAGTCCTGCATTGAAAATGTTACTTAAGTAAAATTATGTAAGTATCATCAGAATAATGTACTTAAAGTATTAAAAGTAAAAGTACTCAATGCAGAAAAATCCTCACATTTTAGAAACGGGAAACAATCAAAACAGTTCTGTCAATCAACTAAGTGTTTAATCAGCTTATCACAGCACTGTGCTTACTGTGATAAATGTCCTCTGTATCACTACTGCTGACATCCATGTTGTGTATACTGTTGGACCATTTCCAACATGCCAGCACAGATAGGATCGTATTCAGCAGTTTCACACTCTTCATCTGTGGGCCAGTACTCAATCCAGGTTCTTTCAGCGAGCGCGTACTGATACCTGAGGAGAGCAAATTAAAAAACACAATAGGTCTTCATGGAACCAGCTTC
Organism: Sander vitreus; assembly: GCF_031162955.1. Classification (NCBI taxonomy): domain Eukaryota; kingdom Metazoa; phylum Chordata; class Actinopteri; order Perciformes; family Percidae; genus Sander; species Sander vitreus. The sequence goes on along the minus strand of NC_135856.1, from coordinate 12,082,481 downwards.
TTTAACATGTTGGAATGAATCAAAAAGGGATGACCAAAATAATCATGGCAATTACAAATTTTTTTCTCCCTCACAAAAAATAAAAAAATGAATGACAAACAAACCAAATAAATTAACAAGGCAGACAAGCTTGATTTGCATGCAAGTAAGTGATTTTGCAGCAGAAAGCAGGGAAACGGTTAACATCTTTAAATGTTGACAATATTACGAGAGGAACGAACACATCAGACATACACAGACACAACAAACTTACGATTGACTGTGTGCGTCTCTGTAAATATCTTTGGATGCGCCCATGATAAGGTAGGTTTTGCCTGTTCTCAGATCTAAAGCAGCTCTGCAGTGCCGAAAACTGAGGAATGTGCGCAGTTTACCCATAGGACCCACATCATTACTTCCTGTAATTAAAATATAGGAGAACGGAGAGAACATATTTAAAGGAAAGCCTTGGTTTATTACAATATAGGTTGTATTTTTATAACTCCAACCATACCTTTCTATCAGTTATGATAACATTGGATACGCTGTGTTTTATGAACACGTTGGACTTTGTTGCAAGAAACACAAGCAGTCAGATGATCAAACATGTTGTGAGCAGACCTCCAGGTTAGCCAAAGTTAATTGGAAGAGAAAATAAAGGCAACAGTAAAATTACCCAGTTTACAGTTACTGGTTGAACTTTGACTCCTTGCTCTATTGGACCTATTTTTCAGCAATGTCACTGTGTTCTGAGATCTCAGCAATTCTCCAACTTTGGTAAGTACAATCATAACTCATAGAGGTGATGGCTAGAGCCACTTGTAATAAACTATATCCTTTATTTCATATTTAGATGTATAACAAGCCCAGTTTAGAAACATTAGTTTTGAATTTGAATTCTCCCAGTATAATCATGGCTGGAAGCAGCTTTGGGGGAAAGCCAAAGTGCCCTTAAAATTCAGAAGGGTAAAGAACTGTAGCATCTCCCCATTGAGGTACTTCAAGGGAAGCATCTGGGGAAAGCTAACGTTTAGGCAGTTCAAACAGTTTAAGGTTCAAATAAAAGAAATACCAACCTTCTTTGATGACTTCCAGTACCTGCACTGTGTAAATGTCAGTGGACAAGCCGTCTGTAAAATCTTCCAGTCTCACTTTGTACACTGAGGACAGACCACGTTTCAGATTGTTAGCTCACTTGCTTATCTATTCTCTCAATTTCTCACTCACACACAAAAACAAACAACAAACACACTCTCTTACCAAAATCTATTTTACTGTTCACTTCAGTCTCACAGGCCTTAGCTGTGCGCTGATCATTGCTGACATTGCCCTTCTTCTGCATACTGCAGTTCTCTGGAAACATACAAGGGCACAAAGTAAATACACAACTGATAGCCAGATTACATCAGCACATGTGTGTGGATGTATTGATGGATGGGTAAGTGCAACTGTATCTAAGTCACAATTTTAAGCATGTTAGTGAGTTATTCTTATTGCTCTGATCCTACAGGATCCTGCAAGTGCTTGTTGCCTTTGACAGGAAATTCTGATGATAACATTACAATTATATATGCTACGTGACCATCTCCTTCACCAGATCTTAAAACAAGCAAACAATCGCAGTCAAGTGCAACCCCCAAATCAGTGATCAATATATAGCTTATCTTCTTCTGCTAGAAGTGTTCAAACAAGGGTTTCAGATGTAACAAATGTATGCATAGCTTAGATCTTCAGTTAGACATCATTCTGTTACCTTCTGCACATTTGCATTCATCATTTTTACAGAGCCGCAGTAGCTGCCCACCTCTCCTCTCTGGATGGTAGAATTTCACACAATGTGTTTCTGCAATGGGAAAGAAAGATGTGCTAATTGCAGGATTGTTGCACATTTGAAAATGTACGTTCTATATCTGGAGAATGTAAAAACGCATCCTTATCCACCCTGCCATATTCATTGAAATCTATTGGCAGCAAATAATGATGCTTTAAGCTCAAAAGTGGCACACGTATGGTTTGTGTGTCAGAGACAAAGGCAGCACTTGTTTCTGGTTGTCTTTGAGACTCACGGTTACTGGATTGATGGTTGCTGTATTCATAGACAGACACAGCAGCTGGTTGTAAGACTCCCACTTTCAGCTTCTGATGGATCCTAAAAGTGATCTCCTCTGGTCGTGTGCGAGAAACCTGTGGACAAATGTGAGATAGAGATACATAAACAAAGAACAAGGCAGTTAGAAAAAGTACAGATGTAGGAAACAGTGATGTCTTACCTTATCTAGGTAGATGATGACTGAGCTTCTTTCTGACTGGGAGGGGTTCACTATATATTTTGAAATGGTTCGGGCACGTCCTTTGGATAACTACAAACACACACACACACACACACACACACACACACACACACACACACACACACACACACACACACACACAGACAAAGGTCACTGTATGTGGTGTGTGTGTGTGTGTGTGTGTGTGTGTGTGTGTGTGTGTGTGTGTGTGTGAGAGTGTGTGTGTGTGTGTGTGTGTGTGTGTGTGTGTGTGTGTGCGCGTCTGTGTGTGTGTGTGTGTGTCTTACTAAGCTCAGGTCGTCTGTGTTCGCAGTGAAGCCAGTTAGCAAGCCAATATCCAAGATTGACATGGATGCATTGCGCTCCCTGTCCTTGTTTCTGTACAGGTAACGGACAGAATAAATAAAATAAGGAAGGAATTAGTAATAAAAAACCTTATCAAATATTACAAGACATAACTGCTCTAAAGCTACATTTATTAGCTACAAAACAATCTTTTTTGAGGAAATTTACCTTGTGGTGAGACTTTTGTCAAGTGCTGTTTCCACAGTCAAGAATTAACTTTAAATCTAGACTAGAACTCCTTAAAGTGCTCAGAAAAATGGAAATTAAAAATGATAACTGGTCACACTCAATCTGCTGAGGGAGATTGGGTGATACAATCAAAAGCTCCCGGCCAGCTACCAAATGGTTTGTTACTTATGTATATGTTCAAATATGTATAAATTAGGTTTAAACTGAATCAAACTTTTGTTAAAAATAAGTGACCATAATATCTGCAACATTACTTGTCTATTTTTTAATGACAAGTTAGATAAATAGAACGAGCAAAAATTAAATCATGTACATGGGGAAATTAAAAACAAGGGCAACACTGAAAAGGGAATAACAGAAATGCATTAAAAAAACATATGTACTAAATTAATGTAATGTTTATTTGCAATTTCTTCAATTTACTTACAAAACCTCTATTTTCAGCTTGTATATTTTCTCATCCTTATCCATTTTCTCTGGTGGAACAAAAGATTAGATCAGCATGAATCTTTTCCAATAAAAAAAAATGGTAAAAGGATAAACAGACAGCAGGTATCAATACGAAATAGACAAATAAAAGCAGACAAAGAAATACCAAAATTACAACAAATAAAGCCAAATAGATAAACAGGAAGAGACAGAGGGCACCACATTACCTGGGAAGAGTTGCACTGACAAGTTAAACCTCTGACAGTCACTCTCCTTTTCTTTAGGCAGAGCGTAATACAGCGACACCATCTATCACACAGACATTGCGTGCATTGTGATAAGCCAATAGGCATCCGTCTTAATAGTATTGTCCTCACAAGGTTAATAAATGTTGTAAATTTATTCTCATCTGAGATTCAAAAAGGAAACATCAATAATCATGAAACTCAGGACTAAAATATTACATTTTACTTACTGTCAGCGTTGCTTCTCCTGTGCCCGTGGCAGTCACTTTCACATTCTGGTTTATGTCTTTTATCTGTGGGATTTAAAGATGCCAACACACACCCACACAGTCAGGGATCAGCAGTAGAAACATACAGAAAACAACAGGAATGAAGATATTAATGAGCCACTGTGAGTTTGTTAGTCTTCTCACTTTAGATGTTCTGGTGGCGTAGTGGTTGTCATTGTTGAAGTTGTACTTCTCAGGCTTTGACCTGCCCGGCAAAAAGATGTCCACATTCAGATCATACTCTGGTTCTTTAGCACTAGTCCAGTACTCCGCTATAGCCTGGTACACTATTATAGTAGCCTAGAGAGAAAAAGATTGAGGGGGGAAAAATAAAAATAAATTGATCAATGGTTTGGGCCCAGACTACCTGAAAAACACAACAAGTCCTCCAAATAATACGGCCATATAGGTTGTTAATTCCTACCCTCTAATACGACCCATAGGAGAGTTTCATAAATTAGCACCACTAGGCAGGAAATACGACCCACGGGAGCGTTTTCCGTCCTCATATCTAAACCAGAAAACGTAATGTTCGGGGTTTTAAACACGTTGTTAATGTTACTGAACTGTCACAGTTTGGTTAGATTTAGGCACAATAATACTTAGTTAAGTTTAGAAAAAGATCGTGGTTTAGGTTAAAATCAGTACATTTGTTACGTTGCTTCACTTATGCACGTGTCGCAGAATGTGACGTAGTTCTGTTTGTTCCGTAAACTTAAAAAAACTCCTTTGTTTGAAAGTCGTGTTTGTTTGACCCATCCACCACCCCAACCGCCCTCCTACGAGAAGTTTGGCGCTCCTATACTTTGTCACCTTACTTCCCGCTTTGCTCCTGTCATAATTACTACAGCACTAGAGGGCGCTGCCACTATAAACGTAAATACAGGGTGTAATTGCTGCTTGAACAAATAACTTTTTTCATGGGGGACAGTCTCAAAAAGTGAGTGAAGCAGTGATAAAAAAGAGCTAGAGAAGCATAATGTATGGTTATACTGAGAGGATAAAAAGGTCTGTGTTACCTGAGTTGATCCATAGCCTCCGCCCACTCTTCGCTGTTTGTTGAACCATCTCACTACAGGTCTGGCTTCTTTAAAGGCCTTTATTAACATAGGGAAAGGGTTGGAATCTCTGTGTTTAACTGTGTATAGGAGTTTTTTTTAATTGTCATTGTGAAAATAGAGACATTCTTTTTTACAGCTGTTATATAACAGAAATATAATTTTCATCATTTATGGTTGTATATTACTCCATGCCAATTTCCAAAGCATACCTTAGATTTCTGGATATGTTTTTCCTATTTTGGCATAATCAAATTTGCCTTATACAAGCAATACACAACAAAAAACATCATGTCTGCTTTTATCCAAAATAGAAATGATTTTCTCTGTGATGGATTACTTTACTCAAACAAGTTGTGAGCCTCTGCAATTGGATTTCCACTCTAAACTAACTAACTATGATGTTCTTTGGAAAATGGTCAGCAGCAGTACTAAAAGGCCAGAGGCTTTGCAGTCAGAAAATGGTCTTCACCAACCTGTTATGCTTTACTCTACTGAATGTTTTTATAGCATGACATGCCCGTGACACACAGATACAGATAAGTGGGATATGCTCACCTTGGCCTTGACCAGAGCCAGGAGAGCGTAAGCTGTGGCCTCCAGTGTGTAAACACGTCCCATAGGTGTCGGCCAGTGGGACAACTCTGAGGAAAACACAGACAAATGCAAATGCATTACTATACTGTACTTGTGACAAGCCAATATATGTACTGCAGTGGACAAACTATGTAAGGGCATGGCTGTTTCTATAATACATCACAAATATCTTAGGCATTTCTGCAGCCTCTTGTTTTTTTTTATTATCTAACTAAACATCAATAATGATGTATGAAACCAGTATTTCTGATTAGCTTAAATTGACATGACAATGTATCAGTTTGGCTTTAGTATACATTTCTAGTATTTTAGTATAGTTGTTATGCTGCATCAATATGCAATAGTCTTATTTTACTTTAACATTCATATTCATCTACACTCTTTCTGAATGTGTATGTGAATATCGTATGAAGAAACCTGGGGAAGCAAACTTGAAGAGTATCTCCTGGTTCAGTTTGTTTTCATTGGCCAGGGCATATGATGCCATGGCAACAGCATATGGGTTGATTAGGCTGGGAAGACGCTTTTCCAGATAGGCCGCTGCTTTGTCTATACTGCCTTGTAGACTCTGGACAAAAGGAAAAGATGAAGGAATAAGAAAGGAGAATAATAGGAGAACAGATAGATAAGGTAACAGGCAGTGGTCATCGGCGATCACCCTGAACGGTAACCTTCTCAGATGCACCGAAGCCCTGCTGGGACTGCAGAGACAGCTGTGAAGTTTCTCGTCGTTGTTGGCTTTAGAGTAGAGTAGGCTCCCAGGATATGGGATGGAATGGCTTCACATTTTTATGAGACTGCTGTCATCAACAAATATTGCTGGGGGGGAGACAGGAGTGTGTGTCTTGGGTGGTGGCTGAAGGAGGACCTGTCAGCATAAACCTGATGTTAAGGGCCAGACTGAGTTGTTTGTGTGCCTTGGCAAAGGCATTTAGGATCAGTTGCAAGTCCTCTTCAGAGAGGGACGTTGTCACCTGCGTACTGCAGCTCCATGATATATAAAGTGCTTGTTTTTCTTCTTGTCCTGAAGTGATTGATGTTCATCAGCTTTCCATCAGTTTGGTGGGTTATATTGACCCATGTGGCTTAGTTTCTCCTGTGAGGTGGCAGCAACACATAGAACAAGGTAGGGGTGATGACACAGCCTGGCTTGACTCCAGTATACCATGAAAGGCTCTGTTTCCTCTCTGCAACCACTGCTGATGTATTTATCTGGCCAGACAATGTTTTTTAAAGAACTAGGCCAAAGTGCAGTTCACAAAGTCAAAAGCCTGTGTAAGGTAAATTAAGGCCACGTAAAGTAAGTTTTGTTCTTGAGACTTTTCTTGGAGTTGGAGAGGGTCCCTGCAGTCTGCTAGCTGTTGCATCTCCAGGACTTGGACAGGACTTCTTCGTCCACCTCTGGTTCTTCAGTTCTCTGACCTGCCTTTGAGCGGCTTCTTTTGCTTGATGAGCTGTTGGATTTCCAGGCCATTCTCACCTAACCAGTTGTTATGTTATTTGGTTTTGTTTTGGAGGATGCTTCTACATAATAATAATAATAATAATAATACTACATAATGGCAGACAGACAATGACAAAGGTAATGATATGACTGAGGTTAGAGCGAGAATGCTTGATTGATTGAATTTATTCTTTTGGTGAAAGAGTGTGTTGGTAATTACCAGACTTTTGTTTGTGTTCAGAGCACTTTGTTAGCAGCAGGACATCATTAAGATTTGTGTTGCTGGCTCCTTCCTTACCAATTATGTATCTTAAAAAATGGTGGTTCCACCCAACCCTGGCAGTCCCCCAGCTGGATTAGTCTGTCCTCCTTGGGGACCTTATGATGATGTCCAAGTCAGCATAGAAAAACTGCTTGACTTTATCCTGTGCATCAGCTGTTGGAGCGTATGCACTAGGGATGTCACTATACCAAATCTAGTAGTCTGTACTGATACTACCAAAAGTACACGATACTTGAAACCAAAGTCGATACCACAGTGTGTGAAAAAAAAGAAAAAGTTGCTATTGGGGTGTAGGTCAGTAAATTGTATGCAGATGAGGTACTCACATTAACAGTGGCAGCACATTGTGTGCGAGACTCCTGTATGGCAATGAGGCAGAAGGCCGTCATGGAGGCATCTGAATCTCTGCCGTAGACATCACCCTACACATAAACACAAAAATATCATTATAATCATCAGTATAAAACATGTTTATTCATAAATGATAGCCAGTGACATGTAATGGTTTTCATTTAGATACAGTCTTTTGTTTAGCATCAAGATAAAGACTGATGTTAATGAAATCAGTGCACGCACAATCATCTCTCTGTGGGACACCGCTTCAACTTCTGTAAAAAATCCGTCAGATTGCTGCATGTTGAGAATCAGAAACTTAACAGCATCACAGATGTCTTTTCTTTGCACTGGCACCAGATTGCTGGCAATGGAAAACACCTTGGCAACATAGGCTGTCAGCCTTAAAGAGGAGAGGAGAGCAGGAGATGTAATAGTTTAGTTTCACTGATTTGCATATTCCGAATCTAGGTTATTAAAGGAGGATGTGCCATTATTTACGTCTGAGTTCATGCATGTTCTCAGGCCTCACCAGGTGCTACTTCCACGCTCAGGATACACAGCAAAAGAACCATCATTTTTACGGTAAGCAAGCTGATTCTGGTAACCTAGATAAAACAAACACACATAGCTTTTACTGAGTGCCATTTAAGTCTATGCTGATTCTTATCCATTGAAAGCCAGGATGAGTAGAGGTTGGTTTGTACTGCTGTCAACCAACTGTTTTGATACCACTTCTGTCAAAGTCAGTGAGCTTTAACACCTTTGGCTGTAGTTAAAATGTCTGGTATTTGTGCTAAGGAATGCATTTGTGTGAGCCCACCGGTTTTGATGTGTTGGAGGGCTTCATTACGTCTCTTAATCTCCACAGGTTCCCACTGGTTGGTTTTGTCCAAATATGTGGCTGCAATAACAGGTAGGGTCATGTGGATCATGTTCTCCTCTCCACTGCCTGAGGGCTGTTTGATCAGACTGACCATTGATTTCCCACTAATGTCATTCTTTAGTTCATTTGCATTCTTTCTTCCTGCAAACATTTCCAGAACAAGTGAGGTGATATTTTGCCACTAAGAACAAAGAAGAAACGTCTCTTACAACAGTGACACTTTAATGCAGAGGTAATACATCAGGCACTCTACCACATATCATGTTGTAACATCTCACCTGTCACAGAGATCTGTGTGCTAGTAGGTGTGTTTGGAACAAAATATTTCTTAGGAATTCCACTGTTGAGAATTTCTTCTTGTTTACCATCTAAAAAGGTACAAAGTGTTTGCATGTTTTGGGATTAATTCACAAATAATAAACATACATGGTAACATTTTAATTAACAGGCCATTAATTACATAAAAATGACAATAAGTATGCATTAAACAAGTAAAATCAAGGGTTCCGGGTCTGTACATCAGTAGCCTTTTAACCTTGTAACATTGTCTAAGTTTATCTTTCTAGCTTTGCCTAAGGCACGCTGAAACACAGGGAATTAGATAGATAGATAGATAGATAGATAGATAGATAGATAGATAGATAGATAGATAGATAGATAGAGATACTTTATTTATCCCGAAGGAAATTAAGGTGTCCAATAGCTTATACACATTATACATACACATAGGCACACAGACATATGACATCAACGCACACATACATACTACAAAAATACAAAGGAAGATATCAATAGTGTGCCCTTACAGTAAAGTTAGGATGTAGCATTTTTAAAGGAGCGGTGTGGAAAACATTTTGTGACAATTACACAAACTGCTGTGAGACCGTATTGAATTATCAGGTAAGTAAGCAAATGATCAGGTAAGTAAACATTTTATTTCCTTTGCACCATGTTCACTCAGGCTTTGGGTCTGCTACTGTTTGCCATGACAAATGTCCCTCATGTCTTGGTGTTCATTAACTGTGGCAAGGACTATTGAATAACGCTTGAACTGACTGCAGCTCCCTGACAATTCCAGAGAGGGTTGCCAGGTTGGCTAGAATGGAAAACAACAATACTGAGGCTTATTTACTAGCTTCAGAAATGTCTGCAGTCAGTCCATCTATTCTTAAAAGGGATAACTCCATCTCCAGTTTGGAGAGAAGAGATGATTACGACATCCCATAAGTCTTTCAACATAAATAATGCATTTACACAGTAGTGAACTACAAAGGGCCTGACCTGAATCAAAATCAATTTATGAGTATAATTAGTAGCACACGTATTACTCCTCGTTTTAAACTATTTCATATTCTCAAAATCATTTACCCAAAGAATGTACATGTTTGTGACTTACTATCAACGTTTCACCTCTAATATTTGTATGTGTTGGATAAAGGGAAGGACAGAAAAGAAAAACAAATACCCCTGTGTCCCACCCTATCAGCGTCTTACTTGGCTACTTACTAGCTTAAAAAACCTGCCTTGATTCTGTAATCGGTGGTCACTCTATGTTTTTTAAAGGACCTTGTTGTTTGGATCCGCAGACATGGGCAGATGAGGCAGATGTGCACACATGCATGTGCAGATGTCTGCCCAAGGTTTTTGATCACACAAACTGGATGTACATGTGTACACAGACACAAAATTGCATACACATTAGATGTCAACCCTGCTGTCCACTATATTCCCAGCTGACGGTTGATTTTAATCAGTAATTAATTACAGTTTTACAATTTTTGGAAATACTACTATGTAATTAATGGCCAGTAAAGTAAAATGTTACAAAAATATATTACTAAATTATTGTGTTTTTCCATACAGCAGCTGCTTAACGAAAAAAACTCACCTACACCTTTTTTAGCAGGATCTAGAGTTACAATATGAGGGGATTTTATCAGTAAACCTTCAGGCTGGAAAAAAACAACAGTTAAGACAATCAACAGGAATCACAACGTTTTTCTAGGAAACTCTATGTGTAACAGAACAGCAGAATAACAGGTTGGAATCCTTGGGAATCTCACGATTGGATTTGATTATCATTTAAAGCGTAAATTCTGAATCAATTGTAAATTTAAAACCATTATTGATTCAAAAAGAAGACAAGTGGCCCTGTTTTTCGGCTCATACTCCAGTGCACTGTGCCAAATCATTCAGCCAGTGGACAGTTGTGTGTAATGGCACTGCACTCTGCAGATGTCTTAACATATCTGTCCTGCTGGCTTTAGATGGCTGCAGACATTTAATGTACAACATTAGATGACATTATTGCTACATGTACATGTAGCTGTGGACAACAGAAGAAAAGCTCTAAACCCACCGCATGGAGTCTGTTTCTCTTACCACCACCTGCAGCATCTTCATGATTCCATCATTGACTGTTGCGTCTTTAACAGCTGCTTTGACCTCAATGTGGTATTGTCCTTCCTTTGTGGGAATAATTATGAAAGGTACAGATTTTGTAGCTTGGGCCCCAACTTTAACCTCCTGGCGATACTTTCCACGCTTAGAAGCTGCACTGCACACATGTGGCACATCAATGAGATCTAAACGTACCTTGAGAACAAGATAGAGATGCAGAAGGAGAGTAAGTAGAGCTGGGCAATATATCAATATTATATCGATATCGTGATATGAGATTAGACATCGTCTTAGATTTTGGATATCGTAATATCGTAATATGGCATAAGTGTTGTTTTCCTGGTTTTAAAGGCTGCATTACAGTAAAGTGATGCCATCTTCTGAACTCACCAGACTGTTGTAACTGTTCTATTATTTGCCTTTACCCACTTAGTCATTATATCCACATTACTGATGATTATTTATCAACAATCTCATTGTGTAAATATTTTGTGAAAGCACCAATAGTCAGTTACTACAATATCGTTGCGGTATCGATATCGAGGTATTTGGTAAAAAATATCGTGATATTTGATTTTCTCCATATCGCCCAGCCCTAAGAGTAATTTAAGTGTTGTTGATAAAATCAGCCTTAAAACCAATCAGCATTCATTAGCAGAATGCTAGCGTGTTATAGGCAACAATGACTCAACCTGTAAGAAATCGAAAGGACACAAGTACTCGTTCATTAAACTTTTGACCTATAATCCATGTTGAACTTGCAAAAACTACAATCAAATCTGAGATTTCTCAACAACAATCAGGCGAAAGAAACAAATTTAGCCATCTAGCTCCATAGAGTCCCATTCATTTAACACTGGACCGCGATCACCCCCAGTGGAACTCTGGTGGAACTGCAACCAAATTCGGTACAATGGGGCTGAATAGGGAGTGGAACGGCTTTCCGTAGACGGGCTTTGCCGGTATGTAACAATCTGCAGCTGCCGTCGGAAAAACAACACAGACGGTGCGTTCAATGAAACTGGTAAACTACAGCCTCGTGGTGCATTTGAAGTTATTGTAAATGTCCTTTTCCCATCTCGTGGTTGTTTTTGTCGTTCAACAGCAATTTACTAGTGAAATACGTTATTGTTATTGTTATACATTATTATTAAATCATTTAATTTTGACCATATGGCCTTAGCAATAAACAAGCCGTTCTTTAATGTCACCAACTGTTGTTTAGTACCCTTTTTTTTCTTTTCTTTTTTTACTTTCTTAAAAAGTATCGGTTCAGGCACTGTTAATTGTGTATGCGATTAATTTCGATTAATTAATCACAGAGTATGTAATTAATAGCCATCTGTTGTATGAAATTCTAATATTTGTCCTTTTGGCCTGGATTAGTTCATGAAAAATATGGTCCTGATGGCTTACTTGGAGGAATCAGACTTACGGTGACAGGATTGGGGCTGTAGTTGTGGAGGACAGCTTTAACTTCTAGCTGCTCTCCACGGACAGCAGAGTATGGCAGCCTGAGATCAATGAAGAAGTTCTTCCGGACAATGACCTCTAATGGATCAGCCACACAGATACCTTCAAAAAACAAAGAAGAAAAAAACAAACAAGCCATGAAACACAGCAAAGAAAAAGAAGGTTAAACTAAAACACAAGACAGCTGTTAGTCACTGACTCCTCACCGTGAGTTCTTGAGAGACTAATGCCAGTGAACTGCCAGGTTGTGATTGAATCTTGCAAAGGAACATTTTTTGTCAGTGATGTGGTGTCACTGAAACAAAGGAAAACACTTTAAGAGGCGAAGGTTGTCAGTGTATTTTGTGTGTGTATAGGTTTTAGTTGACTCACCAGTTAGGGGTTTTCTGAGGGCAAGGAGGCAGTTTGATGTCTGTCCACAGCCAACTTTCAGGGAACTTGGTGCGAGAAACAATTTCATTGCTGTCCATGTAACTGTCATCCTCCTCACCTAAAGTAAAGTGTCAACAAAAATGTTACGGTTTTGACTGTCTTCTAACTACCAGTATGACCATGAATAACCACCCAGGGCTACCCCCCATCCCTTGTCCCTGTGTCTTACTGCGAGCCAGTAGGAGGCTATCCTCCTTTCTCTCAGCTCGCTGGGCTTCCATCTCCTTGCAGCAGTGTAGGAAGGCTGCAGCACAGGCTGCACCATCACTGATGTACTCGCTGCGCCTCTCACAGGTGTATGAGAGGGGGGTGTTCCTCATGCCATCCAAACAACAGTCACGTTGCAGTTGGTCTTCATACTGACTCGCTGGAAAGAAAGAGGGTTATGGAGGAACGACAGAGGTAAGAAGATATGGAGTATAAGCAGTGTTGCCAGTTTGGACCGGTGTTTCCTATTAATTACCTAGACTGTGGCGGCCTGCCACAGTTTTATAATGAACTGAAAAAAAACATCATTATAACATAAGAAGGTCTCTAACATTGTGTTTTGCACAGTTGCTTCAGCAAAGCATCTCTTTCATAATTTTTCAGACATTGGTTCATGAGCGACGTTACGTTACTATGTCTGCTGTTCTCACTGAGACATCGCTCTATTCTGACCACAGTTATGCGAGTGATGGCTGCTTGACCGCTTTTTTCATTTTGTCAGTCAGCCAAGCTAGATTAAATCCTGTCCTCCTGTGCTTCTCGGGTGGTCCAGAGGCAGCAACTAATGTGTCTGCATCAAGCGAGCCGTCACTGGTCAAACAAACCGCTGTTATCTGGTATAAAAAGTGGCTTAAATTATCACAACTTGCCCAAAATAATTTTAAAGGGGTGGTTGAGAATTTTGGACATAGGACCTCATTTCCAAGTTAGCCAGTGTGTTATTTATCAGTGGAGACCGTTTTCAACACTTTTCATCCAGTCCTTCCAGTTGCAGAGTTCGCTGGTGCTAGGCTAGTGCAAGTCAACAGTATCTGCTAGCCTGCCATTAAAAACAGTCTTACCCACTCCACAGTACACCCGAGGCAAAGAAATTATAACGCCAGACTATCAATGTAAATAAAAAAAAAATAAATAAATAAAAAAAACTATCGATGTAAATGTCTGTTGATGTTCGAAATAAAACTATCCTTTCACTGCATTGCAATAGTTATACTGTGTTCCCTGTAGTTGGTAGCATAGGCTACAGCAGTGGTGGAGTGATATTACCTAGGCTACCAAGGAAGCCGGTTTACAGCAAAGCAATCACGCAAGTTTATTTACCTGCCGCTGTCACTCTCCACAATGCATTGAACTGTAACGTTAGCTCCACTAATGTTGTCAGTCTCAATCTATCAGTAGCAGCTAATCTAACGTTATGAAAGGGGCTAGCTTTATTAGCTAAAGTAGCCTACCAAAAGTTATTACCTGTTCATCAGTAGCTGTTGGTGCATCTGGAAAAGACGGATGGAACCGCATTCGTTGTCGGTGACTTGTGGTCCTTTGTCCCCTGGTCTAAAATGATCACTACAAATTCGCAACTTGAGTAGCGTCTCGGCCAGTGTCTTGATGTCCAAGCCAGCAGCAAGAAGCCACAGTTGGTTCCTTTCTGGATCTCGCAATGGAAATTTGTGGAAACTTTGTGGTGCCCATCTGTTTGATTTATTTTTACAATTTCTAAATGCACACTGAATCACCATGTTGCCTAGTCCTTAGTTTCCAATCCAATGCTTCATTACCAATGTACTAGGCTACTACTAGGTGTCCCTACTGGAGTGCGCTTCTCTGTTTACTTTTCGGCGCAGTACTACTAACTGGAGCAAAGTAAAATTCCGCTGCTGCTGAGAAACTAGTCCCTCAAAATATTATGCGATCATTGAGATGCAAGGGTAGTTTTATTTCGAAACATTATTCTATCAACAGACATTTACATTGATAGTCTGGCGTTATAATTTATTTGCCTCGGGTATACTGTGGAGTGTTAGTGGCCGGCTAGCAGATACTGTTGACTTGAGCTAGCCTAGCACCAGCGAACTCTGCAACTGGAAGGACTGGATGAAAAGTGTTGAAAACGGTCTCCACTGATAAATAACACACTGGCTAACTTGGAAATGAGGTCCTATGTCCAAAATTCTGAACCACCCCTTTAAGTAGCAGAAAAACGCCTAATCTGGTACCACTGACTATAAGAAGAAGGTTGAACGGGAAGCCTGTGAGTAAAGCATTTTAACATAGGGCAAATTACAAACGTTTTATTTAGAAAATTAAAAAAACTAAAATAAAAAAAGAAACATGCCAAAGAGCAAGCTATGAGAGCTCCCTCTTCCTCTAGTATTGGACAGACATGCAATACAAGTAGCAGTATGAAGACAGATTTACATATAAGGTAAATAAAGTATAAAGTAAAAAGTGTTTCAACTCACTTTTATCTTTCCACTAATATTTGCATGTAGCATGCGGAAGATGAGTATTGGGAAAGTCAACAACACAACTACAAACATTGTGGAGAGCCTGAACTGTGTGTCAGAAAATGACTGAATATGTGGTTAATGGGTAGTTTAGAGCTGTGGTTCTTACCTAAGCTGGTTGTGATGTCCATTATAGTAGCAGCTCGTTTCCTCCTGCTGGGGGCCGGACATTTCAATTCTAGAAGCGCATCATAGACAAGATCTTTAACAGAACCCAACAAGGTTGGAACTAGACTTGATTTTTGTAATGTAGCTGATGTGAAACTCTTAAAATCAGAGTGAGGTCATCTATCTGGTTGGACACATGGACAGGGTGTGGATGTGACAAAATTGATCTCCTATTGCACTTCTTATTTGTTGGACTGTTATAATATTATGTTTCACAAAAGCTTAATTGTAAAAACATATTGATGGAGTCATTTGATTTGAATCACTTTTGATCGAGGGGACTGTGCTCAACTCGAGGCAATCAGCAGGACTGTTGAAGCCAACATGGATGCCTCGAAAGGCTGGTTCAACCAAATTATGAAAATCTTATCTTATTATTACCTTTAGTGGTATTTGGCAGGTCATTTTGGTTTTATGTGCCAGGTTTTGAGATATCTGTCTCAAACATAGCCTATAAGCCTCAACCCCAATACAAAGAGGTGAATGCTGACAGCATTCAAATTATCTTTAAAAAACAGTAACAAGTTGTGTGGTGGAGCTGAAGTGCTTTGGGGGGATCAGTGCACATTAGGAGCTGCTCAAAGGCAGATGCATGTTCACCTGCCTCCTGATAAAGTAGCCATCATAGTTTGCAAACTGCTTCTCTCTGTTGTTCTTTCACACAACACACCAAGTTGTTTTTAGAAAAGTGTCCCTGAACTATCTGCATTGCAATCTTTTTTGGAGTGAACTAACCCTTTAACCCTACTACTACTGGATTCTCACCCCTCAAAAATCTTTAACCTGCATTAACTGATCACCAATGGTGATACGGCAAAGTTCTAAGCAGCAGTTGGCTATTTACAGACATGAAGCAACATTAGCATTTTTTGGAGTCGTGTTCCTGGCCACCTGATGAATGCTAGTCCAATATTCAATCTCTTTGTAGCTATGCTTTGTCCCCACCAACTCTTACAGGAAATATCTGGCACTACGTCTTTTTCATTTGGTAGTGCACAGTGTACAGTGGGATTTTAGAGCATTTTTAACTGTAAATAGCTGCCTGCTGCTTGAAACAACCCAGATGAGCATGGTGAGAGTGAACCAAAACATTGCAGGCAGTAAAAACTAAACAAAACCTAGCAAATATAAGCAATTTTAACATATAGTTCTTTTATACAGAAAAGAGCTGGCCAACAATCAATATATAATAAGGAATAATATTAGTAGGAGGATGAAAAAGAATGAGAGGGAAGAGTAAATTAGTGTCACCTTGTCTGTAGGGAGTTCCAGAAGCTGTGTTGGACTCAAACAACAGCCCAGCATCGTAGAACACACCCATACCATCCTTCCCTCCACCTGGTGTGCAGCCTGTGTCATACGTCTCTATCATGTCCCACACCTGAGCAGGGCGAAAGTCATTCACACACACAAATACAATCAGACACATCTTAGGGTTATGTCACATGTGAAAGAAGTGTTGCCTATTAATCCAAGGGACTGGATCCTCGGCTCCTCCACATCTTCATGTAGAAACATTTCTAAGCAAGACACCAAACCCCAAACTGCTCCTGATGGTTACCAGTGCCTTGCACTGCAGGTCCGCTGCCATTAGTGTATGTGTGTATGGGTGAATGAAAGACAACATTTTAAGGCGGTTTGGATGAAATCTGTATAAATGCAGTATATTTAGAATGTAAGGTGTGTATATATATATATATATATATATATATATATATATATATATATCATATATATATATATATATATATATATATTATCCATATCCACAGGCTGTGTTTTTAGTTTAACAATGTGTACATAAAATACTTTTAAATGAAACCCCTTTAAAATATTTTCAAAGATAAATATGAAATTAAGAAATGACCTTTTTCTGGTTGAGATGGTGCTTGTTGTTTAGGATGTAGACGCCTTTGTCAACTGCCACCAGTCCCACTGTGGCCCCTGGGTCTCCAGTGACTTTCAGAGTAAACATCTTGCGAGGCTCATAGGATGGATTGGGTTTGTCTGGTTCCAACTTCAACTAAAGGAGGAGGCATACTTGTATTTGTGAAAAATACAAATAACTTGATCTGTTTGTATGTGGTTGTATTGTTTTCCCTCCTAAACTCAGCTATATCCGTGTAGTGTGTCTCACCGAGCCCATGCAGGAGTCCTCTGCATCCACCCAAACAGAGTCTGATACCACTTCATTGTCATTTGGATGGTAGTAGGCTATGATGCGGAACGATGGCAGCATGTCTTTGGTAATGGTTACTATCATGGATATCAGCACTTGACCTGTGTTCCTGTAATGTCCATATTTCACCAGCTGACCTCTGCTCAGGATCTAAGGACACAGATCAGTACTTAGCCGACATGCATGTATACTGTATTATACAGGTTGCTGGAAGCAACACAAACACCCAAGCACAAATGCACACATGCGCAGGCGTAAAAAAATCTCTCACCAGGTATGTGATGTATTTGTCTGTACTTTCCTGCCTGTTGAGGTTGAGGCTGATTTTCAGGTTGTCTCCTAATGTTACTTCAGCTGTATCCACACCTGCAATAACAACATTCCAATTAGCAAAATTAGTGCTAGACATAACAAAAACGTGTGTGGTAGTTTGTGCTACCACAAGCAGAACTATCACTGACTATCTGATATTATTTGGTTTGTACCTATGTGGAGGTAATTGTTGCTGTTCGTGCTATATGGGATAGCTGTCATGTTGGCTGATGCTTGTCTTTCAGATGAAATATGAGGATCCTTGGTCTTTGCCTACAATTGAACACACAGGTAGGCATACTGTGTTTCTCATACATGTTTACTTAATGCCTACATTTGCTAAATGTAAATACAATTTGAGCGGATTTCAACACTTAACTGTCACTGTCAATGGTTCAGGATTGTCCTGTGTATTGATGGAAAGCCTTGCCATTCCATTGGCTGAAGTGCGGCCCTGCACATCACCCGGATTGACCACCACTACAACACCTTGTACCGGAGTGTTATCAGGATTCACAACTTCAATCTGCCATCAAAGAAACAATCGGAAAACATCCAATTGTTTAATGAAAACAAGTTTAAGTACAATCTAATACTATAATGGAAATACTGAAATCATCTGCAAACTGCAGTAGCTCTAATGAAAAAGCAGTTATATTTGTCTGCTGTTATGACTGAGATAATAGTGGTTTAGTATGTCTACATGTCAGATATTATTTTTCTTAGGAAATTCATCCATTTGAAGAGATTGGCATTTACATCATAATCAAGACCCATGAAGTAATAAAAAGTCTGTGAATTGTCTTTTGTTTTAAGAAATCAACATTCTGAGAGATTTATATCACTTGAAAAAATATGGAAAACATCCATATCAATGTAGTCTATATCGATGACGGCCATTTATGCGATTGTTCTGGTGCTGCTGGAGGTTCGCCGAATGTCCCTCATTTTCGGCCAGATGTCTCTCACCTTCTGCTTCCTTTGTGTTGGCATTCTAAACTCCTAGTTAGGTCTAGCCAGACCCTCCTTTGCGGCACTGTGGAGGAAGGTCTGGCAATGCGAGACTAATATCAATGTCTTTTTCAGAATAATACTCCTGAATGATGGCTTGTGACCGCTGGATTTTAAAAGTGACAATTTATGTATTAAAATGATTTCAATAATTTTATTTTAATTTAAATTTGTCATTTTAAATAAATGTACATGTGAGTGTGTACTTTACCACAATGTCAAAGGACATTCCTGGTTTGAAATATTTGGACGTTCTCTTGAAGTGGATGGTGTAAGGTGATTTAACAATCTGGAGACCTCTCAACTCTGCCTCCACCATTTCACTACCTGTGCGAAGATACAGTATATGCACATAAACACATGTAAAAACACATGGACAGACACACACACACACACACACACACACACACACACACACACACACACACACACACACACACACACACACAAACACACAGTCTCTCTTTCTTACCGTTATCTGTCAGCACACCAGCAGCTACAAATATGTAACTCCCCACCAGGTCATTGATGTTTTGGAAAGTCTGTGTGATGTGCTCTCTCTTCAATGTGACCACTCCATTACCTCCCTTTATCTACAGTAACGTGAAATACAGTAATAAAGAAATGCATCGTAATAGAATTACAGTGGACAGTTGGTACTTCACTTTACACTTATTTTGCAACACTAATAAAAGGCCAAGCACAAACAGCTGATGTTTGACAGTGATTGAGCAAATGTGTGAGTACTAACCGGCACTCTCTGAAGCGAGCTGGGAAAGCTGTTTTTTTTACCCCCATGCATAACCCCAAAAACCCCATAGGCAGTCCCATCCACGTCTTCACCAAACAGATACCTAAAATCACAAATAAGTATTTTTATTTCACAATAAGTTAAAATAGAGTATACAAAATGCTTATGATTAAAATTTAAGTAAAAACAAAGAACCTGACATCTACTTTATTAATTTACCAATCAAACCTGTTTTGTAAAGTCACAAAACTTTTTTTTTTACATACATAGCTTTGATGTTGACTGTGAGCTCTCGGCTGTCCACATAGAAGAAGGGTCTCTCAACCTTTAGTTTAACCTCAAAACTGGGCAGCACTGAAACAAATGTATTTTATTGTGTTTTAAATCAGGTAGAAAGTAAGGAGAGGTGGTGTAGGTTTAGAGATAAAGAAGACCTCTGCTATAACTCACCGTATTCTTTGACCTCAAACTCTGCAGAGTAGCTTAGCTGTAGTTTGCTGTGGAACCTTGCCACCACTTTCCACAGTCCATAACTAACACACACACGTACGTACGTACGCACACACACACACGCACGCACGCACGCACGCACGCACGCACGCACACACACACACACACACACACACACACACACACACACACACATAAGTTAGTCTTACACAGATACTTACACTTGGCTTGTTTAGAAATAGCCCTTACTGTGCAAGCTAATAGCTAGCTAGCTTGCTATGACTAACACTATGTAGCAGCCATCATTAGTGGCTCTTATAGTTGCATCTTTATTTAATAGTTTTTCTCAACTGCTTTAAGTCCCACGGAGGCTGTTTTCACATTCAACTGCTAAAGTGGAAAAGTCTATCTCTGTCGTCTGTGAAACTAATTGTGATCCAGTATATATGCAACTTATTGTACACTGGCTGGCAGTGTCCATTATATAATTTCTATTTTCTCTTTGCGTTAGTCTTGTATAGATTAAATTAATTCACCTGCATGCAAAAAAAGGGAAATTAACCACAAGGTACTAAATGAGTAATTAATAATTATTGAATAAATACTTACCTGACAATTTCATTGAGTCTGTGAACTCCAGAGTGCATCCCTGATTTCAGATAGACTGGATCAAGTGGTAAAATGATGCCTTCAGGGGTCTAAAAAAGGAACAATTCAGCAACCATTAATTAAATAGTAGGAGTCCTAAAAAATAATGTTGCTTTAAACACTAGAAGTTTTCACTCACAGAGCTATGACAGAATAATAATTGAAAAAAAAGATTAAAAAAAAAAAGAAAAAGTTTAACCTCATTATAATAAACTGAAATACATTTGGTTCTGACGGTTATCAGTTATCAGTCAATATGTGTCGAGCTGAGCCGTGTCCTGCCACTATCATACTACTCAGATGAGAGGATGGACCAGTTCATTGGAATATACGTAGCCTAGCTTTGCATTGGTGGAAACTGGCCAAAGGAAACCCAAATTATTACAACCCACCCAATAAAATAAAAAGTAAATAAGAAAAAGTAAGAAAACAGTAAAATCTGGTAAAACTTATGGCAATGTTGGTCTGTGTGTCACTCGTTCACCACTTGGGTCAAGACCAGGGGTCGGCAACCTTTTTGATATGAAGTGCCATTTTAAAATGTTCTTGTTAATCAGTGGGCCATGCCAGCACTAAGCATGCCATCATCTACCGAGCCCACTCAGGCTGAGTTTTTTCCCTCCTTCGCACCACATTCTTTGAAGAAGGCAGTGAGTACTAGCCAATGAGAGGCAGAGTAGGGCGGTTCTTAGTGGACTCCAGATTGGGGGAAAAGTCAGTCCAACTACCATAACTAACTGTGCTCCTGCCAATGGCTGTGATAGAGTTCATTTGGCATGCGGATGAGACGACACTTCAGCATTTTAAAAATACTCTCTTGTTCACTTATTGCTAGGGTGCCAATGGTCAAGCTACCAGCCAATGGCTGCTGACCCCTGGTCCAGACTGTTCTCCTGACTTTTCCTCTGGCTCCACTGTGAGATGGACATTCATGATTTTGGGAGTGACAACGTTCCGGATGGATTATCATGAAACTTTCACGTCCTTACTTTTTTGTCTAGCACCATCATCAGGTCAAAATCCCAATTTGTCCAATATTTTGGTTTGCAACCAAACATTCCCATGAGCCTCAGGAGTAGCCTACTTTGTGTTTAGTGCTCATTAGCTAATCATAGCATGCTATTATGCTAAACGAAGATGAAAGTATGGAAATTATCTGAAATTCTATTCAATATCAAAGATTAAGTACAATACCACAAGCTCAATGGCAATAGAAGCATCAGTTTCATTATCCCTCTCTACGGGCGCCATGGCGGGGGTCACAGCAAACATCCTGTAATGAACTAAAGGAAATACATTTATTTTCCAAAGGTTGAAGAAGGAAATAAAACAACACTATCAGGACAGGAGTGTTTTAACAATGTTGTGTTTCTCAGCACTGAAGTGGTATTGAAGTCACCTTTGCTGCCGGGGGTGTAGAGGGTCTTGTCAGTCTGGATGTAGATGTACCCGGACTGGAAGGACAGTAAGACGAGTTTCTCCAGCTTTACATCAGGGAACTGAGCTTGCAGGTATACATGCTGCTTTATGTTAGGATCCTGACTAAATTCTCCAGGAGGGATCTGAAACCAGTATGAAGAGACACAAGCGGTGAACTAGGAGAAGGGTGGGTGCAGATATAAATTCATATTATGTACTATATTTTGGAAATAAAACCAAGTAATATACTGTATATTTCAGTTTTTTACATTACATTAATTTGTCCCAAGTCCTGGAATTTCTTTGCACTAGTAAGGGTCACAGATGTGGATGTCAGCCTTTTGGTTTTTGTTGGATAGTTCACCACGATGATTTCTACCGTGATGTTATTATCATCGGTGCAGTCTTGACACTCCACAAAGATGTTTACTGGTGTTCCTACCCGCAACATGTTGGGAGCAGACATCACCTTCCTGCAGAGCAGTGTGGAAAAAAAAGATTAAGAATATAGTCACTCACTGTACAGAAAGAACCACATGCTGTTTAGGATTTACTGAAACTTTTTGTCAGTGGTTGTTTGAGTTACAGTTTTGGTTCTCCCAATTTGCAAAACAACATATTTTTTTCCAGATGAGGATCTTCTGCTCCAGCATGGACTTCACACACAATGAGTGATCTATTGGTTATCTTGACAAAGATCCAGTACTGGATCAACAAAACATTTCATCATCTTTGTGGACTCTGTTGTAATGCATCACAGGCCAATTTGGCATCATTTGAAAGACCGCAGTACCTCGACTTACGTAACACAGACTGGACAGCAGCTGCTCATTATGTTAGACATGTAAAATGTAACTGAGTTAAACTAAAATTCTCTATCTTCACTCCTAAGCCTGCATCAATAACTCTTTAATTGTTTGCAAATGCAGGTAATACCTGGTCTTAATGTTGCTGTTTTTCTCAATTGATTTGTTACAATCTCAAAACATTAGATACTACTAGATTCTACTATGTAGGATACCTGTTTTGTTTGAGATGTAAAAGGCTCAGTCAAAACCTTAAAGCCGTGTTTTAAATCAAATTAATCAATAAGTTAACCATCTGAGGTCTAAGGGCATTCTACACATACTTCTACTTAAATTTACCTTTTTAGGGTATTTGCATACCCATTTTCACATCAAAATGTTCAGAACAAACTCAGCTCTCCGTTTAGTGACGCTCAAATTTTTTCTAAAGCAACGTGTAAAGAGATAATTTGCCGCTAAAGCTTGAAAGTTGAAGTTGGCTTTTTGAAATTCCTCAAATCTCTTTAGAAAACACACCATAACTAATGTGATGTGTTGACAAATTGTTTTGGTGCTTGAAATGAATTGACCAAAGTCTGAGGTTCACGAAGTAGCGTAACATATGATTTAAACAGTAGATACATGTCTGAAATGAACTCTTGTAATATCGCTTTTTGAGTAAGAGTGTTGTCAAACATTGTCAAACATCGGTGCGTCTTTCGTTCTCAGAGGGTTAATGACACCAAAATTACATTTCCCTTTCTCGTTGCTTAAACCAGTAAATTTCACAACCAAAAACTAACATTTGCCTCCTGTGGTGTAAATGTGTTTGAGAAATGACATTTCATGATCTGTACCTTAGGTTAGATGAATTTGACAACATATGATGGTATATGGTAACAGTTCTTTGGGCATTATGACAATATCAGATCAGTCAAAGATATAAAAAAAATTAAGTTTTTTGAATTTGAGTATATTACAGACACAATTAGACTATTAATACAATTAATTAGAAAAGCCATTTTGGTCAACAGAAACAATACACTGAACACACCGAATCACTGAGTCATTTGAAGAGCAGACATTTCACATGTGTGAAAGCAATTAAACACATTTTAATAGGAAAATGAGCTGTAAAAGTAATATACTGAGAATTATTGTCATTTCAGAATCGTGCCAAAGTAATAAAGAAAAATTAACATTTTACAAATCACAATATGGTTATCATAAAGCAAGGCTGATAACATCTTAGGTCCTTTAAATTTAAAGCAATTTTGAACAGGCCTTCAGGGTCTGCAGGAGTGTGTAGGACGTAAGATAAGGCAGGTCTACTTACAATGGAGATCCATCAGCTAGAGAAGTCAGAGAAGAAAAGGCCAAAAAGGCCAGCAGCCACAGCTGGGTCCGACACATCACCCAACCTGATCCCATATCTGCTGTCAATATAGACTGTTGCTCTGCAGAACTTTCCTTTTATCAACTCTCGTCCCGCCTTATGCGCCTTTAATTCTCCTCACTATTGTCTCATCCATTTAAAGGATAGGCTTACATTGTTTGACACACTGGTTAAATGCCCATATGTACATTGAAACAGTTTTTTCTTGCTATAATTCTTGTTCATAGTGAGCATTGGGAGATCCACACTCCATCCACACTTTTCCACACTCGATCCACACTTTTCACATACAGTCATGTGAACAAATTAGGACACCCATGCTAAAGTTGACTAAAAAGAGGAAAAAACAAATCATCTTTAGGAAATTGATCTTAATGCTTTAATTAAAAAAATTAGGAACAATCCAATCTTTAAGGACACCAATTTTCTTTGTGAATGAATAATGTATCGTAAATAAATAAATGTTCTTCCTTAAAATACAGGGGGCATGAGTAAGTACACCCCTATGTTAAATTCCCATAGAGGCAGGCAGATTTTAATTTTTTAAAGGCCAGTTATTTCATGGATGCAGGATACTATGCATCCTGATAAAGTTCCATTGGCCTTTGGAATCGAAATAGACCCACATCATCACATACCCTTCACCATACCTAAAGACTGGCATGGTTTTATTTCAGTTAGCCTAATAGCTGGTTTGATTTGCATTGAGAGATGATCTTATGGAAAGTACCCCATGCCACTCTATGGTGAAGGGTATGTGATGATGTGGGGCTATTTTAATTCCAAAGGCCAAGGGAACTTTATCAGGATGCATAGTATCCTGACTAACTAACTGTAAATATGTTTCAAAGTTTATCTGAAGTAAGTATAAGGCTTAACCAGTCTGAGTCAGTCAAGTCAACTTATTGCTCTCCCCCTGCTGCATCTTAACACTTAAAAATGATTTATTGTTCCTCATTGCTCGAACATTTTCCTAATTTTAATAGGCAAGAATATGGAGAAAAAAGTCTGTTGATCCAGGACAATAATCTTTCAAGTTCCTTAAAAGAATTTCACCTGTGGAACAGTGGAAAAAAGTTTCCAGGTTAAAATAAAAGGTTTTGCCAGGATAATTTGTCTTACAATAGCTAAAAAGGCAGGGCCAATAATTGGTAAAACTTAAAAAAAATAGAGGAGATGGTACATCAAGAGTAGACAATAGCTTCATTTTCCTAATAAAATCCAACAAACACTGTAAACTGATTGGTTGAAAAGAGTTCAGAACACTAGAAGCTATAGGGGCTAGAGCTGGGTGGGCAAGTCTCAGGATGAATACTGGACCTAAAAGCCATTACCTTACCAGGAAAGTAGAGAGGGAAATAAATAAATGTGTACTTAAGAAACAAAAGGCCCTTAAGAGAAATAAAAGTAAAACCTATTTATTTATTTATTGAACTATATTGACTCATTTCTATATGTATTACATAATTTATTTATTTTAAGATGTATTTAATGGGCATATTGATTTATGTATGTATTTATTCATTTATTTATTATTGAATAAAATGGCATTCCATGTACGTGTGGGTATACTGTTGCTTTCAGTTATGTGTTGTGTATCCGCAGGAATAAGTCTGTTCATTAATCATTATCCATATATGAATTTAATCTCAACGATACTGTTGGACAAGGATACATAGATGAATTAATTCATTTAAATTGTGTGATCGGGCTACTTGCACCTGCTGCATCATGACACTTTTTTAAATGGATTTCCTTGCTAAACCAGCTAATAAAACAACAGCATTTCAGTTACACATAGTTTTATTTTATTTTTAAAGATTTGGGCATTTATTTCTATAGGACAGCTTGGACTTGAAAGGGGAAATAGAGAGAGAGAGAGGGAATGACATGCAGCAAAGGGCCGCAGGTCGGCGTCGACCTGCTGCGCCGAGGAGTAAACCTCTATATATGGGCATCTGCTCTACCAGGTGTGCTAATTAGGTGCCCACTTTAGTTTTATTTTTGATAGTGGTTTTACAATAGCTTAAAATGTCAGCTTTATTACTTCTGCAGGTATCGTTAATTGATCTACATGAGTGTATATATTCTGAATCACAACCAAAATAACAGTAATCAGTGTCTATTATTATCTATTCAAACAAAGACAATGAGATTTAAGACCATTACATTTTAATCAATACAGTGTAACATTGTAAGCCCTCATATCCCATAGCAGGGACATTTTGACATAACAAGAATTATGCAAAATAAAAACAATTTAAAATGAATATTTTCCTTTCTTGAGTTTCACTACTGCTGACACCCAAAGAGTTGGTACTGATTAACCATCTCCTCCATGCCCAGACAGGTAATTCTGTGTTCCTCAGTTTGACACTCTGCTTCTGTGGGCCAGTACTCGATCCAGGTTCTCTCTCCGAATACATACTGAAACCTGAGGAAAGCACAGTGAAAAATGACACTCTGTAACATGACATGAAAAGCCTCCTCACCCCTTCCCACAATCACTATCCATAGTGAGAGTAACACTTAAGCTAGAGTACAAGAAAGGCTTTGATTTACTAATAGAAAACAGCAAAAATGTTGAAATGCAAACTCCACACACATTCACACAAAGAACAAACTTACGATTGTTGCCGGGCATCTCTGTGAATATCTTTGGACGTGCCCATGATAAGGTAGGTCTTTCCCGTCCCCAGATCTAAAGACTCCCTGCAGTGGGGATAACTGAGGAATATGCGCTGTTTATTCAGAGGACCCACATCAAGACTTCCTGTAATTCAAGTATAAGAGAACAGAGAAAAGGTAAGGATTAAATGCTAAAGGTGCAGTAAAAAACATTTGTGTTGTATTCTCATATTCCCAGTGAAATCATGCTTAAAGAAATAGTTGGACATTTGGGGAAATACAGTTTTGCCTTCTTGCCGAGAGTTAGATTGATACCTCTAATGATACCACTCTTATGACTGCGTAGCTTACATGCAACTTAGCTTAGGACGAAGACTGAAAACAGGGGAAAACGGATAGCCTGGCTCTGCACAAAGAACAAAATCAACCTACCAGCACTTCTACTTTTGTTTGTTTAATCCGTACAACAAAACGACAATTTGCAATATATATATATATATATATTTTCTTTAAAGATTGATTTTTGGGCATGTTAGGCCTTTATTTATATAGGACAGCTGAAAACATGAAAGAGGAAATGATATGCAGCAAAGGGCGGCGGGGTGGAGTCAAACCTGCGGCCACTGTGTCAAGGAGTAAACCTCTATAAATGGGTGCCTTCTCTACCAGGTGAGCTACCCAGTAGTTACAATTTGCATTTTTAAGGGGGTCAACTGGTCAATTTCTTGGCCAGGACCAATAATCTCTGGAGTGTCTGCTGGTTGCCTGACAATGCAAGCTAAGTTAGCTGGCTGTTAGAGGTAGTTCATTCTCATCTAACTCTCTGCAAGAAAGTATTTAAGTGCATTTTGAACAATAATGTTTCTGTCTGATTGGAAACACCATTGAGATTCAATGTGCCCAAACCACTTCAGAAAGAGGAAAACAAATTGTTATGTCACTATTACCTTTAAGGGACCTTGGGAAAACATCAGTGTCTTGTACATTTCAGGCAGTTCAAAGATAAATACCTACCTTCTTTGATGACTTCCAGTACCTTCGCTTTGTAAATGTCAGTGGACAAATCTTCTTCAAAACTTTCCAGTCTCACTTTGTACACTGAGGACAGACAAGTTGTTAGCAGACTGTAAGCTCACTTACTCATACACACTAACATACACATTTTCTTTTTGGATAAAAGTGCTTTATAAATACAATCCATTCACACTCTCTTACCAAAATCTATTATGCTGGTCTGTGTACTCTCACAGACCTTAGCTGTTCGCTGATCATTGGTGATTTTGTCCTTCTTCTGCATACTGCAGTTCTCTGGAAATACACAATAGGCACAACGTAAATACATAACTGATCAAAAAAGCACATGTGGATGTGTGTGGATGGATTGATGGGTGAGTGCAACTATATCTGATACACAATTTAAGTATGTTAGTGAGTTGTTCTTTAGCTAGCCTGCTGCTCTGACAATACTCCGATCCTGCAGGTGCTTGTTGCCTTGATGGAACATTGTGATGATTATTTTACAATTTACAATCTGGTGATTTACTAAAAAAATTGAATTCCACCGCCATCTCCTTCACCAGATCTTAAAAGGCACTCTACTGGAGGGACAGTATACTGTACCATCTCAAGTAGTACTACGCAGCCTGAGAAAATGCTTATACATTGTCCTCTGTAGCTCTGAAGGGAGTTTTCTATACTCTGAGAGAACAATCCTGGTGATGTCATCATGGTTTGACCATCATTTTTAGCAAAGTTTGCCACTAATAGTGACCATGTCTGTCTGTCAGTCAGTGATTCCACAACTTTGGTCCAGATGGAAGAATCTCAACAACTAAAGGATCGATTTCCATAATATCCGGTAGAGATACGCATGGTGCCCAGAGGATAAATTTGAATGACTCTGGTGATTCCCTGACTTTTCTTGTAGCGCCACCAGCAGGTTTACATTTTTAGCTTCTAGTAACACGTCTCAACAACTATTTGATGGATTGCCATTAAATTAGATTCAGACATTTATGTTTTCCTAAGTACATTGTCATCACCTGTGTGATGTTCGGACTTTTTTTTTTCTTTTAATGAAATGCTTTTTTTTAAATCTTAATTTGTGCAATGTTCATATTCATGACCCAATAACTGCAAAATGAATGACATTTCCAACTAAAATGTGACAGCATGTGCTGCTGTACATAGGTACAGCCTCTAAGAGCCACTAGCATGGCTGTAGACTCTTTATCTTGTTTACTCTTCTCTCAGCCTTAAGTCCCCCAACTTTATTGAGGTACAATAATAAATTGCTGCAGTTTACAGACAATACATGATGATAAGCCCCCACATTGATGGATCAATGCTTTATCTCTATGAAGCACAATGTTAGTGTTGGGTTTTGGTGTTTGTTCAAGAATTTCAGATATAACAAATGTATGTTTACAGTAGACAGATAGTTTGACATCATCCTGGTTACCTTCTGCACATGTGCATTCATCACTTGTACAGAGCCGCAGCAGCTTTCCAGCTTTCCTCTCTGGATGGTAGAATTTAACACAATGTGTTTCTGCAATGGGAAAGAAAGATTTCAGAAAATGTACATAAAATAATTTAAAAAGGTAATAATGCCTGCTTATCCAGTGTTATCTACTGTGACATCTATTGGCAGCAATGTATATGGAGGCATCATATGTTTCAAAGTGTCTCTGAGACTCACGGTCATAGTATTCATAGACAGACACAGCAGCTGGTTGTAAGACTCCCACTTTCAGCTTCTGATGGATCCTAAAAGTGATCTCCTCTGGTCGTGTGTGAGAAACCTGTGGACAAATGTGAGATAGACGTTAAGAAAGGAAGAAGAAGGCAGAGAGAAAAAGTACATAGGTAGGAAACAGTGATCTAACCTTATCCAGGTAGATGATGAGTGAGCCTCTTTCTGACAGGACTGTGTTCATCTCATATTTTGCAATAATGCGGGCTCGTCCTTTAGACAACTACACACACACACACACACACACACACACACACACACACACACACACACACACACACACACACACACACACACACACACACACACAGTCAGACAACTTTCTAAACTTTCTAAAACATCTTGTTCCTCCCAACCATAAACACTGACTGAACTGTATGTGGATGTGGATACATGACGTGTATCTGTATGTTCTTACTAAGTCCAGGTCATTTGTGTTAACGGTGAAGCCGGTTAGCAAGCCAATATCCAGGATTGACATTGATGCATCCCTCTCTTTGTCCTTATACCTGCACACAGCATAGATGGAATAATTAAATAACAGTATAAAAAAGATGGAGATAAAAAAACACTTGTTCACTCATGACTTCTTGATTATACTCACAAAAACTCTATTCTCAGCTTGTATGTGTTCTCATCCTCATCCATTTTCTCTGCAGGAGCAAAATAATGTATATAGTAATTGAGTATTTTGTTTATTCGTTTCTCATAAGGTAAGGTACCTTATGTTGTTTGTACCTAAACAACACATAATGATGAATAAAGAAAGACACAGAGGGCACCAAATTACCTGGGAGGAGTTGGACTGACAAGTTAAACTTCTGACAGTCACTGTCCTTTTCTTTAGGCAGAGCGTAATACAGGGACACCATCTGTCAGACAGATACAATTGCATCTTTATATGTGATGAACTCATAGACATCTGTTTTAAAAATATAGTCCAAACAAGATTAAACAAATATTTAGACATCAATAATCAACTGAGGATAAAACTCAGAACAATAATAACTTGTACTTACTTTCATCGTTGCTTCTCCTGTGCCCGTGGCAGTTACCTTCACATTCTGGTTTATATCTTTGATCTGTGGGACACACACACACACACACACACACACACACACACACACACACACACACACACACACACACACACACACACACACACACAGTCAGATATCATCAAAAGAAACATACAGAAAACATAAGGAATGATGATATTAATGAGCCATTTGTTTGTTTGTCTGTCTTCTCACTTTAGATGTTCTGGTGGCGTAGTGGTTGTCCCTGTTGAAGTTGTACTTGTCAGGCTTTGACCTGCCCGGCAACAAGATGTCCACATTCAGATCATACTCTGGTTCTTTAGCACTAGTCCCAGTACTCTGCTATAGCCTGGTACACTATTATAGTAGCCTAGAGAGAAAAAGAGTGTGTGTGTGTGTGTGTGTGTGTGTGTGTGTGTGTGTGTGTGTGTGTGTGTGTGTGTGTGTGGGAGGGGGGGGGCACACAAAATTTAGAAGAAAAATAGATTATGAGCGAACATAAGCTGCAGGTATCAAGATGGAGAGAGGGGTCTGTGTTACCTGAGTTGATCCATAGCCTCCGCCCACCTTCTGCTGTGTGTTGAACCATCTGACAACAGGTCTGGCTTCTTCAAATGCCTTAATTAACAGAAGACAAGTCAATGGTTGAAATTGTCTGTGGTTGACTGAACTTTGAAGACTTTAGTAAAACTAGAGATAAATCCAGATTATTTTACAGTTATACTTTAAATTGTAATCTGCCATTTTCTAAAGCATAGAGCTTCTAAATCATTTGTTTCTATTATGACACAATCAAACAGCAGATACTTGAAACTTGCCTGATAAAAGCAGTCAATCACAAACTACATGTCCTTGATTTTTCCACAATTGTGTCATTATTGTGTGATTATGCAGAGCAGGATGCTCAAATCAGTCTCTTGTTTTTATAACTATGTCATAATATATACCGTATTTTCCGGACTATAAGTTGCACTTTTTTTCATACTTTGGCTGGTCCTGCGAGTTATAGTCAGGTGCGACTTATTTATGAAAATATATATAATTTAACATGTTTTTATATGTTATTTCATGCTGAAAACATTACCGTCTACAGCCGCGAGAGGCGCTCCATGCTTGTGACAACTATATTCTGCTCCTAAAGACAACTGAGAAAGAAAAGAAACTGCAGGCGACTGCAGGTAGTAAAATACGCAGCCGAAAACGGTAATCGAGCAGCAGAACGAAAGTTTGGAGTGAGAGAGAAAGTTGTGAGGGACTGGCGAAAAGGTTAGTCTTACTGCAATGAAGAAAACAAAGAAAGCTAGTCGCGCGCTGAAATCCAGATGGCCAGAGCTGGAGGAACGAGTCCACAGATGGGTGCTTGAACAACGTGCTGCTGGGAGAGGCTCGTCAACAGTGCAGTTACGTTACGTTAACATACCGGACACCTACCGTATTCAGCCCCTTGTGTGCTATTGTGTAGTTTAATAACTTGCCTTTCCAGATTAAATAGTCCAGTGCGACTTATATATGTTTTTTTTCTCTTCATGACACATTTTTTGACTGATGTGACTTATAGTCCGGAAAATACGGTAACTTATTTTTCTAGGAAACCACATTGAGATTAAATATATATAAGTCAACTCAATATTATCCATATATAATCATAAAGCCAAATTAACAAATGGAAAAATATGGTTACTTAAAGTTACTATTTTTATTTAGTTTTACTGTAATTGGTGCCTTTGCCTGGTCCAATTTATTCCATGAAGTCACAGAATGATTTGCGGCAGGTAGACGGCACTACAGTCACACATTCTGATGGGTCACAGATTTCTTTGTAACATTGGAAAAGCCTGTGTTATTGTATCCAGCCAGGTAAAAGGTATATTTCTTTATAGGCGTAATTGTATTTTAATTTGATTTTAGAAGTTATTTGCTGTAGTTATGGCTGATACTGGGGCAGGGCCATCACAGAAAAAAAGGAAATTAACTTAACTTAAAATTAACTTAACTGACAGAGTGACAGAGGACGGGCAAGAATCCGAGTCAATCTCGGTCGGGCTTTCAACAGATGAAAACAATTATGGGATTGTAAATGACTCAAAACCCACCCCAAATTGTCCCTCATGTATGTAATATGTCTATGTCATTAAAAAATAACTTAATGTGGTTGTACGTCAAATAAAATGACGTCCCCCTTCCATTTAGCGCCCAGTTTTTATTCCTTCTCTGTCCTTGTTTGTCTTGGCCTAATATTTTCTTTTCCCTTGTCCCCCAGTACCTGGGTAAAGCGTCCGTGGGTTTCATGAAATGCGGCATATTAATATAAGTTATTATTACGTTGGTTGCTACAACAAACTCTTAATGCTTTGGCTTGTGACACAGTGACAGTGATAACGTTACCCGGTTTATCTCATGAGACATCCAAAGTAGGCAAAGTTACCGTATGCAACACTTGAAATGCAACGATGCATCTGTAACTTATTTTCTTATTGTAAATGAATGATTTTCTGTCTGAGCAAAACATTCATCACAACTATATAACCTCCCTGTAACGCTAACTCGGTAAACAGTGGGAAATACAGCATCGTAAAGAAAATATCTTTACAACAGCAGGTGTGGTAAGAACACTACTGCTTTTGTCCAAAGTGGCCGCTAGAATTAACACAAACTGAAAGTTACATAGAGTGACTTTAAAAAGTGTAAAACTGAGGCAGTTACATTACTTAGAGACACATTTCACAGACTTGCAAACCCCCTACCCTTTCAGTGAGGTAGAATGGATGAGGACTCAGTTGTATGTTTTCTGTCAGAGTCCTGATTAGACATACTCAAGTGGACATGCTCACCTTGGCCTTGACCAGAGCGAGAAGAGCGTAAGCTGTGGCCTCCCGTGTGTAAACGAGTCCCTTAGGTGTCGGCCAGTGGGACAACTCTGAGAACACATACACAAAAATCTTTATATTACTATGCTTTAACTGAAACAAGATTAATTCACTAATAATTCCTCATCTTAAAATATTGAATTTTATAGAGATAAAATAAAAAATAAAGTAAAATGTGCTTACTTAAAAGAATTTTAACAACTGGTAATTGTTTTATTGTTGTAAGACCATTTACGCGGAAATGAACATACAGGCTACGTGAGAGCCCGACTGAATGTAGTCAATTGAAGCATACATTCCTCAGTGCATGCTATATTGACCGAGAAAGCTGTGTTCTCTTTAGCGGCACTGAGTCAGCAGTGCCTACATGTACTCATGCACTGCGCAAGAGAGTCTGACGCCCGCTCAATCCCAATTCCCAAACCTGCGGCTCTGTGTACAAAAAGTTAGAAAGGTGCCTCTTTTCTTCTTATTTTACTCTTTGATCAGACAACCGATTAAAGAATATAAATACACAAACATGCCTCCATGGTGTTTGGTGCCTGGATGCAGCAGCTACAGAAAGAAGAGAGGACCGAGTAATGACCGTAAACTACCACCAATTACCAACAGGTGTAGAACAGTGCAAACAATAACTTTGTCCGATGTAAAAATTCCCATATATGACGCGAAAGCACCAACATAATTGCTGTGAAATCTTGCCGAAGATGACTACAGCAGGGACAAGCATTCAGAGATAGTTGGAGGTAACAGCAAGGGTTTGAGGAAACATCTGCTGTGCCCACTCTTTTAGAAGCAGGAGAGCCACGGGAGAAGCCAGGCCGAATAGAGGTAAACTGTTCTTAGTTAAAGATAGTTGGATTCGATGCATAGCTAAAATCCCATATGTTGTCTGCTCTATTTAATACTGAGATGGTTTAAAAGTACTACTGCTAATCATTGTTATTTTTATTCTGCCATTGCTACATTCAGATATCAATATTTGAGAGATTCAAATCTGATATTTAAGATTTTTTTACCAATACGTACTAAGCAGGACACTATATGGCTGAAAAATAACATCATCAGTTCTGGTGGAGTCAGGTCCACCAGATGTTTTAGTTTAAGAATGTTGCTGTGTGACGACACCTGGGGAAGCAAATTTGTAGAGGATCTCCTTGTTCAGTTTGTTTTCATTGGCCAGGGCATATGACGTCATGGCAACAGCATATGGGTTGGTGAGGCTGGGCAGACGCCTTTCCAGAAAGTTCACTGCTTTGTCTATACTGCCTGGCAGACTCTGCACAGAAGGAAAAGAAAGGAAGGAGAGTGTAAGCATAAAAGGCTGTCAAATGGGTCAGATAACAGTAGTGCATCTATTTCAAATATCCACTTCTGTTCAGGAATGCCATAGCATTTTAACCTTGGACAATAGCTGAGACTGGATTGAATCGAAGCTAAATATTTTGGTGCCTCGCTTCGACATGTCAACAATCACATCACAAAAACGAGGCATCATTAAGCACCACTCGTGTCAGAGAGGTGGCTGTGGTGTGAAAATGGGATGTCTTTGTTAATCTTCTACAGTATTTAAAAGCAGAGATGTAGACTGTAGAACTTTTTTATAATACAACCTTTAATTAGCAAATTTGTCTCCATTTGGAATGTGTCAATTGCTTCAAAAGAATCCTTTTAGCAAAATTGACCATTCACTAAACCCCTCGCTCTGGGGAGCTGGGGACCTTTGGATGCAGTATGGAAATGTGGTAGGAGCGTCTTCATACAAGCAGTTTTTTTTAACGATTCTAAAACTAAAGAAACTAAAGAAAAATGTAAGGAATGGATTAAACCATGTATTTATCTGCTCTAATGTAGGCTGCAATCTCTAGCATGTCTGTGTAACTTTACCTACAGTGGTAACTAAATGTTAATTCCAAGGCCAAAGAGCACATCATGAGAACTACATTAACGTTAAGTGGCTAATGATAATGTTTAAAAAAGACTAGATGACTAGCACATTAACTTTGTGTCGCTCATCACTATTGTGGAGTCAGTAAATGAAGAAGTGAAAAAGAGAAAACACTGTTTGCAGATTAATGTACTCACATTAACACTGGCAGAACATATGGTGCGAGACTCCTGCATGGCAATGAGGCAGAAGGCCGTCATGGAGGCATCTGAATCTGCGCCCGTCACATCACCCTACACACACAGACACATATTTTTTCATATTCATATATGTAATTGTATTCATCTCAATTAGCTATCTTTGTAGTACCAAGTTTAAGAATTTATGTCAATGAAATCAGTATACGCACAATCATCTCTCCATGGATAACCGCTCCACCTTCTCGAAACAAGCCGTCAGGTTGCTGTGCTTTGAGAATCAGAAACTTGATGGCTTCACAGATGTGTTGGCTTTGCACTGCCACCAGGTTGTTAGCCATGGCAAACACCTTGGAAACATAAGCTGTCAGCCTTGGAGAGGAGAGGAGAGGAGAGAAGAGGAGAGGAGAATGTGTAATGGTTTAGTTTCATGTATATGCATCTCAAGGGGTTACTCCTAATAAAGACATTTTCAACATATGCAGATGTAATACACCATTGTCACATAGTCAGGATCTAAATTAGAGGAGGATATGTAAACAATTATGTATCATGGATGTTTGGATGCTTACCAGGTGCTGCCTGTCGTATAATGCGTGAATGTAGCAAAAGACCCATCATTTCTACGGAAAACAAGCTCATTCTGGTAGCCTGTACACAAACAGCACATACAACCAGTTTGAGAAGTCTTGTTAATTTTTTTCTCTGTAATTATAGCATATTTGGCATAGCTTTTTGTTTGTACTGACAATCTTGGTTAATACATCGTAGTCTATGTGTTGCTTTGAGACTATTAATTCTCAGTGTCCCTAGCCTGTATATGTGGGGCAAGGATATATCATACATTACTGTCTACCAAATTGCTTTTTTTGATACCAAGTCTACCAATCAGAAACTTTAAAATCCCACAGGAGGGGAATCAACCAACTATTAAGATTTCTGGTATCTGTGCTAATAAATACATCTTTGAGCCCACCGGTCTTGATGTGTTGGAGGGCTTCGTTACGTTTCTGAAAGCCCACAGTTTCCCACTGGTTGGTTTTGTCCAAATATGTGGCTGCAATGACTGGTAGGGTCATCCTGATCATGTTCTGCTCTCCACAGCCGCCAGGCTGGACGATCAGAGTACCCATAGAGTTCCCACTAACGGCGTTCTCCACCAGCGCAGAAACTTGTTCTCTCCCTGCACACACGCACACACACACACACACACACACACACACACACACACACACACACACAAACAAAATATTCAATGGGAAGAAACAAAACTAAAATGCAACGAGTAAGGGGGGATCATATCACCAATAACAACATTAAGAACAATACAGTACCAATTAGCACCTATGCAGAGTTCATTGTACAGGCACTGTATGACATAACATGCCGAAATATAACATAATATCTGACCTGTCACAGAGATCTGTGTGCTAGTAGGTGTATTTCGAACCAAATCTTTTATAGGAATTCCACTGTTGAGAGTTTCTTCTTGTTTACCACCTAAAGGGAGAAACAGTGGGCAAGTTGGGAGATCAGGTAGCAAATGGTAAAAATATAATATTACATAATTACTACATAATGTGTCTATTTAATGGGTAAACTCACCTACACCTTTAGTAGTGGGGTCTAGAATTATAATCTGAGGAGATTTAACCAGTACGCCTTCAGGCTGAAAAAAACAACAGTGAGGACAAATATTACAAATTACAACTATTTTGGAGCAATCTATCTGTTGGTGTGCAACAAAATACAATTATGGCTTGAATTTGATTAAAATATTCCTTTGTTGTTGTTCTGTTTCTCTTTCTTATTTACAGTTCATTTTGAAAACACTGATACAGTTTATATTTGTATAAAAGTTAAACCTAAAAAGATATTTGTTTTCCTACGCTGACTTTAACATGGGAGATCGCTGTTCTTTTCTCTTACCACCACCAGCAGCTTCTTTATGATTCCATCATTTAGTGAAGAATCTTTAACAGCTGCTTTGACCTCAATGCTATATGTTCCTTCTTTCATAGGAATAATGATGAAGGGTACAGCTCGTGTAGTTTGGGCCCCCATTTTGACCTCCTGACGATACCGTCCACGTTTAGAGGCTGAACTGCACACATGCTCCTCCTCAGTCAGATCCACACGCACCTTGAAAACGAGACAAAGATGGAGAAAAAGACTGAAATATGTGAAGTGCATAATAAGGATCATAATCATCAGTTTTATTTAGTGGTGGAAGAAGTATTCAGATTCTTCACTTAAAGCTACATTGTGTAAGAATTTCTTCCATCTAGTGGTGAAATTGTATATGACAACCAACTGAATATTACTTTCTAGCCCTTCCCATTCCGAGCACATTTCAACTCCTACAGTGGCCGAACCCAAAATTTGCTCTTAGTATCTCCATCGTTTACACGCAGCTGTTGTAGCCACTGTAATTGGTCTTGTTGCTTTGCCTGTCGCGATGTCGTTTTAATTCTCTTTTTCGCTTCCCTGGCGAGTAATCTCCCCCTGGCATTCGTCACAGTGCCACTGAGTTTAAAAGCGTCCCTCTTTGGCCAATGTATTTTAAAGATGGAGGCGCTACATGGCTGCCGTCATTGGAGCGACTCGCTCGCATGTATTCGGAATGATTCTGAATGGCAGATACTATGCTTAGGAGAATACTTTGATTAGTTGGTGGAAGTAATTACACATGAATGAGCACATATTTGTGAAAGAACAAGGGGTGTTTTACTAAGAATCAACTCAAAAAATTACACAATGTAGGTTTAAGTAAAAGTACTAATACCATACTGTAAAAAAAATACTCTGTTACAAGTAAAAGCCCTCCATTGAAAATGTTACTCAAGTAAAAGTATGTATCATCAGGAAAATGTACTTAAAGTATAACAGTAAAAGTACTCAATGCAGATCAATCCTCACATTTTAGAAACTGGAAATGATCATAACAGTTCTGTCAATCAGTTAAGTGTTTAATTGGCTAATCATTTCCGCTGGACTTGTAGGCTGTTATATTGTTGGGTAGTTTAATTCATAATAAAACATTGTATTTTATAAACTAAATGTGTTTTGTGTGCAAAAAAAATAATTTGTAAAGTAACTGGTAACTAAAGCTGTCAGATTAATGTAGTGGAGTAAAAAGTACAATATTTCTCTCTGAAATGTAGCGGAGTAGAAGTAGAAAGTGGCATGAAAAGAAAATACTCAAGTAAACTACAAGTACCTCAAATTTGTACTTAAGTACAGTACTTGAGTAAATGTTCTTAGTTACATTCCACTACTAGTTTTATTTAAGGTCACCTAACAATAATCATGTTTCCATCTAACTGTCAAGCGAATGTTAAGCAAACTTTTAAAATGACGCAAAAAAAAAAAGAAAATGCGAATTAGAAGCGTTTCCATCAACTGGCAAAGCATAGTTTCGTCACAAGTTGACGTTACGCATAGTTGTAGATTGCAAACCGGCTTGCTAAATCAAAGAGTTTAGAAGCTAAGTTCTTTGGCTAAATGGAGAGAGGTAGCATTGTACAAGTTGGCCACCTGTGCAGAATACAGGGTTGTGGCAGAGACATTTGGTGTCAGTAAGACAACCGTACATCGCTGTGTATACGCTGTGTGCAGGGCCATGTAATTCAAGCTGTTGAACCAATTCATCAATATACCCAAAGTGGCTAAGGCACAGGCTATAGGGCACCGCAACTCCACTATGCACCTTGTGCCACAAGTGTGCGGGGCACTGGATGGGACCCATTTCCTGATCCTTCCCCCCATCCGATGGAAGTCATGTGAGTTACATGTTTGCTATGTCACAACTTATTCGGCAAAGCTGTTTCCATCTCCCATTTTGCGCATTTACTATTTTTCGAAAAAGGCAGAAACCACCTCAAGCGAGCGTAAAAACTTTTTTTGAGAATTTGAGGAAGTCTTTTTGAATTTTGCCGTTTCCATCAACATTTTCTAATGTGATACTGAAAATGGGCATACAAATACGTTGATGGAAACCCCACTATGGTGCATCCCTAGGAAATGTAATGCTTTACATGGTTTCCTACATGAGAATGGAAAGGCACACTGTATATATTACAATAAGATTTCCCAAGTTCTGGGACAGACCACCATCTGAGCAGCTATTACACCTATCACAGACTAGAGAAAGGATTACAATCCTTCTCTTTTTTTGCCACACATTGTCTGTCAGTATTGCCTGTTGTTTTTGCCCTTTTTCTTGCAAACTCCTAATAAAATATTACAGTCTCATTGGCTCTGACCTGAAACACCAGAGCAACACTGACTTACGGTGACAGGATCGGGGCTGTAGTTGTGGAGGATTGCCTTAATTTCCAGCTGTTCTCCACGGACAGCTGAGTACGGCAGCCTGAGATCAATGAAGAATTCCTTCCGGACAATGACCTCTAACGGCTCGCCAACACAGATTCCTTTAAGATGAGAGGGATAAAAAAAATGATTTGTGTTTTTTCACAGCCAAATGCACTAACATGCACTCCTGGCCGGACGGGCTATCAAAACAAAGAACAGAGAAGTTTGGATTACAACACACAAAGGAAGTGTGACCTCATTCATAGCTCGGGCCATTACTCCTCTATACTGTATCTTTACATACAGTACCTAATATTTGTTTGCTGTCATATTAATGTTTTGAATGTCAAGTACAGAACATTTAAGGAGAGCAGCACAACTAAAGCACAAGACAGCTTTTAGTCACTGACTCCTCACCGTGAGTTCTTGAGAGACTAATGCCAGTGAACTGCCAGGTTGTGATTGAATCTTGCAAAGGAACATTTTTCGTCAGTGATGTGGTGTCACTGAAACAAAGAAAAGTGTTAACAGTAAAAGTAAAAAAAAATGCTTTAAATCCTAGTGGTGTCATAATTAAGTCATCAGTGTATTGTTTGTGTCTACTTTATATTCCAGTTGACTCACCAGTTAGGTGTTTTCGAAGACAAGCAGGCAGTTTGATGTCTGTCCACAGCCAACTTTCAGGGAACTTGGTGCGAGAAACAATTTCATTGCTGTCCATGTAACTGTCATCCTCCTCACCTAAAGTAAAGTGTCAACAAAAATGTTACGGTTTTGACTGTCTTCTAACTACCAGTATGACCATGAATAACCACCCAGGGCTTCCCCCCATCCCTTGTCCCTGTGTCTTACTGCGAGCCAGTAGGAGGCTATCCTCCTTCCTCTCAGCTCGCTGGGTTTCCATCTCCTTGCAGCAGTGTAGGAAGGCTGCAGCACAGGCTGCACCATCACTGATGTACTCGCTGCGCCTCTCACAGGTGTATGAGAGGGGGGTGTTCCTCATGCCATCCAAACAACAGTCACGTTGGAGTTGGTCTTGATATTGACTCACTGGAAATTAAGAGGGTTGTGGAGGAATGACAGAGGAAGAAGAAATAGAGTAAAAGAAAAATGGTGAACTGGAAAGCATTACAAAGACAACTACAAACATGTCTAACCCCAAACATTGTGGAGAGCATGAAGTCTGTGACAGAAGATGAATGAATACGTGGTTATTAGGTAGTTTAGAGCTGTGGTTCTTACCTAAGCTGGTTGTGACGTCCATTATAGTAGCGGCTCGTTTCCTCCTGCTGGGGGCCGGACATTTCAATTCTGGAAATGCATCACAGACAAGATCTTTGAAAGAGCCCAACAAGGTTGGAACTAGATGTGATTCCTGCATGGTATTGTTGTATATACAACTCCTACAATCAGTGAGGTCCTTTACCTGGTCAAACCAAGCTGAAACCTCTGGTGCTGAAATTAAGCCAATGCGGAAGTGCCAAAAACAGTTCAATCAAGCAGTTCATCGAGTGGCCACTTGAGGCTGGATCCAAAGGGGACTCAATCCCCTTAGCCCCCCATGTTAAAATGCACTTACAGCATAATTTAACATTTTAAGAAACTTATGGGTGACGTCACGTCGACTATGTTCATATTTTATACAGTCTATGGGTTAGACACATGGATGGTGTGGGGGTGAGAAAATGGATCTACAAGTGAACTTTTTATTTGTTGAAATGTTAAAACATTATATAAATGCCTTAAAGGGTTGGCTCAATCAAAAACACATTATTTCAGTTACCCCTAGTGTAGTTCCACAGCGCTGCGGAGGAGGGTCTGGCTAGTCCACACAGCATTCCAGGATAGGAGAAAAACGTGCTCTGGTTTATTGGCATTTCTTTAAACCAATCACAATCGTCACTCGATGAACTGCTGTTTTTGGCACTTCCGCATTGGCTTAATTTTTCAGTGGCAGTGACAGTGACGGGGCGCCGGGAACGCATGTCTCACTCCAGCTGACAGTTGGAAACATAACAGCGCTTTTAAGGGCCACACAGTTTCTCCTAAAGAGCAGTTTCCTTTCAGTCAGTCCGCTTTTGTCCCTTCTGAGCATCTTGCGGCCACTGAGACACACGTTCCCCTCACACACACAGACAGGCTCACCACCACGCTCACATGCAGTAACGCAGGCGAAGCCCAGCCACACTGTGTCAGAATTAACAGGAGCAAACACCCATTCAAAGTGCATGTTTATAGCCTACTGAATTATTCTCCACCTCCCAGTCTTGAGTCGCCCCCTTAGCGGCCCTTGTTTTCGGTACTCTGATCCGAATACACATTTTGTTTGCTGACCCCACCATGCATCCACAGCATTCCCAGCACCACGGCTTGTGAGAAACGAACAAATTACTTCACACAGCGGTGGGAAAGACACCATAATCACTGCTATGTAAACAGACAACACACAGACCTGCTCTCGAAACGCTGTGCTGTGTGGAAAAGCATGTTACCCATGTTGAACACATGGATGTTGAAGCTAATCACAAATGGCTATACGCTTCAATTCTTCAGCCCTTCCCCGGTTCTTACTGGCGTGGTAAAAACTATCATGCTATCTCAAGTTCAGATAACAACATATGCTATAGCCTAATCTCCCGCGTCCCTGCAGAGGAGGAGAACGACGGGATTTACTCCCGTTATTTCCTCAAACAGGAGCAAACTTGTCTTTGTTCAACCGGTGCATCCTGGAGCGACCGTTCCACATGTTGATTGAATGCGTTGCAGTGTGTGCGCCCAACGATTGGTTCACTTCCATCGACCTGAGGGCATGTTCACATTCCGGTCATCCCCAAACACAGAACATTCCTGTGCTTCTCCTTCCTGGGAGCTCCAGCTTCAAGAGTTCAAGCTGCCAATTGGTTGCTCTCTTGCCCATCGTACGCCTTCCAAATGTATCAAGGCGGTTTATCAGCCATTACGCAGAGGGGATCATGGTTCTGTTAGACAACCTAATCCTTATGACTCAGAGAGAGCTGCACTCCACACAGTGGAGGCTGTGCAGCATCTACAAACACTTTGCCAGTGAGGGTTCGCCGATCCCCTCACTGGCGGTAGTTTATCTGGTGTGGACATAAACTCTGCCACTATGAAAACCAGGCTGGATGCATTAAACTCTCCGCTGTCACACATTGCGCCTCACAGGGTGGTGTCAGCGCTGTCAGTGATGCATCTGCTGGTGTTGATGCCCGCGAGTCATGTAGTGGCTCCTCTAGGACATGAGTAAACACACACACATTGCACATGAGGAAAAATTCTGAGATGGTTCGGCCGCCTACGCCTCGACCCATCACGGCACAAGAGGCGCATGCTGACCATATCTTCCCCTCTACAGTCAAACATGGCTTAGAGGAAACCCCCCGTGCTCTATCGTCGAGGGTTACCCTTGGGAGGGTGAGGTCACACGTAACAGACACAGATGCATCTCTCGTTGGATGGCAGGGCAAGTCCAAGTCCCAGGTTGTGGGAGGGAGATGGGGAAATCCTCCATCTCTCCACGTTGCTTGGAGCCTGCCACGGTGCTAAAGTGATGAAACACTTTGCTCTGTCTGTCAGGTAGACGTGTCGATAAGAACAGACAATGTTACAGCGGCAGGTACACTCAGCCCGGCTATTAGAAATAGCCAGGAGCCTGCTGCTGTGGTCACACAGACACCTGCTCTTAATCAGAGCGGGGTACACT
Organism: Sander vitreus; assembly: GCF_031162955.1. NCBI lineage: Eukaryota > Metazoa > Chordata > Actinopteri > Perciformes > Percidae > Sander > Sander vitreus. Next base: position 12,038,807 of record NC_135856.1, on the reverse strand, counting down.
CCGGGGTTACCAAACCGCGCGGCAGACCTGATGTTGCGGGGGTCCCTCTCACAACGAGCGGAAATAAGATCCCACTCTCGTTCAGATGCTGTGGAACAGGTTGGGAGGGCAAAAGTGGATCTGTTCGCCTCACGCGGAAATGCACAGTGCGCAATGTTGTTCTCTATGAAGGTGCGAGACTGGTCTCGCTTTTCCCCCTGTCCCCCTGACTCCTCGTCTCCTGGCTATCATTCAGGAAGAAAGCCTGACGGCCATTCTAGTGGCACTAGAACACACGAGCGCACCATGGTTCCTCGGGGCGCCGTCATCATCATGACAGCTGCCATATGGCATAGGGACGCACTGTTGCATCTGGACTGTGCAATCACCCACACTGCAGTGATAAGCCAACGGCTGCTACTTTACTGCCTACTTTATAGCCAAATCCTTCATTCATGCCGAAAGTCAAAACAAACTATTTTTCGGTTATCAGCACCCACGGCCCTCCTCAGAGGTATGACAGTGGCTGACATCTGTGCAACGGTGTCTTGGGCATCGCCGTGCCTTTTTTCATCCTCTTTCATTGCGTGATGTGTCTCCATGATTCACTCGGTCTTATCCGCATTTAACGGCATGTGATGCGCTATTAGAACTGGTATGCCATGTCTCCATCCTCCTGCACTAGAGTGCCGTGAGGGATGTGCTTTGCATTAATTAATGATGATTTTAATCTAAATTATAGAGCAACTTCAGAATCCATGTGGCAGGGCCTCACAACGTTAAGCAGGCCAGTCATGGAGATAGCCTAAGCTATACAACAATATAGGTAACAATTTAGGTGACATAAAAAAACCTGTACAGTGTGAGAAGGAAGAGAAGCTAGTCTATGCTATCTACTTGTGGATTTTGGTGTCACAGGTGGCATTGACTACATCAGCTTCGCCCTTAACACAAAAGCAACAGCTCTTAGAGGGCGAAGCCTATACAAAATAGAACAATAGTTACGTATTGTAACTTCAGATTCTATGAGTATAGGTATAGCCCTCTAAGATCCAGGCCACCTGCTTCACTAACATTAGCTGAAGAAAAATGCTGATGTTGGGAGCAGATCTCTGGTCTCGCAGCTGTAATATACAGTAACTGCGGACATAAGAGAGGCCCGTGCAGGGCACAAGGGCGCGAAAGAAATCTTCATGACTGCGCATGCGCGAGGGATAAACCCAATAGCAGCGGCTCTTAGAGGGCTATGCCTATACTCCTAGAATCTGGAGTTACAATACCTAACAATCGATAGTCAAGCTAGCTGTCTCGACTTAACCTTCAGAAATCTGAGAAGCAGTTAACCATAGTCCTCATAAATTGACCAGAGTTTAGAATGCCAACACAAAAAAAGCTGAAGGTGAGAGACAATTAGGGACATCCGGCGGAATTTCCGGCGCCAGCTGAACAATCCTGGAAATGAAAAATGTTGTCGATATAGTCTACAACAAGTGGCATTTGTCAGACAGTTTTGGTTTTACTGTATGTGCCCAAAGTTTAAGATATCTGTTGCTGAAATTATGGCTAGACAGCAACGAGTGATTTCACAAACAATGTCTCCGAAACTGTACAGATACCAAACTGCATGTCCAAATACCAAACAAGGGGAATAAGAAATATGATGTAATTTAGTTGAAAAGACCCTTTAAGATGCAGTTCTTCTACTGTCCACTAGATGCTTACTCCTAAAGAAAAAGCACTTGACTTATGGCCATGAATAAAGGTCTATGTGCCTGCTTCTCTTAATTAGACTAGATATTTCATTGGTACAACATTAAGGCCTAAAGAGGGGTATGTTCAGGAAAGGGGAAATTAAAGTATTGTCACCTTGTCTGTAGGGAGTTCCAGAATCCGTGTTGGACTCAAACAACAGCCCAGCATCGTAGAACACACCCATACTATCCTTCCCTCCACCTGGTGTGCAGCCTGTGTCGTACTTCTCTACAATATCCCACACCTGAGCAGGGTGGAGGTCATTGACGCACACAAATACAAACAAACAAAGCTTACAGGATGTAAATTAAGCAGAAATATCTGTGAAATATATATGAAAGTTCTGATATGGCATGAGACACACCTAATCACACAATGTATTTGCAACAGGACAAATTTATACCGGCTATTTCTTTAGCCAAAAGCTTACAAACTTGAAAGTCAACATGTGTGTAATTTTTCAAGCACTTTTTTAATGAAAACCCCTCTCAAATATATATTTTTTAAAGACAAATATAAAATAAAGAAATGACCTTTTTCTGGGTGAGACGGTGCTTGTTGTTTAGGACGTATACGCCTTTGTCAACTGCCACCAGTCCCACTGTGGAATCTGGGTCTCCAGTGACTTTCAGATTAAACATCCTGCGAGGCTCATAGGATGGAGCGGGTCTCAATGGTTCCAGTCTCAGCTAAATGAGAAAAGGGAGGTCAGAAAATGGGACATACAGTTTTGTATTTGTTAAAGCAGTTACATAAATGAAAACAAACTGTGTCCGAGAAATGTCAAATAACTTGATCAATTTGTGTGTGGGTGTCTTGTTTGCCCTCCTAAACTTGTGTTGTGTGTCTCACCGAGCCCATGCAGGAGTCCTTTACATCCACCCAAACAGAGTCTGATACCACTTCATTGCCATTTGTATGGTAGTAGGCTATGATGCGGAACGATGGCAGCATGTCTTTGGTAATGGGAACATTCAGGGAAATCAGAAATTGACCTGTGTTCCTGTGATGGCCATTTTTCACCAGCTGACCTCTGCTCAGGATCTAGGGACACATATTTTAATATCAGTTCTTATTCTACATGTATATACTACACAGGATGTGGAATGCAACAAAAAGAGTTGTATATGCACACATGCAGGTGTAAAACATCTCTCACCAGGTATGTGATGTCATTGTCTTGTTTTTCCTGCCTGTTGAGGTTGAGGCTGAATTTGAGGTTGTCTCCTAATTCCAGCTCAGCTGTATCCACACCTACAAATGTGATATGTTGTGATGAGTGTTAGACACTGGAAATATGTAGTGCATGATGCATACTTTGCCAATGCCACCACCTTTTTTCCCACAATCTGATGTTATTATGTCCCTTACCTATGTGGATGTAGTTGTTGCTTCGAGTGGTATATGGGAGAGCTACCATCGTGGCTAATGCTTGCCTTTCATCTAAAATACGATCATCCGCGGTCCTTGCCTGCAATTAACAACACACACAGGTAAGCATTCACTACACAAACAGTTGAATAATTTTGATATTGAAAATTGAAATGATACTGAAACCACATTTATAGACTTACTTTGATTGTCAGTCTTGGTTCCCTCGCCTCTGTATTGATGGAAAGCTTTGCCATGCCATTGGCTGCAGTGAAGCCCTTCACCTGGCCAGGGTCGACCACCACTGCAACACGCTCTGCCGGAGTGCCATCAGGATTCACAACTTCAACCTGCCATCAGAGACACAAACAATTGAACAATCAGAAAACTGTGTAACTGTCTTATGAAAACACATCTTATTACTTAAGGCCAAACTCATGTTATGAGATTAATTTTAGTGCTGTGCACTAAGTATTATGCCTTTACTGTACATTATAATGAAACTCAAAACAGATCAAAACATTTCTCTAGTCAATTACAATTATTAAAAGAACATTAATTAACAGGCGACCTTCATATTTAGAAGTCCTGCCATCTGTGTTTTCAAAGAGTAACTGTATTCAGTAATGACATTTTTTCTGTAATGGATGTTTTATTTGTAAGTAGAAATACTTTTGCTGGTAATTTATATAAAAATAAATAAGTACTTTACCGCAACATCGAAGGACATTCCTGGTTTGAAATATTTGGGCGTTTTCTTAAAGGTGATAGTGTAAGGTGATGTAACAATCTGGATACTTCTCAACTCCGCCTCCACCATTTCACCACCTGTGAATGAATGCAGAAACACAAAACTGATTTTAACATCTGTTTACTTTCTTTTAGATTAACTGATACAGAACAACGTACGTTGATATCTCTTCTTTTTGGGAAATTATTATTATTAATAATAACAATAGTAATAAACTGATAATATTGATAGTTAATTTGACACACACATGATCAAAAATAGTGAACAAGCACAAACACACAGTCTCTCTTTCTTACCACTCTCCGTCAGCACACTGACAGCTACATATATGGAACTCCCCACCAGCTCAAGGATGTTTGGGTAGGTCTGTGTGATGTGCTCTCTCTTCAATGTCACCACTCCAATACCTCCCTCTATCTAATGTGACATAATAGAAAAATGCATCTTGAAATACAGTGATATAGTCATTGAACAGTTGGAGGTACTAAAGTGTAAATGATTACAGTATGTCAGCCTGGCATTGTTCTCAACATCCTAAATAAATAATATCTGTAGATAGGAATGTAACAATGTAACTGCAGACGTCAGGAAATCCTAGACAGTTTCATGATTTAGAGTCCCACAAGACACACAGAAAATTACAGCAAACATGAGTATGTGATCACCTGCACTCTCTGAAGAGAAGTTGGAAAGCTCTTCTTATGATTGTCTTGCATAACCCCAAACACCACGTAGGCCGTCCCATCCACCTCTTGACCAAACAGATACCTAAATCCACAAGTGAGGGACATGTTTGAATGCCACAATTATAAATGGGAACAACAAAAACACATGACTAATTGACTAAAAGAGCAACACAGCTTCTGAATAACACCTAATAAACCTTCACATACGTAGCTTTGATGTTGACGGTGAGCTCTTGACTGTCCACATAGAAGAAGGAGCTAACAGGAATCAGTTTAACTTCAAAACTGGGCAGCACTGAAAAATTGGAAACATGTTACTGTGTGTTCAATCATGTAAAAAACATGTGAATATTGTAGGTTTATACAAGTTTTAAATAAAGGTGCGGTTCATGGGGCTCACCATATTCTTTGACCTCAAACTCTGCAAAAAAGCTCTGCTGTGGGTTGCTCTGGAACTTCGCCACCACTTTCCACAGTCCGGGACTACACACACACACACACACACACACACAAACATAATATCAATGTTATACAAAATAAAAGAAATTGATTGAATTAATTATTCATTACAATAATATACATATGTGCAGCAGCAAAGAACTTTCTGTTGATAGTAACTACAGAAACACTGAAGTTCAGAATAAAAGTTTTAATGTTTAAAGTATTGGCTCGAGTGATGAATGTACTAAGGATTCAGTGTGTCTCTCCACACTTCCTATACTGTATGACTTAGATAATTTTTGTCAAGTAGCTGTCCAAACACCAAATTAGCATCAGCATGGGAAATTAATTGTAGAAAACACAACATAAACATGTTCAAATTTACTTTGTATAATCTTAAATTATTTAAAGGTATTAATGTTTGAATTTAATTACCCTGTTATCCATGGTAAAATGTAAAATCACCATTAAAACAAAATTATTAAAATACAATGTGGAAAATTTCATTCGAACAAGATAAAATACTAACCTGACAATTTCAGCTAGTTTGAAATCTCCAGAGTGGATCCCTGATTTCAAAGAGACTGGATCAAGTGGTAAAATGATGTCCTCAGGGGTCTAAAAATAAACAATATTGAAACAACCATAAAAAGAGAGCCGTGCTAGTTTACAAATTAATTTCGTAAATACATGCTATATTTAATGTATGCCTTTTGTCTACAATCCATGACCCTGGTCAATGTCTATATTGACTCTTTTTCAGGTACTTTTTCTAGCTTTCATTCTGTCACTGAAGAAAGAGGCTGGGCTCAATGTGCAACTCGGCCACTAGATTTATTTTTTCTTGCATTTATTTTTTTACAGTAAGTAGCAGGATAGGTTTTACTAAAAACATAATAAAGACACAAGGTTAACTGTTTTTGTTATTTGGTCATTAGTATGAACATTATCTGCTGTGCATTTGTGATATCACCTCATTAAAAGGTTTCATACTCTCAGTTTCAGCTGACTACATAACATTACATTTCAATCTGTGCTTATCAAAGATAAAATACAATACCACAATCTCGATGGCAATAGAAGCATCAGTTTGAGTTTCGGCATCCCTCTCTACGGGCTCCATACGGGGCGTCACTGCAAACATCCTGAAATGAACTGACAGAGAAAGAAAGAGATTGATTTTGCTGCTGAAGGTTGGAGGAAGGTGTCTCAAATTTGTGTCAAAAATGTCAAAAGAGGGATTTGTTGTACTGTAATTTACAGTACAATCATTTAAATTGGGAAAAACACAGAAGTAAGTGTGTGTCTTTACAGTTATGCAGGACAGTATTGAACTCACCTTTGCTGTTGGGGGTGTAAAGGGTCTTGTCAGTCTGGATGAAGATGTACCCGGACTGGAAGGACACTAAGACAACTTTCTCCAGCAGTCGGTCAGGGAACTGAGCTTGCAGATACACATACTGCTTCATACTAGGATCCTTACTGAAGCTTCCAGGAGGGATCTGAAACCAGTAATGATGAGCAGTATGTGCATCAAGATGTACATTTCTGGATTTATATCTACATTCTTTGTGATCGTGTTAGAAAATGAAGCCAATTTACAGTAACATGCACGGCGTGACAGTATTTTATTTACAGTTATTTGTCCGAGCTCCTGGAAGTTTCTTGCACTGGTAAGGGTCACAGATGTGGATGTCAGCTTTGTGGTTTTGGTATGGATGGCTCATCACGTTGATTTCGACCGGGATGTTTTCCCCAGTGCAGTCTTGACATTCCACAAAGATGTTTTCTGCTGTTCCTACACGCAACAAGTTAGGGGCAGACATCACCTTCCTGCAGAGCAGCAGTGAGAGAGATACAAATATTGTTGTGAATATACTGCAGTCAATGTACTGCAGTCAAGTGACCACATGCTGTTTATGATGTACTGACAAACATTACCAACATTTTTTGTGTGTGACAACTTAGAAAGAAAAAAAGAAGTGCTTGTACGGTAAACCCTCGTCACAGGTATTGGCCTTAGTAAGTGTGACTTTTTACTGTGCTAAGTGATTGGAATTTTAGTATTTCACCAGAACAAAAAGAAAAAATGGTAGAAAAGTCTAAACATTGTAACATAATTTTGTGCAATTGTGCAACGTAAATGTTTCTCCCCCTTACTTATTCCTTTAATTGCCTCTTGGCACCTCAGGTTTATGTTGGGACCCACACCCCAGGTTGAGAACCACTGTCTTAGAGTCTGTGAGTTAAAGTTTCAATTCAACCAAATTACCAAAGAAAACAAAGCTATTTTCTCAGATGACGATCATGAGCTCCAGCATGGACTTCACACACAATGAGTGATCTATTGATTACCTTGATGAAGATCCAGTACTGGATCAACAAAACATTTCATCATACCTCTAGACTTTTGCTCTGTCTGGCTTAATGCATTGTTGTGCAAACTCTGAACAAGAATGGCATCATTTCAAAGACCAGATTACCTTGACTTATGTAACACAAACTGGACTTGACTTCTTATTATGTAAGACACAAGTTAACCCTTGTTAGGTGTTCGGGTCTGTGGGACCCGTTTTCAATATTTGCTAAAAGAAAAATTATGCTATTTATTATTTCTTCTAACTCAAACTCATTGGCATTGGCTCATTTTCTGTGAAGAACATAAAAATAACTTATTTTCAATGACTGCACACGGTACACCCTCCCCCCTACGAAACTTACCTGTGTCCTCCTCCTAACTGGGCCTGCTGTGTGTGTGTGTATGTGTGTGTGTCTGTATGTGTGTCTGTGTGTGTGTCTGTGTGTGTGCCTATGTGTCTGTGCGTCTGTGTGTGTTTGTGCGTCTGTATGTGTGCGGGTCCGATTGTAGGTGTCTGTGTGCGGGAATGTTGTCTTTCTGCACCTGCTATTCCCACACAAAGTTACAAAATTGTTACATTTCAAGCACTTTCACCTGTTATGATTAAGTTGTAAGAAATAAGCACCAATAATGATCAAAAATCTTGTTTCTATTTTTTTTTTTAACCTTTTTTATAATCGAATTTTTCTCACAAAAAATGAAAATGATCATATGATCATAAATGTGATCTCACACTAGTAAATGGCAAATATGAACCATAAATGATGTATATATCATTGGTAATTGAGCTAAAGTAAACATCTGTTATTTTTACATAAATTGTTATGGCTGTATTGATTTAAAAGCCTAAAAATGTGGTGGGTCCACCAGACCCGGGAACATTGGCTGTGTAACAAAAATATGAACACCACACAAGGGTTAAACTAATATTTCCATCCATACACTTTTTAAATTGAATATACATGCAGAGGACCCTAGATATTTGTGTTGCTCCTATTGCAGTTTAACCAATAATAACTTTAATATCAGGAAGATTAACAAACAAACTATATATTTTAGCTCTGTGTGAATTAACTAAAGCACATGGGGGGGTGTAAAGGTAAGGAAGGTCTACTTACAATGGAGCTCCATCAGCCAGAGAAGTCAGAGAGACAAAGGCCAGAGAGGCCAGCAGCCACAGCTGAGTCCTACTCATCCTTCAGCCTGATCCTGATCCGCTGTAGACTGTCGCCCTGCAGCACCCTCCTTTTATCCACTCCACCCCCCGCCCCACACACACACACACCTTCTCCACTTCGCATCACTACTGTCTCGCCCGCCCTCCTCCCAAAGTGTTTCTGTACACGTGTAACACAAGCACACACCCACATGATTTCCCAGCAGCAGTTGAGAAACTGTTGATTTCTGAAAAAACATTAAGCTATCTCTGCTCTAAAGGAAAAAGATAAACAGTAGAAAATCAATGATGCTTTACATGTTTGACTAAGCATAGAGTTGAATGACTAGTTTATTGCAAAATGATGGCCATTGTGCATTTATGATGTTTTCTAGTGTAACGCCTTTGTGTTTTTCTTATTTGGGAAATTTAAGTCTATTGTAAATCTTATTCTGAGCCTGCTGAATCAGTATACTTAACACATAAGCAAACATATTGAACATACACAGACAACTAGTCAGGTGAAAGTGTTGAGTAATTTCTGGGGGGATTTTTAGCAATTCCGAACAGAAGAAACTGTATCTATTGGTGAACAAGAATTGGGCAGGTAAGAAGTAAAGGCAGACGAGCCAGTAAACTGTTTTGTTGTTTTTCCAACAACACTTAAGACTATTACTGCAAGAACATTTTATGGCTTTTATTGATTATTATTGCATTCACATAGTACCTTAGTCATGAATGTTTTCAGGTTGGTAACTCTTACTTTGTAGATAACATCACATCTCTCTTTCCTCGCAGGAATGTGAACTTCTAACTTTAAAATGTATTTACATCTAGCTTTACTAAGCATATTGCAAAATCAGCCGTCAGACCTTTCAACTTTAACTTCTATGACCTCTCAATTTTTATTCACAAAATAACCTTCCTAGCCTACTATTCTTCATTTGTACAAAACGTTACACATATATATATATATATATATATATATATATATATATATATATATATATATATATATATTTTTATATTTTTTTACAGTTGAAGTCTTTTTGGTTTGATAACTTCTCTCATCACTGATATAGTCTCACATTGACCCATCTCCACAGTACTGATATTATGTTTTATACAGTCTATGATTATGACCAACAAACGCTGCAGTACTATTAATGGCCATAAGATGGAAGCGACTGCCTCTATATAAAAAAAAAACAGCAATAATTAAATGAAAGAGACAAAGCATACATATACATACATATATATAGACCCATTGCACGTAGCGTCACGCTCCACTCGCGCGAATTATGAACGCCATGACAGATGGCGGAAGAGCTATACTGTAGACGGACGGCAAGCTAAATGCGTACGTTTTCGTTTGTGTTTGTGTTCGCACATTCACAATCTGCAGAGTAATCCTCAGCAACAGAAGCATGTGCATGTATTGCTTTTCTGTTTTAAATGAGTGATAAATAAAATTAACCAACCAGCTAGCTAGCTGCCGTGCTAACCAGCTGTTCCTGCTAACAGGTCCAACCCGATGATGACCCACATAACTAACATCGGTTATTCACTGACCTAGCTACATATCCAAAAAAGAAAGCCGTTCCCTTGATCATTTAACTTAACACACATACAAAAAATATCAGTCAAATTAAAGATGACATGGCACGGAAACTAGCTTAAAAAAGGCCACAAAAACGAGTTAAAAAGCGGGTCTGCGGAGCTCCTACCCCAGCTCACTGACGAGCTAGCTGCAGCTAGCTTTGGACTGATCGCTAGCTGCTGCCCATCACGTCGTAATATCCACCGTTCAAATCTTAACATAGGCTACACAGCGAATATAATCACAGATAAAAAGATGGCTAGATGTTACAATTATGTGTGGTTACGACTAATCATAGACACTGTGATTTACTGAATGGATTAACATGTGATAGATAATTAATGACTGCACTTCCCAGAGCTGGGATGCGTTCAGGCATCCATTAGATAGTTGCATTGCCACACCCAGTGAACAACGGTATGTGGGTAGCCACGACTGACCATGTCCTATAAAAACATGGGCTACGTGTTATATAAATATTTACTTAAGTAAAGAACAGAGTTTAATACAAAATAAACCCTAGATTGATGTCTTATCTTTGCCATTATGAGGTATCTCCCCCCGCCGTTAGCGTAGCATCGCGTACCTGTAACCCAGCCAGCTACAAAGAACTGGTAAGCATCCAGACTATCATAGGCGGCGCTGAAGCACCCCTAAAAATCATCTCAGCACCCCTGAAAAATAAAGTCCTTATCATTGTGATTTTGTGAAATCGTTTAGTGCTCAAACGTTATTACTTCTGCAAACCTGATTTTAGCAATGGAATAGGATAAATGACGACAGGCTCAGCTCAGTTGTAGCCTAAAGTCAACAGCCTATCTGCGATTCCCTGAACGAGGGCACCTCAGCCTACTCTTCAGTCTGCGCAGATAACTTTGGGGAATTCGGTCGTCAGAGTATGGCTACTTTCAACCACTGAAAAGGTATGGCTAATGGAGTGAAAATTAAATCTAATCGAAATGAACACGTTAAGTAGGGCTACAGGTGTAGTATTTGTGGAACCAATCTGTGATTCCCTGATCACAATGATGGCAATTATATCTGAATTAGCCTAGCTTATTCACCACAGAGTCCAATTTTGTTGTGCAACGTTAGACAAAATTGCTAACTGTAGGCAAATGTAGCTTAGGAGTAGCCTATAACAAGTTTTTTAAAGTGTGCTATTAATAGCCTGCCGTAACGGCTTGAGCACCGCTACCTCCCTACCAGACACTTTCTTATTTTTTAACTGTCAATGCAAATGAAAAATAAATAATTCGACCTGACGGATCATCAGACTCATTCATATCAGAACTGAAACACTGGAAGAACAAACCCTGACTCACAGTCTGTTTCCCCATAGATGGATATACGTTTCTTTTTTTTTAAAGAAAACAGCCAGGTTCAGGTGAGAAAGTATAAGATAAGCCTTTAACATTATCCCACTGCACTGAACAGCAACCCCATATTCACATATGTTATAAATAGGTGAATGTATAACCTTTGGTAGCCTACACAATGCATTCTCTGTTGATTAGTCGATTACATTTGCCTTCTGGTTGACAGCACAAAGGAGTGAGGAGAATAGAGAGGGAGAAGGGCAGAGAGAGCAAGATGAACAAGGTGAGAAAATGGCTAGGTAGCCTATAAGACATATATATATATATATATATATATATTTACTATATATATATATATATATATATATATTTATATAGTAGGACTACTGTGTTTTTTGTTTTCTCTTTTATTTGATTATTTCCTAATTGATTACAAAATGTTTTGTATGTGATTGTCAGTGATATGACGGAGGGAGGGGGATAGAGAGAGAGAGCAGGATGAAGAGAGAGTGGACAAAGAGAGGGACCTGGAAGAACCAGATGAGAAAGTGGACATATATTGTATGGGCAAAAACATTTAAAACACTTAATATTCCATTCACATTATATTTACATATGCATTTCATGGAGGACTAGGCTCTTAAGAAAAAGAGATGTATTTTCCCCATCTGGTTCAGACGCATTATTAGATTAGATTATTCATCATTTAGCTGTATAACCATATCAGTTTCTATCAATGATGTAAATGAAAAAGTTGAAAATTAACAGCAGAAAAAAAACATGAATAATCCTGTCTAAAAATATGTTAAGGCTTATTTTACCAGTTCAAGATACTGTATGTGCAGGGGCGTAGCTCAAAATTCTGGGCCCTGTAGAAAGGCATTTTCTATGGGCCCCTCCCTGCATCCACAGCTATTCATTCTAGCATCTTTTTGGGCCCTCCTCACATGAGGGCCCTGGGTACTCAGTCTCCCTTTTTCCCCCCCAGTCCGACGCCCCTGGGTATGTGTGCTGCAATAATCATGCTTTGTAGTTGCCATCTTTTTTTCACAGCAGATGCCTTGAATCTGTTGATAGTTTGTCATAATTGCATGTCTCAATATGTCTATTTATTTCCCCAAAACTCACAAGAAGTCATGATTTAAGGGTTTAAAAATCTAGGTCCCTGAGGTCAGATCCCTAGAATCGTCCCTGCAGACTATTAAAAGCTTTGAGATCAGTACCAGTATATGGGGATACCCGCTTTACCACATAGTGGTACAGATCATGTGGACTGAAGTCGGGCAGACTCGGCGATTTAACAATGTCTGTGAAAACAGAGGGAGGAAGAATTAAGGGTCGGTATTCAATCCTGCTATCTCCAACTTCTCCAAATACTGCTCTTTGTGAGCACCTACCAGATGCCCTACCTCGACCGATAACGGCACGACAACTTGTTGTTCAATAGAAGAAGCCATAAAAGCCATAAATACAGTTTATTTAGTGTTATGTATTTCAAACTGATTGAAACTATGAAACTTTCCGCTCGTCTACTACACTGTTTTGCTTGTTATTGCTGGTGGTTTTGCCGTCCATCATGGCGTGGTCACGAGGTCGTGGTCACGTGTTTGCAAAGGGTCTATATATATAAATAACACTATTTAATCAAAATGCACAAACTGTAGCAACCAGTTTCATTATTAAATGTGGCCAGCAAAAAGTTTTGCTAACTTTTTTTATTCCCCAAGTTGCTTGCCAATATCACCCCAACCATTCAGAAAATGTGCATCAGTCTTGGCGGCTGTACGTGTACAAAAATACCATGTCTTGACAATTACATTTTCAGCATGGAACAATGGTTCCCCATCTCTACTCATTATCATTCTCCAGAGTGATGGAGCCACTAGCCACAGCAATATGTAGCAATTAGCTCATAGAAAGAATAATTCTTGGGGTAAAGAACATATGGTTTTGCTATATGCAGATGACATGCTTCTTTATATAATAAACCTATGTCATGTCTGCCAACGACCAAAAACATGAAAAGCAATTTTTATATTTTGTTTGATTCAGAAAAACAAAGTTTTTATTTCATTTAGGCAATATGGCTAGAAAGGGATAAACTAAAGGAATTTGTTAATTTAAACTTTGTGAGAAGCTTCTGGAAGCATATTCTGAATCATAACCAATTTTAAATTTGGATCATTTTAAATTGAACTGTCTTTGCATCACTCCACTGAGCTCAACATTGTCAATTTCAATCAATTATTTATTAAACTTAAAGCTTACTATACAGTAATCAACATAACAGTAATCAGTGTCTATTTGTCAAACACAGACAATATGATTTAAAACCATTACATATTAATCAATACAGTGTAACATTGTAAGCCCTCATGTCCCATAGCAGGGACATTTTGACATAACAAGAATTATGCAAAATAAAAACAACAATTTAAAATGAATATTTTCCTTTCTTGAGTTTCACTACTGCTGACACCCAAAGAGTTGGTACTGATTAACCATCTCCTCCATGCCCAGACAGGTAATTCTGTGTTCCTCAGTTTGACACTCTGCTTCTGTGGGCCAGTACTCGATCCAGGTTCTCTCTCCGAATCCATACTGAAACCTGAGGAAAGCAAAAAAAACAATACACATCTGTAACACTCTGTAACATGACATGAAAAGCCTCCTCACTCCTTCCCACAATCACTATCCATAGTGAGAGTAACACTTAAGCTAGAGTACAAGAAAGCCTAACTTGATTTACTATTAGAAAACAGTGAAACAGTAAAAATGTTTAAATGCAAAATCTACAAACATTTACACAAAGAAAAAAAACATACGATTGATGTTGGTCATCTCTGTAAATATCTTTGGACGTGCCCATGATAAGGTAGGTTTTTCCCGTCCCCAGATCTAAAGACTCCCTGCAGTGGGGATAACTGAGGAATGTGCGCTGTTTATTCAGAGGACCCACATCAAGACTTCCTGTAATTCAAGTATAAGAGAACAGAGAAAAGGTACTTTAGGATAAAGTTAAATGCATAGCTAAAGATGTAGTACAAAACATTAATGCTGTATTCTCATATATACCCAATGGAATCACGCTTAAAAAATAGACATTTTGGGAAATATGCTCATTCACTTTTTTGCTGAGAGTTAGATTGATAGAACTATTGATACCACTGTCATAGGAAATATGCAGCCAACAGCTGGCTAATTTACCTAAATCTTTCCAATGGTAACAAAATCCATCCCACCAACACCTCTAATCTCCATGTTTAATCCATACAAAGAAATCAAAGTGTAAAAACAACAATTCTGTTTTTTACAGGGGTTAAATGGTGGACTATTTCTTGGCCAGGACCAAGAACTTCCTGGAGTATCTGCCGGTTACCTATCAATGCAAGATACAGTTAGCTAGCTGCTAGAGGTAGCTTCATACTTAACGTTCAAACATGAGTGAAACATTAAGACCTAACCTAACTTATCTAACTTTCTGCAAGAAAGTGAATAAGCGTGTTTCTTAAATTGTTGAACCAAGCCAAGACTTTTTCTGTTTTACTGGAAACACAATTAATATTCAATTATATTTACAGTGTGTATGTGTAAGTGTATGTAAATATGTGTATGTAAATATATTTGTGTGAAGTGTATGTGTATGTATATATGTATGTGTGTATGTATTTATGTTAGGGCTGGGAAACGATTAAAAGTTTTAATCGCGATTAATCAAATGATTTTTTTTTTTTCCCTGATTAATCGCGATTAATCACATTGTTATACGCAAAATCCAATAATAAATTCAAAAGTAGTGTATAGCGCAATTTTATTTTAAATGTTGTGCCATATGAACGAAAGTGCCATAATATTTGTTCTGCAAACACTTAACATCTGCGTTTTGTTCATACAGTAGCAGTTAAATAAAATATTTAGTGTAAATCTCAGTTTAAACAATGTAATCAAAGCAAACATAAAATTAAAGCTTATTGCCACTGCCAGGGCATTAATGTTATCCTGTTATATATATATAAAAAAAACTGCCCACAAAATCCTGAGCCACAATCATAACATTAAAACAATTTCTGAGGTAACAGCAGATACATTTTTTTCTTTTATCAGAGAGTGGCATAAACATTCTTCTTGTGATGGTGCGTCTTGAGGGAATCTCATACCTGCTGTCATTTGTTGCGATTCTCAGAATGTTTCTCAGACCGATGTCCTCCACAACACTAATCGGCCTGCAGTCTGTAGCTTTCCACTTCGCTATGGCATTTGTTAGCTTCTCTTGCCTTTGTTTATCTATACTTCTCCGTATTGCATTTAGGTGATATTTCAGACTGGAAGTACTCCGGTGATAAGAAAATTCAACTTTGCAGTGGTTACAAATAACTTTAGTTCTGTCGACTGCATCATCTGGAAGAATTTTAAAATGAAAATGGCCATGTAAAAGTTCTATACCCTTCTCCATGTTTGTTGGTTTGTTTATCCGCCAATTCTTTTCTTTTCTGGTTCCTGTAAGCGCGTGTGTATGTATATATATATATATATATATATATATATATATATATATATATATATATATATATATATATGTGTGTGTGTGTACGTATGTATATGTGTGAATGTCGATATATATCTGTGTATGGATTGTACATTTAAAAACACAAAATTGTATATAGTTAGATGGGAGCGTTCCACAGTACTAAGGGTCAGGACGAGAAGTGATACTGAAAAAAAAAAAAAAATAATAATAATAATAATTACTGAGCCATGGAAAAGGGGTAGGATGTCCTTTTCAGACATCTCTATGTTGGTTAATGTTTCTTATTGTTTATTGAATGTTTTGCTTATTTGTTAACTTATTTGTACATTTCTTTGATGTTTTGTTTTGTTTATTTTTGATATGTCTGAAATAAATTTAATTCATTCATTCATTAATTCAGTCATTCAATGTGTCCACAACAATTCAGAAAGAGGAAAACAAATTGTTAAGCCACTATCACCTATAAGGCACATTAGAACATCAGTTTCTAGTACATTTCAGGCAGTTCAAAGATAAATACCTACCTTCTTTGATGACTTCCAGTACCTTCACTGTGAAAATGTCAGTGGACAAATCTTCTGTAAAATTGTCCAGTCTCACTTTGTACACTGAGGACAGAAAAGTTGCAGATTGTAAGCTCACTTGCTCCCTCATAGTCCTACTGTACTTATTCTCTCAATCTCTATGTCACACAAACATACACATCCATTTTTGTGTGATATAAATGCAATTCATTTAAACTCTTACCAAAATCTATTATGCTGGTCTGTGTAGTCTCACAGACCTTAGCTGTTCGCTGATCATTGGTGATTTTGTCCTTGTTCTGCATACTGCAGTTCTCTGGAAATACACAAGAGGCACAAGGTTAAATAATATACACAACTGGTTAAATAAGCACATGGGGTTGTGTGGTGATGGGTTGAAGGGTGAGTGCAGCTGTATCTTTGTCACAATTTAAGTATTATAATGAGCTATTCTTTAGCTAGACTGCTGCTCTGATCATACTAGATCCTACAGGTGCTTACTGACTTGACGGAATATTCATAAAGTTCACTGACAACACCACTGTCATCGGCCTGATCAACGACGGCGCCGAGACGGCCTACAGAGAACAGGTCAGAGCCCCAACATCTTGGTGCAAAGACAACAAACTCCATCCAAACGTCAGTAAAACAAAGAAGCTGATTGTACTCTACAGTAAGGGACAGAGAGAAGGACACATCCCCATCTCCATCAATGGGACTGCAGTGGAGAAAGTCAGCAGCTTCAGGTTCCTCGGGGTTATCATCAGTGAGGAACTGACCTGGGCTCATGACACCAACACCATCACTAAGACTGCTAGACAGCAGTTCTTCATCCTCTGCAGGCTGGGGAGGTTCAACTTGGACTCCAGGATACTCTGCAACTTCTACCAGTGCACCATCGAGAGTAGCCTGACCGGTTGCATCACTGCCTGGTATAGAAGTAGCACTGCCATCAACAGTAAGGCTCTACAGATGGTGGTGAAAAACTGCTAAGCATATCACCATGGCGGGGTTGCTATCTATGGGGGACCTCTACACCCAGCGGTGCAGGAAGAAAACCAAAAGGATTATTGAAGACGCAAACCACTGCAGCCACAAACCAGGCTCAGGGACAGCTTCATCCCATAGGATCACATCACATGTCACTTTATCTTTCAAGTGTCACGTTATCTTTATATACTTACTGTTATCTTTATATACTTAAATACTTAAAAACTGTTTACATGTTTACATCTCTCTCTCTCTCTCTCTCTCTATATATATATATATATATATATATAAATTGCTGCAGTTTACAGACGATACAGGATGATAAGCCTCCACATGATGGATCAATGCTTTAGATGCACAATGTTAGTGTTGGGTTTAAATGTTCTTTCAAGAATTTCAGATATAACATTTATGTTTACAGACAACGGATTACGTCAGTTTGACATCATCCTGGTTACCTTCTGCACATGTGCATTCATCACTTGTACAGAGCCGCAGCAGCTTTCCTGCTTTCCTCTCTGGATGGTAGAATTTCACACAATTTGTTTCTGCAATGGGAAAGAAAGATTTCAGAATATGTACATAATTTTTTTTTTTTAAAAGTATATAATAATTATAATAATGCCTGCATTTCCTGTGTTATCTAATCTGACATCTATTGGCAGAAATGCACATGGAGGCATCATATGTTTCAAAGTGTCTCTGAGACTCACGGTCATAGTATTCATAGACAGACACAGCAGCTGGTTGTAAGACTCCCACTTTCAGCTTCTGATGGATCCTAAAAGTGATCTCCTCTGGTCGTGTGTGAGAAACCTGTGGACAAATGTGAGATAGAGATAAAGAAAGGAAGAACAAGGCAGAGAGAAAAAGTACAGAGGTAGGAAACAGACATCTAACCTTATCCAGGTAGATGATGAGTGAGCCTCTTTCTGACAGGACTGTGTTCATCTCATATTTTGCAATAATGCGGGCTCGTCCTTTAGACAACTACACACACACACACACACTGTCAGACAACTTTTTAAACCTTAAAACACAGACTTGTATTTCTATGTATATCTGTACAAGTTCTTACTAAGTCCAGGTCATTTGTGTTAACGGTGAAGCCAGTTAGCAAGCCAATATCCAGGATTGACATGGATGCATCACTGTCCTTGTCCTTATACCTGCACACAGAATGGACAGAATAATTAAATAACAGAAAAGGGTAATGTAGGGGCTAGCTGGTAATAAATGTCCATATTACTATAACTGTTGTCAGTATGACTTCTTGATTATACTTACAAAACCTCTATTCTGAGCTTGTATATGTTCTCATCCTCATCCATTTTCTCTGCAGGAGCAAAATAATGTATTGAGTAGTTGAATATTTTGTTTATCAGTTTCTCATAAGGTAAGGTACTTGGCAGAAGAAAAAAACAACAACAGAGAGGGTACCAAATTACCTGGGAGGAGCTGCACTGACAAGTTAAACTTCTGACAGTCACTGTCCTTTTCTTTAGGCAAAGCGTAATACAGGGACACCATCTGTCACATAGATAAAAGTGCATCTTAATATGTGATGAACTAAT
Organism: Sander vitreus; assembly: GCF_031162955.1. Classification (NCBI taxonomy): domain Eukaryota; kingdom Metazoa; phylum Chordata; class Actinopteri; order Perciformes; family Percidae; genus Sander; species Sander vitreus. The sequence continues at coordinate 12,019,777 of NC_135856.1, read as the reverse complement.
AGACATCTACATTAAAAATATCTAAAATAAGTCTTTGGTCTTTTCAGAGACTCAAAAAGGACAATGATGGAGAAATAATATGCTAATTTTCAGGTTCATACTTTTCTTTTAGGGAACTTATAGAAACATTTTCTATGTCTCTGTCACATAGTGTTAGCTTAGTATTTATGCATACAAACTCTGTAAACTGTAAACGTACATTTTACATTTACAGCATAACTGCCAAGATTTAGGTTGGGGGGGATACAAATGGAAACTATTCAGTTCTACTGTGCTTAGATTTGGTGGTGTATTTAAATTTTCTGTCCTGCCCTGCTGTTTTGACAGCTCACAGCTACGTTAGGTTAGCTGGCCAGAATCGTTACTGTTTACAAAAGGAGACAACATGATTGAGAAATACAAAATTACTGTAAGATACTGTAGGTCACCTGTCACAAAAGATGATAAAAATCAGAACAATGACAAATTGTACTTACTTTCACCATTGCTTCCCCTGTGCCCGTGGCAATTACTTTTATATTCTGGTTTATACCGTTGATCTGGTGGATTTAAATATGCAAACACACACACACACACACACACACACACACACACACACACACACACACACACAAAACAGGCATACAGAAAACATCAGGAATGATGATATTAATGAGCCACTATGCGGTTGTTAGTGTGTCTTCTCACTTTAGATGTTCTGGTCCCGCCGCTGCTGCCGCCACCGCTGCTGCCGCCACCGCTGCTGCCGCCACCGCTGCTGCCGCCACCACCACCGCTGCCGCCACCCCTGCTACGGCGGGAGCGCCTACCGCCGCCACCCTTGCTACCGCCTTCCCTGCTGCCACCACCGCCGCCACCCTTGCTACCGCCTTCCCTGCTGCCGCTACCGCCACCACCCTTGCCGCCACCCTTGCCGCCACCCTTGCTACCGCCTTCCCTGCTGCCGCTACCGCCACCGCCGCCACCCTTGCCGCCACCCTTGCCGCCACCCTTGCGACCGCCTTCCCCACTGCCACCACCGTAGCTACCCTTGCTACCGCCTTCCCTGCTGCCACCACCGCCGCTGCTGCCACCACCACTACCGCCACCACCGCTGCCGCCACCACCGCTGCTGCCGCCAACACCGCTGCCACCGCTGCCGCCGCTGCCGCCGCTACTGCCACCACCGCTACCGCCACCACCACTACCGCCACCACCGCTGCTACCGCCACCACCGCTGCTGCCGCCACCACCGCTGCCACCGCTGCCGCCGCTACCGCCGCTACCGCCACCACCGCTACCGCCACCACCACCTCTACCGCCACCACCGCTGCTGCCGCCACCACCGCTGCCACCGCTGCCGCCGCTACCGCCACCACCGCTACCGCCACCACCGCTACCGCCACCACCGCTGCTGCCGCCACCACCGCTGCCACCGCTGCCACCACTGCCACCGCTGCCACCGCTGCCACCGCTGCCACCACCACTACCGCCACCACCGCTGCCGCCGCTGCCGCCGCTGCCGCCGCTGCCACCGCTGCCGCCTCTACCGCCACCACTGCCGCTGCCACCACCGCCACCACCGCTACCGCCACCATCGCTACCACCACCACCGCTACCGCCACCACCGCTGCTGCCGCCACCACCGCTGCCGCGCTGCTGCTACCACCGCTGCTACCGCCACCACCACTACCACCACCGCTACCACCACCGCCCACGCGCCACTACCGCCACCACCGCTACCGCCACCACCGCTGCTGCTGCCACCACCGCTGCCGCCGCCACCACCGCTGCCGCTGCACCACCGCTGCCGCTGCTACCACCACCACCGCCACCCCTGCCGCTGCCGCCACCACCGCTACCGCCACCGCCGCTCCCGCCACCGCTGCCACCGCTGCCGCCACCACTGCCGCTGCCGCCCCCACCACTGCCACCACGCTGCCGCCACCACCACTGCCGCTGCTGCCACCACCACTGCCGCCATCACCGCTGCCGCCACCACCGCTACTGCCGCCACCACCGCTGCCGCCACCACGCTGCCCCACCACCATCGCCATCGCCACCATGTTGCCGCCACCACTGTTGCCGCCACCACCACCGCCACTGCTGCCACCACCACTACCGCCACCACCGCTATCGCCACCACCGCTGTACCGCCGCCACCACTGTTGCCGCCACCACCGCTGCCGCCGCTACCGCTACCACCGCCACCACCGCTGCTACCGCCACCACCACTACCACCACCGCTACCACCACCGCCGCTGCTGCCACCACCACTACCGCCACCACCGCTACCGCCACCACCGCTGCTGCTGCCACCACCGCTGCCGCCGCCACCACCGCTGCCGCCGCCGCCACCGCTGCCACCGCTGCCGCCTCTACCACCACCACTGCCGCTGCCACCACTGCCGCTACCGCCACCACCGCTACCGCCACCACCGCTGCTGCCGCCACCACCACTGCTACCGCCACCACCGCTACCACCACCGCCGCTGCCACCACCACTACCGCCACCACCGCTACCGCCACCACCGCTACTGCCGCCACCACTGTTGCCGCCACCACCACCGCCGCTGCTGCCACCACCGCTACCGCCACCACCGCTGCCGCCACCACCGCTGCCACCGCTGCCGCCGCTGCTTCCACCACCACCCCCACCGCTGCCGCTGCCCCCCCTGCTGCCGCCACCACCGCTACCGCCACCACTAATCAATACTTGGCTGCTGCCACCTTGGCTGTTGCCATGGTTATCCCAGTTGAAGTTGTACTTGTCAGGCTTTGACTTGTCCGGCAACCAGATGTCCACATTCAGATGATTTTTCTCAGATTGATCTTTAGCATTAGTCCAGTACTCCGCTAAAGCCTGGTACACCATTATAGTAGCCTAGAGAGAGAAAGAGTGAAGGACGGGAACAAGATTTAGAAGAAATATAGGTTATGAGCTAACATAAGCTGCAGGTATCAAGATGGAGAGAGGGGTCTGTGTTACCTGAGTTGAACCATAGCCTCCGCAATCCTCCACCTCGGTGTTGAACCATTTCACAACAGGTATGGCGTCTTGAAATGCCTTTATTAGCAGAAGACAAGTCAATGGTTGAAATGGTCTATGGTTGACCTAACTTTGTTAACTTTAGTACAACTAGAGATAAGTCCTGATTAGTTTACAGTTATACTTGTTGTAATCTGCCAGTTTCCAAAGCCTACCATAGAGCTTCTAAATCATTTGTTTGTATTATGACACAATCAAACAGCAGAGAGTTGAAACTTGCCTGATAAAAGCAAACAATCACAAACTACATGTTTTTGTTTTTGCCATATTCAAGTCATTATTGTGTGATTATGCTGAACAGGATGTTCACATCAGTCCCTTGTTTTTACTATGTCATGATATATATATATATATATATATATATATATATATATAACCTTTATTTTTCTAGGAAGTCACATTAAGTATAAAAACTTCTTTTGCAAATAAGACCAGGCCATGACAAGGTCACATAGCAGTATCCAACAACAATAAATCACAACAGCAACAATAGGTACCACAAAAAATATTTCAAGTTTAAGTTTTAAAAATCATTTAAAGAGATAAGTGTCTCAAGTTTGAGCTAGTAGAACAGGCTTGTTTTAGCAGCGTCTGTACTGATAAGATGTACTTTGAACTGGAGCCGTCTATAAACTATATAGCCAACTCAATACTAAGTCATTGCAAAAGGTGAAGAAACATGCCTTCTATATATCTATTCATAATCATAAAGTGCTCTGTGAAGTGGTCACCAATAATGTAAAAGGTTGACATGAGCCAAATTAATAACTGGAAAAATATGGTTACTTAAAAAGTGTAAAACTGAGGCAGTTACATTGGGAGACACTTTCACCAACTTTTGTTTGCAAACTCCCTACCCTTTCAGTGAGGTAGGATGGATGAGGACTCAGTTGTATGTTTTCTGTCAGAGTCCTGATTAGTGACACAAGTGGGATATGCTCACCTCGGCCTTGACCAGAGCAAGAAGAGCGTAAGCTGTGGCCTCCCGTGTGTAAACGTATCCCTTAGGTGTCGGCCAGTGGGACAAAGTCTGAGGAAGACATACACACAAATCTTTATATTACTATGCTTTACCTGAAACAAGATTCATTTACTAATAATTCCCCAATTCCTCATCTTAAAATATTGAATTGTATAGAGATGAAACATACAAAATAAAGTCAAAATCTGCTTAAGAGTTTTAACTAATCGTTCTATCGTAGTAAGGCCATTTAAGCAGAAATTAATATACAAGCTACATGAGAGCTCGACTGAGTAATGATTTTTCACCACCTTTTTTGTGTCTGTCCAGTCGGGATTGATGGCAAATGTAGTCAATTGAAGCATTCTTCATTCAGACAACCGATTCAAACGATATAAATATACAAAGTGCCTCCATGGTGTATGGTGCCTGGATGCCGCAGCTACAGAAAAGAAGAGAGGACCAAGTGACCCTAAACTACCACCGATTACCATCAGGTGTAAAACGATGCAAACAATGGCTCCCTGTGATGTAAAAATCCCCATATATGACGCAAAAGCACCGACATCATTACTGGGAAATCTTGCCGAAGATGACTACAGCAGGGACAAGCATTCAGAGATAGTTGAAGGTAACAGCAAGGGTTTGTGGAAACATCTGCTGTGCCATCTCTTTTTAGAAGCAGGAGAGCCACTGGGAGAAGCCATGCCGAATAGAGGTAAACTGTTCTTAGTTAAAGATAGTTGGATTCAATGCATAGCTAAAATCCCATATTGTGTCTGCTCTGTTCAGTACTGAGAAGTACTACTGCTAAATTGTTATTACCCATGCTACATTCAGATATAAATGTAAGAGTTGTTATTGAAAGATTCTTACCAATATGTACTAAGCAGGACACTATATGGCTGAAAAATAACATTATCAGTTCTAGTGGAGTATCTATGAAAAAACACTTTTCTAAAATAGCTCAAACATATTTTTGATATTTCGGCTCTTATAATTCTATTAAAGTTATTATTTGTGGATGTGTAGTATTTTTTTTATCTATTTATCACACCATATATTGTGTTTCTGAATTTTAGTTTAAGAATGTTGCTGTGTGACGACACCTGGAGAAGCAAAACTTGTAGAGGATCTGAATGTTCAGTTTGTTTTCATTGGCCAGGGCATATGACGTCATGGCAACAGCATATGGGTTGATGAGGTAGAGAAGACGGCTTTCCAGATAGTTCACTGCTTTGTCAATACTGCCTGGCAGACTCTGGACAGAAGGAAAAAACAAGGTCAGATAACAGTAGTGCATCTATTTCAAATATATCCACGTCTGTTCAGAAATGCCGTATAATTTTAACCTTGGACAATAGCTGAGACTGGATTGAAAGGCAGCAAGACATTTTTATGCATCGCTTTGACATGTCAACAATCAAACCGACAAAAACGAGGCACTCATTAAGCACCATTCGTGTCAGAGAGGTGTCTGTGGTGTGAAAATGGGATGTCTTTGTTAATCTGCTACAGTATTTAAAAGCAGAGATGAAGACTGTAGAAAAGTGGTCACTTTTTATAATACAACCTTTAATAGGACAATTTGTCTCCAATTTGAATGTGTCAATTGCTTTCAAAAGAATCCTTTTAGCAAAATTGACCATTCACTAAACCCCTCGCTCTGGGGAGCTGGGGACCTTTGATTCCAGTATGGGAATGTGGTAGGAGCGTCTTCATACAAGCAGTTTTTTTAACAATTCTAAAACTAAAGAAACAAACGAAAAAATGTAAGGAATCAATAAAACATTGTCTTTGTCTGCTCTAATGTAGGCTGCAATCGTCAGCATGTCTGTGGAACATTACCTAGAGTGGTAACTAAATGGTAATTCCAAGGCCAAGAAGCACATCATTAAACAACTACATTAACTTAAGTGGCTAATGATAATGTTTAAAAAAGACTAAGATGACTAATACATTAACTTTGTGTCACTCAACACTATTGTGGAGTCAGTAAATGAAGAAGTGAAAAAGGTGAGGGAAAAAGAGAAAACATTGTTTGCAGATGAATGTACTCACATTAACACTGGCAGAACATATGGTGCGAGACTCCTGCATGGCAATGAGGCAGAAGGCCGTCATGGAGGCATCTGAATCTGCGCCTGCCACATCACCCTACACGCACACATACACACATAGTTTTTCATATTCACATAGGTAATTGTATTCATCTCGATCAGCTGTTTTTGTAGCACCAAGATTAAGATTAGATGTCAATGAAATCAGTATACGCACAATCATCTCTCCATGGATAACCGTTCCAATTTCTTTAAACGAGCCGTTAGGTTGCTGTGCTTTGAGAATCAGAAACCTGATGGCTTCACAGATGTGTTGAGTTTGCACTGCCACCAGATTGTAAGCCATTGCTAACACCTTGGCAACATAAGCTGTCAGCCTTCGAGAGGAGAGGAAGCTTAGTTTCATTTATTCACACATGACAAACATCATCCACACATTGTCAGAATCTAAGTTAGAGGAGGATGTACAAACAATTACATATGAGTTCATGGATGTTTAGATGCCTCACCAGGTGCTGCTCTTTTGATCCGGCCAAGCAGCAAAAGACCCATCATTTTTACGGAAGACAAGCTCATTCTGGTAGCCTGGACACAAACAACACACAACCAGTTTGAGAAGTCCTGTTACATTCTGTGATTATAGCATCTTTCAAATGATTCTGCTGGCATAGGTTTTTGTTTGTACTGACAACCCTGGTTAAAACATGGTCTATGAGTCTATGTGTTGCTTTCAGACTATTGATTCTCAGTGTCCCTAGTATATGTATATGTGTATATGTGTGGCAAGGATATAGCATGCATTACTGTCTACCACACTGCCTTTTTATATCAATTCTACCAATCAGAAACTTTAAAATCCCACACGGAGGGGAATCAATCAATTATTAAGATTTCTGGTATCTGTGCAAATAAATACATCTTTGAGCCCACCGTCCTTGATGTATTGGAGGGCAGTGTCACGTTTCTCAAAGGGCCCAATTTTCCCCACTGTTTGGTTTTGTCCAAATATATGACTGCAATGACTGGTAGGGTCATGCTGACCATGTTCTGCTCTCCACAGCCGTGGGGCTGGACGATCATAGTACTCAGAGAGTTCGCTCTAACGGTCCTCACCAAACGATGAACTTGATTTTTCCCTACACACACAAAACATACATCACACACCACACACAATTTACACCTATGCAAAGTTCATTGTACAGGTACTGTATGACATAACCCAAATATAACTATTATATATATAACTACTATAATATCTGACCTGTCATAGAGATCTGTGTACTAGTAGGTGTGTTTCGGACCACATCTTTTTTAAGAATTCCACTGTTGAGAATGACTTCTTGTTTACCAGCTAAAGGGAGAAACAGTGGGCAAGTTGGGGGATCAGGTAGAAAATGGTAAAACATTACTAAATGACTACATAATGTGGCTAATTAAATGGGTAAACTCACCTACACCTTTATTAGTGGGGTCTAGGAGTATAATCTGAGAAGATTTAACCAGTACGCCTTCAGGCTGAGAAAAAACAACAGTGAGGGCAAACATTAGAAATTACAACTATTTTGGAGCAATCTTGTCTGTCTGATGTCTGATTCCTTTAATTAACACAGGAGTTTGCTGTTGGTTTACTGTTTCCAACTGTTGGCAGTCAAATGTTTTTTTCAACACGTAACAACAATAATTCCCTAACCTTTAAAGGGGTGATAGAATACAAAACCGATTCTACCTTGTCATAGTTGAATAACGACACGTTCGGTGGGTAAATAGGACATACATAGAAGCTCAAAATCCCATTGATACCCCTAACCTCTGCAAATCTCACATTTTGAAACTGCCGCTGAAAACGGGCGAATCTCAACAAAGCTGGAAGTAGGGCTGCAGCTATCAATTATTTTAGTAATCGAGTATTCTACCGATTATTCCATTGATTAATCGAATAATCGGATAAGAAATACTTTTGTTTTATGGAAGAGCAATAATAAACGATAGTTTGGTTACATTTTTGGAAAAAGCTACATTTTTGTTGCCTACATTGCTTACATTATCATCTCTCAAAAAACTAAACACATGAAGTGCATTTAAGTACCATATTACATTATAAAATTTTTAAAGAAAACATTTTCTGAAATGACATCAACCTCACACTAAGGCATACATTAAACATACATAAACATGACCTTAAGTTGTGCAACTTAACTTTCAGAACTACAAGTTTTAACCTGAGACTGATCTGTATATAGGCCTATATGTAAATATATGTATATGTAAATATTAATTATACTCAATCTATTTTAATTTATATATAATATTTTAAATTAAAATAGATTGAGCTCTGTTACACTTATGCTAGTAGATCATTGATCAGCTGTTTCTCCATGAAGAGAGAGAGAGTGGTGCGCAACAATCAGCTGTTTCTCCGAGGGATAGTCAACAAGTTGGCTCTTTAGATCAAATTGTGGTCACTGCTACGTATTTTCTTGTCTTTGCTTTTGGTAGTTGGTGTTTGGTGTATTTTCATCGTCCATACAACTCCGTGATATACTTTTGTCGGGTCCGCTTCGTGGAATGGATGAGAAATGTTTTCTGTTGAGATGCTTGTGTTGAAACACCGTCCGTTAGCAATACAACGTTGGAAACATTGATTTAACGAAGCTTCGAGGCAAATCATTTTAGATCGAGGATTTTTTGTAATCGAAATATTCGAGTTATTTGAGGAATCGTTTCAGCCCTAGCTGGAAGCTGACGTAAGCATCCCAAATCCTAGTCTTTGTCACGCCCCAACATTTGCATAGGCTACACCACTGACCTGAGGCCAGCTTAGTCTTCTGAATCTAGCTAGGTCATGCAGATCTCCAGAGGTCCACTATTGAATTACTAAATTCACTTCTGAGACTTTTTTTATGCGAGAAATCAACTATGTAGATGTCAAATATGGGCCGTTTTACGAAAATTAATGGCTAATTGCAAATTTTGTCCAACTGTGTGTCGCAGTTCAGCAGGAGCTCAGCAGGCTGGTGCTGCCTCGTCGCCCGGCGTGTCCTACTTCATAGACTCCGGCTCGCTGTGAGCTAGCTGGATCTCCGTCACGAAGGGAAGCCCGCGGTGCTCCATACCCGCGCAAAGTCACCGGATCTGGGTTACTGGACTACAAAATGCCGAGGCCCTAATGGAGCTCCAGGGCCTGCAGCTAGCCGCGATTTATAGGATTGAAGGGACAGTAGCAGCTAACGAAATCCCTAATCTTCACAAAAATGCATTAAATTGAAATCGGACACCATAGTTAGCTTTATAAGACCTTGGGGTAGATGTTATATAAGTTGCGTGACGAAATTCAAACTGGAAATATACTTTAATTATGCCGAAAGTGAAGCTAACTAGCCGCGATCTGTAAACAGGATTAGAGGGACAGTCGCAGCTAACGAAACCCCTAATGTTCACAAAAATTCATTAAATTCAAATCGGACACCATTGTTAGCTTTATAAGACCTTGGGGTACATGTTATGTAAGTGGCGTGACGAAATTCAAACTGTAAATATACGAAAGTTATGCCGAAAGTGTAGCAACAATCTTTTCCAATAGGATTAAATGGGACACATAGCCTAGCTTGCAGCTCCGGAGCTCCGCGGAGCCCCGAGCCCCGGTCGTCCAGTAAACGAGAAACCGTGACTTTAACTGGGTATAGAGGTTGCCGCTTTCTCGTCAGACTGTGTGGAGCTCCTAAAGTCCGACATGTCTAAATTTGCAATTAGCCATCAATTTTCGTAAAATGGCCCATATTTGAGCTTTATATAGTTGATTTCTCGCTTAAAAAAGTCTCAGAAGTGAATTTAATAACGAAATAGCCCGACAAACAATGTATAACTTTGCAGTGTTTGAAATATGAGACCTGATGTCTCGTCTCCAATGTGTTTCTATGGGGTTCACTCATACCAATCAGCGCGCAGCTCATCTAAATATTCATGAGCATACCATATTTGAAAGAAAAGCTTTTGTTCCAAATAGAGCCATATTCACAGGGTAGTTAAGGGCCTAATAAAATAGCATTCGGGCAATTTTCAGCCCAACCAATGTTACATACCCTATTAGGAGACCTTAAGGAACAGTGTGAAATACCCTATATAATCATTCTATCACCCCTTTAACTTATGGTTTTCATTGTAACCACAACGACAAAGTTGTAGTTGTACCCCCAGTACTTACTCGAACCCAAATGTTTAACACAAAACATGGTTATTTTCCTTAAAAATCCTTTTATACTAAATCTAACAGCCAATCAAATTACATAATTCTAGATCACTGGTCAACTGTTTACATTCCAATTTCTACGTTCCATTTGCAACACAGGTTTTCTCAGGTCTTACAAAATAAACTCAAAATATTATTACTTCCATAGAAATGGATTCAACACTGACCAAAACCATAGCATTGTCATATCATAAAATGGATAATAACAGTGATTTTGGATAGCCCAGACAAATCAAGCAAGTGACTGCATACAACATCCCAGCTGAAAATCAGTCCAAATCAGTTGTAACAGCCTGAAAGAAGCCGCACATACTGTACATTCCAACCGTAACATTGTAAATGTAAACGTAAAGTTTAACTTTTTTATTGCAGGTTGAACATTTAAGAGAACAGTTCTTATGTGGTATAAATAAGCTTTAAACCTGCTAGATGGAGTCTGTTTTTCTTACCACCACCAGCAGCTTCTTCATGATTCCATCACTGAGCGAAGAATCTTTAACAGATGCTTTGACCTCAATGCTATATTTTCCTTCTTTCAGAGCAATAATGATGAAGGGTACAGCTTGTGTAGTTTGGGCCCCCATTTTAACCTCCTGGCGATACCTTCCACGTTTAGAGGCTGAACTGCACACATTCTCCTCATCAGTCAGATCCACACGCACCTTAAAAAACGAGGCAAAGATGGAGAAAGAGACTATGTGAAGTATTTAAAGATAAAAATCCAATGGAGTGAATAATAGGATCATAATCATCAGTTTTATTTTAGGTCACCTAACAATGATGCATTCCTAATTTAAAGAAATATAATGCTTGACGTTGTTTTCTTCAGAAGAATGGAAAAACACACTGTATACATTAGTACCAGTAAGGTTGCCTCAGTTCTGGGCCCGACCACTATGTGAGCAGCTAAAAATTGCTGCCTAACAACAAACATAAATATATGTCGTTATAAGCTGCTTGCATAATTGCAATTGTCAGTTCTCTGAGTGAGGATGGTCTGGAACTGGAAACACCAGAGCAGACTAACACTGACTTACGGTGGCAGGATGGGGGCTGTAGTTGTGGAGGATTGCCTTAATTTCCAGCTGTTCTCCACGGACAGCAGAGTACGGTAGCCTGAGATCAATGAAGAATTCCTTCCGGACAATGACCTCTAATGGCTCGCCAACACAGATTCCTTTAAAGGGGTAATAGAATGCAAAACCGATTTTACCTTGTCATAGTTGAATAATAACAGTTTAGTGGGTAACTAGGACATACATAGAACCTCAAAATCCCATTGACACCTCTTTCCTCTGCAAATCTCACAATTTGAAACTGCCTCTGAAAATGGGCAAATCTCAACGAGCCGCCTAGTTGACGTCAACTTGGCGGCTCCTCCTCATTTGGCTCTAGTCTCAGAAATTGTATACATTGTTCATCTGCAATTGCAAATTTTGTCCGACTGGCTGCCTGTGTTGCTGCCTCGCCGCCCGGCCTGCCTTCCTTCACAGACCCCGGCCTGCTGTGAGGTAGATGGAGCTCCATCACGGCTGGCAGCCCACGGCACTCCATACCTGCGCAAAGTCACTGTTTTTTGGGTTAATGGACTACCAAACGCCGCTGACCTGACAGAGCTCCAGGGCCTGCAGCTCCCCTCTTCCTGCTACATGGCCGGTGTGTGTGAGTGAGAGCGCGGTCATCGAGCTTGTTACGCCAGCAATCTCTTACCATAGGTTCCAGTTAATCTTATAATGTGTGTAATTATAATGTGTTGAGTTATTTAAACAAACGATTGGGGAAATACAATCGAGTCTCATTGATAGAGCCTGCGGATGGATGGAGCTCTATCAATGAGAGCTAGCTAGCCTCCTCTTAGAATTCCACTGAAATTCACAAAAATGCATTAAATTGAAATTGGACCATTGTTAGCTTTATAAGACCTTGAGGTAGATGTTATATAAGTGGCGTGACGAAATTCAAACTGTAAATATAGCTACTCTAGTTATGCCGGCAGCTGGCAGCCAGCCAGCTCCGCGGAGCTCCATGGAGCTCCACGGAGCCCCGAGTATTCCAGTAGTCCACTACCCAGGGAAACGGTGACTTTCACTGGGTATGGAGGTTGCCGCTTTCTCGTCAGACTGTGTGGAGCTCTTGGCTAAAGTCCAACATGTCTTACCAAATTTGCAATTAGCCATCAATTTTCGTAAAACGGCCCATGTTTGAGCTTTATATAGTTGATTTCTCGCTTAAAAAAGTCTCAGAAGTGAATTTAATAACGAAATAGCCCGACAAACAATGTATAACTTTGCAGTGTCTGAAATATGAGACCTGCTGTCTCGTCTCCAATGTGTTTCTATGTGGTTCGCTCAAACCAATCAGCGCGCAGCTCATCTAAATATTCATGAGCATACCATATTTGGAAGAAAAGCTCTTGTTCCAAATAGAGCCATATTCACAGGATAGTTAAGGGCCTAATAAAATAGCATTCGGGCAATTTTCAACCCAACCAATGTTACATACCCTATTAGGAGACCTTAAGGAACAGTGTAAAATACCCTATATCAGGGGTGTCAAACTCAACTTCACTAAGGGCCACATTGGAAAAGGAGAATCGCATCAAGGGCCAGATATGTAGAGTTTATTTTCATGCTTTTATTAAAAAAAAAGTCAAATATCTTTGACTGTATTAGTCCATATCTCATATAGTCTTCTCACTTACAGTTTGGTCCACATAAAGCCCTTAAAAAGGCAGCAAATAGTTCCTTAGAAATCTTAGAATTTAGCAAATCAAGCAAAACAAAGATTACATTTTAAAAGTCGACTCCCAGCGACCAGTTTCCCAGCTTTAATTTAAACTCTCTGCTTCTGTGGGAATTTCTGGGAGTCTCAAAGTCGGCAAATCTACCAAATTCTGCTCGTGTGTCGTGTTGTCGTTTGAAAAACAGTTTCCTGTCTTTTTGTTTTGGTGCACAAATAGGCGGGCCAACATTTATTGTGAACCTAAATTGATATGTGGGCCGGATCAAAACCTGCCAGGGGCCGGGTTCGGCCCGCGGGCCTTGAGTTTGACACGTGCCCTATATAATCATTCTATCACCCCTTTAAGATGAGAGGGGCAAAAAAAACGATGAAACAGATAGAGAGGGGGTGAACTGTAAGGGATGGGAGCGGTTTAAGGCTAGAGGCACAACTACAGCACAATAAATCTTTTAGTCACTGAATCCTAGTCTATCCACGACGTTCCACTTCCGGGATTACTCCGTTGCCAATGGAAATTCCGCTGGATTTCATTCATTTAGGCCGGATATCTGTTGCTTTAGGCTTCCTTTGTGTTGGCATTTTTCTCCAGTCAATTTATGAGGACTTTGGTTGACCTTTTCTCAGATCGCTGCAAGGAGTTTTCTCTTGCACGACTAAAACAACTTTTGAACATACACGTTCCACCAAAACAAGTTCGTTCCCGAGTCTATTTTGCAGAGGCCCCATTGCCGCTTACGGCGCATAGCGCCGCCCAAGACGATTGTGATTGGTTAAAAGAAATGCCAATAAACCAGAGCACGTTTTTCTCCCATCCTGGAATGTTTTGTGGACTTGCCAGACCTGTGGAGGATGGTCTGGCAATGCAAGACTACTGAATCCTCACCATGAGTTCTTGACAGACTAATGCCAGTGAACTGCCAGGTTGTGATTGAGTCTTTCAAAGAAAAGTTTTTCGTCAATGTTGTGGTGTCACTGAAACAAAGAAAACACTTTGAGAGGTAAATAATAGCTCTACATCCTAGTGGTGTCATTATGAAGTCATCAGTTTATTGTTTGTGTCTATATTTTAGTTGACTCACCAGTTAGGGTTTTCCTGAGGACAAGCAGGCAGTTTGATGTCTGACCACAGCCAACTTTCAGGGAACTCGGTGCGAGAATGAATGTCCCTGCTGTCCATGTAAGTGTCATCCTCCTCACCTAAAGTGTCATCAAAAATGTTACTATTTAGTCTTCTAATTACCAGTATGACCATGAATAACCACCCAGGGCTTCCCCCCATCCCTTGTCCCTGTGTCTTACTGCGAGCCAGTAGGAGGCTATCCTCCTTCCTCTCAGCTCGCTGGGTTTCCATCTCCTTGCAGCAGTGCAGGAAGGCTGCGGCACAGGCTGCACCATCACTGATGTATTCGCTGCGCCTCTCACAGGTGTATGAGAGGGGGGTGTTCCTCATGCCATCCAAACAACAGTCACGTTGGAGTTGGTCTAGATATTGACTCACTGGAAAGAAAGAGGGTTGTGGAGGAACGACAGAAATAAGAAGATATGGAGGGAAAAAGAATGGTAAACTGGAAAGCTGTTAGAAATTTTTATATTTTTTATTTAATAAATACAAAATATTTTTTTCTAGTCAAGTCAGTTTTAATAAAATAGGGCAAAATCACAATCAGTACAACATGTGACACACTCTATCCTATGACAAAAAAAATTTAAAAGGGAGGGTAAAACCTGCAAGAAATGAGGGCTCCCTCTCTCTTCAGTATGGAAAGAAGCGGCATGAAGGAACAGATTGACATATAAAGTAAATGGCGTAAGAAGTAAAAAGTCTCACTTTTATATTTCCACTAATGTATAGCATGGCAAAGATAAGTATTGTTAAAGTCAACAACAATGACAGAAGATGACGTGATTGTTGTGTGGTTATTGGGTAGTTTAGAGCTGTGGTTCTTACCTAAGCTGGTTGTGACGTCCATTATAGTAGCAGCTCGTTTCCTCCTGCTGGGGGCCGGACATTTCAATTCTGGAAACGCAACAGACAAGTTCTTTAGCAGAATCCAACAAGGTTGGAAATAGACTTGAGTTTTGTACTGTATAATGTTTTGCAACCTCTGCTGGAATGTGCCCATAAGGAACCTATTAGCAGGATGCACAGACAGAGCGTAGATATCACTCACGTTTATCTGTTGCTAACACCATAACCCTGCGGGGTCTGTGGTGCACAGGGTTCAGTCTGAGAAAAGACTGACTGACCACCCAATGCTGAAAATCTCACATGCCTCCCAGCACAGGCATACCTCTGGTGAGAGTATGAATGCAGGGCCCTGATGCGTTATGATATATTAGTGTCTGTGAATATGTGAGGGGGCTTATAGTGAGACATTGAAATGAATGCTATGAAAGAGAACCCCAAACTTTTACACCCTCTTTCTCCTACTGTAATTAGGGATATTTCAGTGGTACAATATCAAAGCCTAAAGAGGAGTATGTTCTGGGAAGGGAAGAGGAAGTAGTAGAAAGTAGTGTCACCTAGTCTGTAGGGAGTCCCAAAAGCTGTGTTGGACTCAAACAACAGCCCAGCATCGTAGAACACACCCATACCATCCTTCCCTCCACCTGGTGTGCAGCCTGTGTCGTACTTCTCTACAATATCCCACACCTGAGCAGACAAGACATAGGGTTACACTAGTTACACAAGTTAAACAGACATATTGTAAGTAAGACTAAGTGGTTCAGTTGTAGTAGCCATCGCCACAGTTTGTTGATCAGTTTGTTGATCAGTTTTTGGTGAAAGTGTGTATGTGGTGTGGTCAAAATGGGAAACGTACACAGAAATCAATTACACGTAAGGCTGCCATTTATAATAGCACTAAATGGCTCATAGCTAGAAATTAGCCCATTCATATCAATAATAGACAGGCATGAAAACGGTTCAGGGGTGAAAAGGGTGAGAAGGATATTACCCTTCAAGGGGGGTCCGGGGGCATGCTCCCCCGGAAGAAAATGTTAAATATTAAATATCAATAATAAAACTCATAATTTTTAAAAAGTAAAAAGTTTTGGATACATTTTTACTTCTTCCAACCATATGTTAAATAAAGAGTCAATGTGGATTTACATATTGCAATAATATCATAATCCTACAATGAATCATTGTGAAAACTAAACTTTACTACTTTGGCAGGTCATCATCAAAAAAGCAAATTAGTACATTCATGATTTTGTTGTCCTTGTTGATATTAGCTGCTTTATTTACATTTATTAAAAACGTCGCATTGTTTATCTTTTCATATAGCTAGACGTCTAAACTCTGGGACGTAAATACCTGCCATGCTAATTCCAAACAGACAGCTTTGTCAAGGCAGTTTGGGCTTCAGATAGCTTTTACACAGTGGCCATCGTTAATGACAAATCATGTTCCGCTATGAACGTGCACACTCGTATTGTTTGTATCACGCTCGGTCAGTAAAGGCACAGTCGCAACGGTAGCGGTCGTTGCCGGTGTCGTGCCAAGGTACTTATCCCCGCCAGGATTTGTATCCCCTGGCAGCGGAGCTTCGGTCCCCCTACAGGTTGTCTCTTTGGAACTACAGCTGCAGCTAAAAGTTAGATAGTGGAAGACTCGACAGGGTTTTCCATAGTAAGGGTCTCATTTATCTACATAAATACGTGTATTTGTCTGTTACATTAAGGCGACGTGTGAATTGTTAAATGCGTCGTTTATTATTGTGGATTAATCAACAGTGTTTTCCAAAGTTCCATATTGACATGCTCCTTAGCTATAGGCCTATCTACGTTAGTCATGCAGATTAATGAATAATATTTTTTTCCTCGTCTTTGCTAACCCATCCCTCCCTGCCCTCTAACGTGATTTATTTTTTAATTTAATTTAGTTTGATATGGCTTTTCAATTAACCGCTTTGTTCACCTGTCTGCCATATAAGTTACATAGGGGATACACAAAATAGGTCCAATAAATAACTTGAGATAATATGGAGATGCCTGCTGTTTTAAAGCAAAAGTTAAAGAGGGGATACACAAAATATCAGGACGTTTTTCACCTGATATAATGTGTATCCCCTCTTTAACTTTTGCTAGAAAACAGCAGGCATCTCCATATTATCTTAAGTTATTTATTGTGACCTGGTAGACACAGAAAATAACACATATGATGACAGGACAGACCCTTTGCATGTTAGGGGAGGGGATACACAAAATATCAGGTGAAAAACGGCCTGATATTTTGTGTATCCCCTCTTTAACTTTTGCTTTAAAACAGCAGACATCTCCATATTATCTCAGGTTGTTTATTGTGACCTGGTAGACACAGAAAAGAACACACATCATGACAGGACAGACCCTTTGCATGTTAGGAGAGGGGATACACATTATAGCAGGTCTGATATTTTGTGTAGCCTATCCCCTCTGTAACTTATATGGCAGACAGGTGAACAAAGCGGTTCATTGAAAAGCCATATTAAACTAAATTAAATTGAAACAGAAATCACGTCAGAGGGCAGGGAGGGATGGGTTAGCAAAGACGAGGAAAAAATATTGTTCATTAACCTGCAT